>NC_141873.1:137278295-137583795 GCF_056163025.1 Triticum urartu | reverse complement strand
CAGAGCGTGGCTGAATCAGTTAGCACCCAGCAGCATTTACACTTGGGAGGATCTCTCCCGAGTGTTTGTCACCACATTTGAAGGAACATGCAAGCGACCTGCAGGCCTTACGGAATTGCGGTATTGCGTGCAGAAACCGAATGAAACTCTGAGGGATTACATCCAGAGGTGGATCACATTGCATCACACAGTTGAAAATGTACTAGATCATCAAGCAGTTTGTGCCTTTAAAGAAGGCGTTAAGTACAGAGAATTGAATCTGAAGTTCGGTCGAACCGGAGAGATGTCTCTGAATCGGATGATGGAGATTGCCACCAAATACGCTAATGGTGAAGATGAGGATCGACTCCGAAGTGGCAAGCATAAAGCAGTCGCCCAGGAAACCGGAGGAAATTCCAGTCGAAAACAGAAGCGGAAAGCCGAGCCAGCCGCTCTTGGGGAGGCCCTGGCCGTAACCTAGGGAAAATTTAAGGGAAAACCCAAAGGACCTTGGAACCCCAAGAAAGTTAAAGACCAAGATGGAAATGATGTTTTGGATCTACCGTGTCACATCCACACCAAGAAAGATGAAGAGGGTAAACTCATTTACCCAAAGCATACCACTCGACAGTGTCGGCTTCTGATCCAGCAGTTTCAGGGCAAGCAGTCCAAAGATAAGGAAAAGGAGTCGGACAAAGTTGAGGACAAGGAAGATAGTGACGATGGGTACCCCTAGGTCAATTCCACCCTGATGATTTTTGCTGATGTTGAGAGCAAAAGTCGACTGAAGGTTATTAACCGTGAAGTAAATATGGTTGCTCCAGCAACACCCAATTATCTGTAGTGGTCCCAGACTGCCATCACATTCGACCAGTCTGATCACCCTACGCACATTGCCACCCCTGGGAGGCAAGCTCTGGTGGTCGACCCAGTTGTCGAAGGCACTCGACTGACCAAAGTCCTGATGGATGGAGGCAGCGGTTTGAACATACTGTATGCAGAAACATTGAAAGGGATGGGCATTCCGATGTCCAGGCTCAGCACCAGTAACATGAGCTTCCATGGAGTCATTCCTGGGAAGAAAGCCGAGTCACTCGGCCAAATTGCTCTTGATGTGGTTTTCGGTGATTCCAAGAATTACCGCAAGGAAAATTTGACATTCGAAGTTGTGGATTTCCAAAGTGCTTATCACGCTATTTTGGGCAGGCCAGCTTATGCACGCTTCATGGCTCGACCATGTTATGTGTATCTCAAATTGAAGATGCCTGGTCCCAAAGGTGTGATCACTATTACAGGCAATCGGAAGAAAGCAGAAGAGTGTTTTCAGAAAGGCTCAAAGATTGTTGTTGCTCAGATGGCAGTGGTCGAGCTGCAAGAGTATCAGAAGACTGCAGATCCGAGTGAGTTGCTATGAGCTAAGAAGTCTGCTTCAGAATCAGCTTTTCAGTCGTCCGGTGAAACGAAGGCAGTTCACATTCACCCGACCGATCCAAACGCTACTCCGACTCACATCTCAACGACGGTCGACTCCAAATAGGAAGAAGCGCTCATCCAGTTCCTCCGTGAGAACTGGGACATCTTCGCATGGAAGCCTGCTGACATGCCTGGAGTTCCCAGGGGGCTGGCTGAGCACCGTCTACGAGTCGACCCAAAATTTAAACCTGTGAAAGAACATCTTCGACGGTCCGCCGTCCAGAAGAGGAAGGCCATTGGCGAGGAGGTGGCTCGGCTCTTAGCAGCAGAGTTAATTCGAGAAATTTACCACTCCGAGTGCCTCGCCAATGTTGTCATGGTCCCCAAGAAGGACAAGTCACTTCGCATGTGCATTGATTTCAAGCATGTCAATCGGGCCTGCCCAAAAGATCATTTTCCTCTCCCCCGCATCGACCAGATAGTCGACTCGACTGTGGGATGTGAGCATTTGTCTTTCCTGGACGCCTATTCCGAGTACCATCAGATCCGTCTGTACGGGCCCGACGAGATCAAAACAGCTTTCATCACTCCATTCAGGTGCTTCTGTTATGTCACCATGCCGTTCGCCCTCAAGAATGCCGGAGCCACGTTCATGAGGATGATTCAGAAGTGTTTGCTCACTCAAATCAGTCGGAATGTGGAGGCATACATGGATGATATTGTGGTCAAGTCACGGAAGGGTTCCGACCTGCTGACTGACCTTGCTAAAACCTTTGCCAACCTCAGGAGGTATGATATCAAGCTCAATCCGTCAAAGTGCATGTTCAGAGTTCCAGGTGGGAAGTTACTCGGTTTTCTCGTTTCCGAACGGGGAATCGAGGCCAATCCTGAAAAAATTGGTACTATACTCTGGATGAAACGTCCTGTGCGTGTGCATGACGTCCAGAAGCTTACAGGATGCTTGGCCGCTTTAAGTCGATTCATCTCTCGCCTCGGTGAAAAGGCATTGCCTCTTTACCGACTGATGAAGAAGTCCGACAAGTTCGAGTGGACTCCAGAAGCTGATGCAGCGTTTACAGAGCTCAAAGCTCTGCTCTCCACCCAGCCGATGCTTGCTGCCCCAGTCAGCAAGGAGCCTTTGCTGATTTACATTGCAGCCACAGGACAAGTTGTCAGTACAGTACTTACGGTCGAGCGAGAAGAAGAAGGAAAGGCCTTCAAAGTTCAGCGCCCAGTATATTATGTTTCTGAAGTTTTGACTCCTTCAAAGCAAAGATATCCTCATTACCAGAAGCTTGTATATGGAATTTATATGACAACAAAGAAGGTTGCACATTACTTGTCTGATCATTCCATTACAGTCGTCAGCGACGCTCCACTATCAGAGATTTTGCACAACAGAGATGCAACTGGTCGAGTGGCCAAATGGGCGATTGAACTTCTTCCACTAGATATCAAGTTTGAGGCAAAGAAAGCTATCAAGTCCCAAGCAATTGCAGATTTCGTCGCCCAGTGGATCGAACAGCAACTTCCGACTCAAGTTCACTCGGAGCACTGGACCATGTTCTTCGATGGATCTAAGATGCTGAATGGTTCCGGTGCTGGGGTAGTATTGATTTCCCCCCGAGGAGATAAGCTCAGATATGTTCTCCAGATTCACTTCGATTCCTCCAATAATGAAGCAGAATATGAAGCACTTTTGTATGGGTTGCGCATGGCCATTTCACTCGGCGTCCGTCGCCTCATGGTCTATGGCGACTCAGATTTGGTGGTTAATCAGGTGATGAAAGAATGGGACGTCAGAAGTCCAGCTATGACTGGTTATTGCAATGTAGTGAGAAAGTTAGAGAAGAAATTCGAGGGGTTAGAGCTTCATCACATCCCCCGACTGAAAAATCAAGCGGCTGATGATTTGGCAAAGATAGGCTCCAAGAGAGAAGCCATCCCCAGCAATGTGTTTTTGGAACACATCCACTCGCCATCAGTCCAAGAAGATCCTTTTACAGATGAAGCCCCGCAGCCAAAGAGTGCCACAGATCCGACTGAAGTTGAAATTCCGGCAGTGGTCGACCTAATCATGGAAGTTTTGACAATCACCCCTGACTGGACGATACCGTACATCGCGTATATCCTGAGAAAGGAACTCCCGGAGGACGAAGAAGAGGCTCGATAGATCGTCCGTCGATCCAAGGCCTTTACAGTCATAAAGGGACAGTTGTATAGAGAAAGCGCGACTGGAGTCGGTCAGAAGTGTATAACACCAGAAGAAGGTCAGATAATCCTTGATGATATCCACTCGGGGACCTATGGTCATCATGCGTCCTCTCGGACCATTGTGGCTAAAGCATACCGAGCGGGATTTTACTGGCCAAGAGCGAATGAAATGGCAAAAGAGATAGTCGACAAGTGTGAAGGGTGCCAGTTCTACTCCAACATGTCGCACAAGCCTGCATCAGCCCTGAAGACCATTCCACTCGTCTGGCCCTTCACTGTTTGGGGACTGGACATGGTTGGCCCATTAAGAACAGGCAGGAGCGGTTTCACACATGTGCTTGTGGCAGTCGACAAGTTTACCAAATGGATTGAAGCTAAGCCTATCAAGAATCTTGATGCTTGCACTGCTATCAGTTTCGTCAGAGAGTTAACATTCAGATATGGAGTCCCGCATAGCATCATCACCGACAATGGGTCAAACTTTGATTCAGACAAGTTCAGAGCTTTTTGCGCCTCTCAAGGCACACGAGTCGACTACACATCGGTCGCCCACCCCCAGTCGAATGGACAAGCAGAAAGGGCAAATGGTCTGATTCTCAAAGGACTAAAGCCTCGGCTGATGCGTGATCTCAAGCACGCAGCAGGCGCTTGGGTCGACGAGCTTCCGTCTGTTCTGTGGGGATTGAGGACTACCCCGAATCGGTCGACTAGAAGAACTCCGTTCTTTCTGGTTTACGGAGCGGAAGCAGTCCTGCCGAGTGATCTACTTCACAATGCACCCCGAGTCGAGCTTTATACGAAGATGAAGCAGAACAAGCCCGGCAAGACACAGTCGACCTCCTGGAAGAAGAAAGAGAAATGGCTATGATCCGATCGACCATTTATCAGCAAGACTTGCGTCGATTCCATGCCAGAAATGTGAAGAGTCGAGCCTTCCAAGAAGGAGATTTGGTCCTCCGAGTGGATCAACAGAAACCACACAAGCTCATTCCTACTTGGGAAGGTCCCTTCATCGTCACCAGAGTCCTCCATAATGGAGCGTATCACCTTTACAATGTCGATCGCCAGATCGATGAGCCACGAGCTTGGAATGCAGAACTGCTCCGCCCCTTTCACACTTGAATTCTCATTCGGATGAGATGTAATAAGAAAAACTTCTATAGTCTATTTATCAAAGACAAGAGTGTTACAAATTTTCCTATAATTGTTGTTGCTTTTTTTTGCGTATGAAATCCCCCAGTGGGTCGCTTAGCTGCGAATCCGTTTTGCCTAAGTTTGTAAAAATCCTACCAAGTGGCGAGCCAGACTCCCACTCGGAGGCTTAGCTGCAGCTCAGTGCTCGCCTAAGTGTTTAAAAATCCTACCGAGTGGTGAGCCAAACACCCACTCGGAGGCTTAGCTGCAGCCTAGTGCTCGCCTAAGTGTTTAAAAATCCTACCGAGTGGCGAGCCAGACTCCCACTCGGAGGCTTAGCTGCAACCCAGTGCTCGCCTAAGTGTTTAAAAATCCTACCGAGTGGAGAGCAAACCTCCCACTCGGAGGCTTAGCTACAGCCCAGTGCTCGCCTAAGTGTTTAAAAATCCTACCGAGTGGAGAGCAAACCTCCCACTCAGAGGCTTAGCTACAGCCCAGTGCTCGCCTAAGTGTTTAAAAATCCTACCGAGTGGAGAGCAGACCTCCCACTCGGAGGCTTAGCTGCAGCCCAGTGCTCGCCTAAGTATTTAAAAATCCTACCGAGTGGAGAGCAGACCTCCCACTCGGGGGCTTAGCTGCAGTCCAGTACTCGCCTAAGTTTGAAAAAATCCTACCGAGTGGAGAGCAGACCTCCCACTCGGGGGCTTAGCTGCAGTCCAGTACTCGCCTAAGTTTGAAAAAAAATCCTACCGAGTGGAGAGCAGACCTCCCACTCGGGGGCTTAGCTGCAGTCCAGTACTCGCCTAAGTTGAAAAAATCCTACCGAGTGGAGAGCAGACCTCCCACTCGGGGGCTTAGCTGCAGTCCAGTACTCGCCTAAGTTTTTAAAATCCTACCGAGTGGCGAGACAGACTCCCACTCGGAGGCTTAGCTGCAGCCCAGTGCCCGCCTAAGTGTTTAAAAATCCTACCGAGTGGAGAGCAAACCCCCACTCGGAGGCTTAGCTGCAGCCCAGTGCTCGCCTAAGTGTTTAAAAATCCTACCGAGTGGAGAGCAAACCTCCCACTCGGAGGCTTAGCTGCAGCCCAGTGCTCGCCTAAGTGTTTAAAAATCCTACCGAGTGGAGAGCAGACCTCCCACTCGGAGGCTTAGCTGCAACCCAGTGCTCTCCTAAGTATTTAAAAATCCTACCGAGTGGAGAGCAGACCTCCAACTCGGGGGCTTAGCTGCAGTCCAATACTCGCCTAAGTTTGAAAAAATCCTACCGAGTGGAGAGCAGACCTCCCACTCGGGGGCTTAGCTGCAGTCCAGTACTCGCCTAAGTTTGAAAAAAATCCTACCGAGTGGAGAGCAGACCTCCCACTCGGGGGCTTAGCTGCAGTCCAGTACTCGCCTAAGTTGAAAAAATCCTACCGAGTGGAGAGCAGACCTCCCACTCGGGGGCTTAGCTGCAGTCCAGTACTCGCCTATGTTTTTAAAATCCTACCGAGTGGAGAGCAGACCTTCCACTCGGAGGCTTAGCTGCAGCCCAGTGCTCGCCTAAGTACGGAACACATCCCAATCTGCAAGGACGACGAGGTGCAAATCGACTGCTACCTTCTCCTTCGGAGCTGCACCACAAATACAAAGTTATTTCGAGTGAAGAACAAGTTCCACTCGACAGATAATTCATGAAGATATTCAACGATAAATCAAGTTCAGATAAGATCCAAAGGTCCTAGACCGCAGATCAAAGTACTCGAGCCTCCATCTCGACAGAGTTTAACGGTTACAAAATCCACTCGGCATTCCGAGGCAAATTTAAAGTGAAGCATAAAAGTTTTTATTCCTCAGGTGGAGGACTGGAAGGGGCGACGAACTCGTCCAAGTCGATCCCGTCTGCAATGCGAGTGGCAGCAGCAATGAAAGTCTCCATGAAGTCTTGAAAGTTGTGCTTCCTAGTATTGGCAACTTGGATGGCGGCCAACTTTTCTTCTCGCGCCTCCTTGCAGTGGACGCGGACCAGAGACAGAGCGACATCAGCGCCACATCTAGCAGAAGATTTCTTCCATTCCACCACTCGATCTAGGACTTCATTCAGTCGAGTCATCAGGGACTCGAGGTCATTCTGAAGCGTCGTCCTAGGCCAGAGCGACGTGTCGATCCGCGACATCTCAACCTTCAACCGAGCAAGATAGTCAACAACGCCGGCAACACGAGATTCCAGTCGGAGCACGTTCATAGCAACCTCGTCCTTCACTAGAGAATTGATGGGGTCCAAGTCTGTCTCCACTCGACTGGTATCATCTTCGAAGTTCTGGCAGAATTCTGTAAACACAATTCAAGGATAAGTCAGTGGCTCTACGCAGGTTTGGTAACTGCAAGTCAGTCGGGCCGGAGTAATTACCCTCGAGCATGACGAACAGCTTCTTGGCGAGTCCATCGAGATAAGCCTCCAGATCATTCCTCTTCCCCGCCAGTTCACTTGCCTTGTCATTCAAAGCTATATTGCCGTTCTTCAGACGACTGACCTCTTGATTAGCCACGTCGAGAGCAGTTTTCAGCCTGGAGTTTTCCTTTTCAAGAGTACCGACTGAAGCCAATTTTTCTTCAGCAAGCTTCGTTCTGTTCAGGGCCTCCTTCTGCGCTTCGGCAAGGTCTTGATCCTCCTTCTTCAGAGCCTCCTCCATTTTGTCTGCGAAAGAGCAAGTGAGATCAACATCGAGGACGGCCAGAAAGAAAAGACAGTCGACAAAAGCTCACCAGCCATACCTTTTGCTTTGTCCCTCGCCTTCTGCAAGTTCTCCTGAGCAAGCTTCAAGGCAAGGTTCAGCTGGATCTGTTTGTTCTCCAACTCAGTGTAGCGAGCCACAAGTTCGCAGGATTTCTACAAAAAATCAGTCGACAGACATCCAAGATAAGTTGCTTCCGAGTAACCAAGAGACAATGATGGCGTTTCTAAGACTACAGCCGAATCAAAAACATTCGACAGTTGTCTCGGGGACTACACCCAGTGGGTGCACTCAGCGTGCCCCCACTGGTTCGACCAAAAAAAATCGATTGACTGCCCGCAATCGACCGTGTACAGTTCCATTCGACATGGCCTGACCAGACCGAGTGAAGAAGTTCAACTAAAGCAACACAATATAAAGACTATAGTCGACTGCAAGCAGTCCACCGTAGTCTCGGGGACTACACCCAGTGGGTGCACTTAGCGTGCCCCCACTCGTCAAAAAGATTAATAGACACACCCACTAGGCGTACAGATATAAAGATCTTCGGAAAAGAGATTCTTCAGATAGCATATCCTAACAGAACAAGCGGTGAATCGACTGACCTGAACGTTGCTCTGAAGAGCTGAGCTCGCGTCATAAGCTGCTTGGCTGGCTTCCCGAACCACCTTCACTTGCTCCATCATGATCCCCGCCTGGCGTATAGCCTCTTTAGCGGCACCCACTTGGTCCTCAAGGAAATGGTGTGTGGCAAAAAGCGAAGGCGGATTTGCAGTCGACGTCGAAGGTCGGACACTCGTTAGAGGTTCAGCGAAGGTCACAGAAACCCGAGTGGTATCACCACCCTCCCGGACTGCGGCCTCAGGCGCCGGAGTAGTTTGTGGGGTCTTGCTAGCCGGCGCCCTCCTGTTCCTTCGCGCCATCAGCGGCACTTCGTCGTCATCATCAGGGAGGTCAATGACATGAGGAGGAGCTACAAGAAAAATCCAATCGACCGGAATTATAAGAAATCGCCAGTCGACTAAAAGCAGAGCATCAGTAATCGTACCGAGGTCGGAGGTAACAGCGTCTTCCATCTCTTGATCATCGTCCTTGGCGGAGATCTCCGAGGTGGCAGCACTGCAAATTTCGAAAGTCAGTCAGCTTATTCAATGAGTCGACCAAGAGTCCGTCACGTTCGACAAAGGAAAAGAAATTCTACTATTACCCAGAAATGGTGGGGATAGTCATCCTCATCTTGGGCAGAGCCTTGGGCAGCTTGGACGGCGTCACGCGTGGGTGCTTGGGAGCTTTTTCTGTCGGCGCTGGAGATGAGGTCCGAGGGCGCTTCGACGACTGCCCAACAGGGACAGTCGCCTTACCACGTTCCCGCGCAGGGTCGTGTGTAAGCTTGGATCACCGTTCTGAGCGGGAAGGCTCGACTTCTTCCTCCTCCTCTTCACTGGAGTCGTCGTCGTCATCCCCCTCTCCTTCGCCGTCAGAGTCCCACTCTTCTCCCCCGTCTCCACTTTCGCCTCCACTCGCCTCTCCTTCCTCGGCCTGCTCCTGTGCTCCATTGGGTGTTGAGTACATCTCAGTAGTGGCCTAGAGGACAACAAACGAGACAAAAGTCAATCGACTGATCCAAAAAGAACAAATAAAGAAAGCAAAGATCACAGTCGGAAACGCAAGGTCAGACCTTGTCCACTTCGTATGTTTGGTCGAGTGGAGGAATCCTCCTGGCTCCTCGGGGGTTGTCCTTGTTCCCTGTGATACTCGACAGCCACCCTTCCAGCATCTTGTCAGTGACCTCCTCTGGGTGAATCCGAGTGGTGTCTTCAAGACCCGAGTACAGCCACATCGGGTGGTCACGAGCCTGAAGCGGTTGGATGCGCCTCCGAAGGAAGACTTCCAACAAGTCCATGCCAGTCGCACCCTCACGGACAAGCTGAACCACTCGACCGACCAGCACCTTGACTTGCGCCTTTTCCTCCGGCGTCACTTTCAGAGAGGCAGGTTTTTGTGCTCGATTCAGAGAAAAAGGGGGAAGCCCAGTCGACTGTCCTGGGGTCACCTGGTCTTTACAGTAAAACCAAGTCGACTGCCACCCACGGACTGACTCGGGAAAAGTGATAGACGGAAAGGAACTTTTTCCCCTCATCTGGATCGCCAGACCCCCGCACGGGTGGATCACCTGCGTTCGTTCGTCACTCGACTTGGCCTTCTTGACCGACTGAGAGCGGCAAGTGAAGATGTGCTTGAAGAGTCCCCAATGGGGGCGACAACCCAAGAAGTTTTCACACAAGGAAACGAAAGCAGCAAGATACACAATAGAATTGGGAGTAAAGTGATGGAGCTGCGCTTCGAAGAAGTTCAAGAATCTCCGGAAAAAAGGATGAGGAGGCAGAGAGAATCCACGACCGATATCGGTGGCGAGGAGGACGCACTCACCATCAAGAGGCTGGGGTTCGACTTCTTTCCCCGGGAGGCGCGCAGATTCATGGGGAATGAATCCCCGACCAGATCATCGAGATCATCCTGCCGAATCACCGACGGCATCTAGTCGCCCTGGAGCCAATCCTTGGGCAGAGCAGTCCTCGAGGAAGATCCGCCCCGAGCGGACTTCTTCCGCTTCCCCTGCACCGCCACCTTCTTCACGTGCTCCAGAGCCGACGTCTTCTCCTTCACCATCGTCGCCGGCGAAGCTCGAACAGACCTACGGCACCAAGGTGGGAGCGGAGGTGGCGGAGGATGTTGTGAAGGAAGGGTGAAAAGTGAAGGCGCACTGTTCGGGGGTGCCGAGCCGGCAACTTATAAGAGGTCGCTTCCGAGTGGCTGACTGGTAGGCCCAGGCAATCCCGTCAAATCCCGCAACGGGCGCGTGCGCGGTACGTGCCAAAAAAGGTGGCACGGGGATCGAGGAGCTTCCGTCCTATCCCATCCGATTACTGCGGCCGCCCCCGTCCCGCGCGCTTCCCGAAATTCAAATCCCGAGAAATCCGCGGGCCGCAGAAAAACTCGTCAAATAGAAGATCCCTTTCACACCGTCACTCGGAACTTCACAAGTAAAGAAATTCACTCGATAAGAGGCCAAGAATGGATCAAGGCGACTGAAAGAAGTTGACGACGTCATCCGTGACAATTGATCCAAAACAAGACGTTCATATAACATGAAGAACCAGTCGGAAAGATCCCCAACTCCTTCCCCACTCGAACCTCGATCCATTCGGGGGCTAATGATGAAGCTATGTACCTAGGGTAGGTGCATGGACCTGTCCTAAGTACCCTACCCAAGGACATCCCTAGAAGAAGTCACCTTTCAATCGACTTGGAGGTATCCCACTCGACGGATTCAAGACACTCGACCACGAAGCAATCACTCGACCAAGATCCAACCACTCGACTGCCAGGAGATCTAAAGTCACCCTGCATGCAAACGGTCGGTCATTAAGTAGCTTTTATGGTCATCATAGCACTTTATTAGGGGCATTACCAGTAAGCCCCAGTCTTAATGTACTTTAAACCTTGCATTACTAAGGGCTGGAGGGGCCTGGCGAACTCTATATAAGCCACCCCCTCCTCAGTATCAAGGGTTGGCACCTCTGTAACTCATACACACATAATCCAGTCGACCGCCTCCGGGCTCCGAGACGTAGGGCTTTTACTTACTCCGAGAAGGGCCTGAACTCGTAAACCTTGCGTCCTTACAACCTCTCCATAGCTAAGACCTCGCCTCTCCATACTTACCCCCCTACATCACTGTCAGAGTTAGGACCACGATAGCTGGCCCGGCACCTTGGACAGGAAAAGCCGAAATCTATGGCAGCACTCACGACACTCATGACCCGCTTTTGCGTGGGAGAAGACAGCTGGCTTGCTCGTAGCAACAATATGACCAAGAACCCTGGTAGTTCGGACACCAGGGACATTAGTGGCAGGTCGCGTCGCAACAAGAAGAAGCGCCGCATTAACGGCGACAATGCTGAGAATACGGCAGTTAATGCCGGATTCAGAGGCTCTAAATCCGGTCAGCGGAAAAAGCCATTCAAAAGGAATCCTAGGGGCCCGTCCAGCTTGGACCGAATACTCGACCGCTTGTGCCAAATACATAGCACCCCCGAAAAGCCGGCCAATCACACCAACAGGGATTGTTGGGTGTTCAAGCAGGCAGGCAAGTTAAGCGCCGACAATGAAGACAAGGGGCTGCATAGCGACGACGACGAGGAGCCCCGGCCACCGAACAACAATGGACATAAGGGTTTCTCCCCACAAGTGCAGACGGTGAACATGATATACACCACCCACGTCCCAAAAAGGGAGTGGAAGTGCGCGTTAAGGGACGTATATGCGGTAGAGCCAGTCGCCCCAAAGTTCAACCCATGGTCCTCCTGCCCGATAACCTTTGATCGAAGAGACCATCCCACTAGCATCCGTCATGGAGGATTTGCCGCATTGGTTCTAGACCCAATTATTGAAGTATTTCATCTCAATAGAGTCCTCATGGACGGCGGCAGCAGCCTGAACCTGCTTTACCAGGATACAGTGTGAAAAATGGGCATCGATCCCTCGAGGATTAAGCCCACCAAAACGACCTTTAAAGGCATAATACCAGGTGTAGAGGCCAACTGTACAGGCTCAGTCACACTTGAAGTGGTCTTCGGATCCCCGGATAATTTCCGAAGCGAGGAATTGGTCTTCGACATAGTCCCATTCCGCAGTGGCTATCATGCACTGCTCGGAAGAACCACATTCGCCAAATTCAATGCGGTACCGCACTACGCATACCTTAAGCTCAAGATGCCAGGCCCTCGTGGAGTAATTACGGTCAATGGAAACACCGAACGCTCCCTCCGAATGGAGGAGCACACGGCGGCCCTTGCAGCGGAAGTACAAAGCAGCCTCTCTAGGCAGCTCTCTAGTCCGGCCATTAAACGTCCGAACACCGTCAAGCGTGCCCGGAGTAACCTACAACAAGACCGCCTGGCACGTTTCGAGCAGGCGTAGCAATATGGCCCCAACCCCAACCCTAGCAAAAACGCGACGCCAGTACTTCGCGTACATAATTACGCTCTAGAAATACCATGGGCATAGGGGGAGGGGCACCATCACAGCACGCCCAAAACATGGCTTAAACCGCACCAGGGGCTGCCGATTTTTTTACTTTTCTCTTACTTCCAGGACTCTACTCTTCGGAAGGCCTGTTCGGCAGTTCAATTTCCGCACAAACGATGCAAGAACCAGGGAAGCAGACAAGCCATGCCGCATTACGGAAATCCCAGGTGGTCTCTATCTCGAGCAGTATACCTGTTTCGCATACTATTCCGCAGCTTGCCCCTGGAGCAGACATGTTAAATAGTCCAACTTTTCGTTTATCGCATTACTTGTATTGTTCTGCTTTGATCGCAGCTATTTCTAATAAACAATGCATAGCTTTTGTCTATTTCTGCACTATCTTTTTATAAATAAATGTTCCTTAACGACATGTTGCACCCGTACAACTTGGTACGGCCAAAATACGCCAGGGGCTTTTAGCACCCCTCAATATGGTGTGAGAAGTCCGAACACTTTCACAAGTGCGGCACCCCGAACTTATAGCATTATATGCATCGGCTCCGAATCATGTCTTGGGTCAATAGTTGGGTTTGCCCGGCTCCTATGTTTTGGTGCCTTACGTTCCGCTATATCGGCTAAGGTAGCACTAGGAGAACCACTGCGATTGTGCCCCGGTTGAGCTGGGCCGAGCACCTCAGTGGAGAAAGCTAAAACTGACTGTCATGATGAAGCGAGAGCTAGTCGCTGTTCGAGAGGTTTTTTTCGAGTCCCTAAAGACCTATGCCGCTTAGGGCGACGAGTCGGCTCTGTCCGGCCAAGGCGTGGATAGCGCCCCGAACTCGGTCTTCCGAATACTAGGGGCAAATTTGCCGAAATTTAAAATTATAGAATTCTATGGCTAAGTGAGAGTGTTCACGCATTATAGTCCGATTGCCTCGTTCGTCGGGCTGAGCGCCTCCCTCGAAGGACCCAAACATGGGAAAAAGAGCGCCCAGATTTATCCCCGAACACCCCAGCACTAGTGGCAAGGGGGCAAAAGCCGATGACTCGCCATCTCTCAGTATTGATAAACAGCCGCACAGAAGGTAATATTTTAAATTCAAGCAGCATTGCTCAGCCCATATGAACAAGTTTTCAGCGCACAGGACAAAAACGAGCGAGTTTTACTCAAAAATTACATCCCTAGTACATTCATCCGCCATAAGGCGGGCACCCTTCAGAACATCCTTATAGTAATTTTCGGGCTTGCGATGCTCTTTCCCCGCTAGTGGCCCGTCCTTCACAAGCTTCTCCGCATCCAGCCTGCCCCAGTGCACCTTAGCGCGGGCAAAGGCCCTACAGGCACCTTCAATACAGACGGAGCACTTGATGACTTCGAGCCTTGGACAGGCCTCCACCAGCCGCCGCACCAGCCCGAAATAGCTCCCAGGCAGAGCCTCTCCAGGCCACAGCCGAACTAGGAGGCCCTTCATGGCCTGTTCGGCCGCCTTGTGGAGCTCGACCAGTTGTTTCAGCTGGTCGCTCAGGGGCACGGGGTGTCCGGCCTCAGCATACTGAGACCAGAACACCTTCTCCGTTGAGCTTCCCTCCTCGGCTCGATAGAATGCGGCGGCATCGGATACACTCCGGGGAAGATCTGCAAATGCCCCTGGAGAGCTCCGGATTCGGGTAAGTATCAAGTAACTCACGTTTATGTGTTTACTTTGCATAAAGAATGCCTTACCCGCCGCTATTTTCTTCACCTCATCCAACTCCTGGAGGGTCTTCTGGGATTCGGCCTTGGCAGACTTGGCATTTTCAATAGCCGTCGTGAGCTCGGACGCTCGCGTCTTCGAGTCAAGCTCCAAACTCTCATGTTTCTTCATGAGAACCTGGAGCTCTTGCCGCACCTTGCCAACCTCGGCCTCATACCTCTCCCGCTCGGTGCGCTCCGCGGCCGCACTCTTCTTGGCCTCGAGCAGCGCTTGCTTAAGGGTCGCCACCTCAGATGTGGCCCCTACAATAGCCATGTTAATCCTGTCATTTCTTGCAATTGCACCTTTTTTATATACATATTCAACCAAGGTATTTCTTACCTTCTTTCTCCTCGAGCTGCTTCTTGGCATGCCCGAGCTCTTGATCGGACTTCTCGAGGCTCTGCTTCAGCGTGTCCACTTCCGTAGTGAGTACGGCGGACGCCAGCAGAGAAGCCTGCACACGCATATTGACTCCTTTTGTTAGACTCCTGCGTATTTTTTTGATCCTCTATTCGGCTTTTCTTCCCGAACGCCCAACAGAGCATCAGGGGCTACTGTCTATGCGGTAATATTATTTACACATTATTTACTTACCTCAAAGCCTGTCAAAAGGCTAGTACAAGCTTCAGCCAGTCCGCTCTTGGCGGACTGAACCTTCTGGACCATCGCACTCATAATAGCGTGGCGCTCCTCCTCGATGGAGGCGCCTTGGAGCGCCTCCAACATATTGTCCGACGCCTCCGGGTGGACGGGGGTCGCCGGCACAGTGGACTTGCTCCTCTTGGAAGGAGGTCCCCCGCCGGACTCCGGAACCCTTGAAGGTTCCGAAGCGGTGTCCGGCCTAGAGCTGGACTTGGAGCCCTGGGGGGTTTCATCCCCTTTACTCCTGGAGTCCGGGAGGTCGCCTTGCGGCGCCTCCGGGACCACCTCCTCCCCACTTGGAACCTGTTGGGACAACACCTCGGTGTCGTCCATAGGGCGGGGGGAGGAAGCCGTCGGAAGCGACTTCACATCCAACGAGTCCAGTGAGCCGCTCGACGATGCGTCGAGCCGGTCTTTGGGTGGGCTGCATAAGCATGTTCGACATAAGGGAAAGCTATGCAATAAACGAATACTATGAATTACTCCAGTATCCGGATACTTACGATTTTGCCAGGGGCTTGGCCCTGGGCTGCCACTCCTCTCCGCCTTCGTCGGCGTCGTTGGAGTAGTCCGGAGGAAGGGTTTTCCCCTTCTTGGACCCTCCGGCCTCCTCAGAGAGGGCGGCCTTCCTTTTCTTCTCTCCTCCCGCTGGAGGGGGAGAGGTCTCTTATTCTTCCTCCTCGTCTTCACGAGAGGAAGGCGCTTCGGGACCTTCGGATGATGAATCCGACACCTCCTGGCGCCGGGCACTCTTTCGAGTCCCCGTGGCCCTTTTCGTGGCCTTCTTCTCCGGCACCACATAGGGCGCCGGAACCAGCAGCTTCGCCAAGCGAGCGTCCGCTGGGCCTTTGGGCAAAGGAGCCGGACAGTTGATCTGTCCGGACGTCACCTCCCAATCCTGTCAAAGATAAGGGAGCTTAGATCCCGCATAGAGTCAAACTATGAAAAACCGATACCCTGTAAAAGGACAAAAACAGCTTACCGCATGAGCGTGATGCTGAGTACTGAATCAGCGATCCTCGGTAGCGGATGCGGGAGCCTCGGCGCCTTTGAAAAGCATCCTCCAGGCATCTTCGTACGTCGTGTCGAAGAGCTTGTTTAGAGTTCGATGCTGCGCCGGGTCGAACTCCCACAGGTTGAAGGCCCGTCGTTGACACGGGAGGATCAGGCGGATGAGCATAACCTGGACTACATTGACAAGCTTGAGCTTCTTGTCCACCAGGGTTTGGATGCATGTTTGGAGTCTGGTCATCTCTCCTTTTTTACCCCAAGACAGGCGTGTCTCCTTCCAGGAGGTGAGCTGCGTAGGGGGGCCGGATCGAAACTCAGGGGGTGCGACCCATTCGGCATCGCGTGGCTCTGTGACATAAAACCACCATGATTGCCACCCCTTCAGGGTCTCCACAAAGGAGCCCTCGAGCCACAGGACATTGGACATCTTGCCAACCATGGCACCGCCGCACTCCGCCTGGCTGCCGCGCACCACCTTTGGCTTGACGTTGAAAGTCTTAAGCCATAGGCCGAAATGGGGGCGCATGCGGAGGAACACCTCGCACACGATGATAAACGCCGAGATGTTGAGGACGAAGTTCGGGGCCAGATCGTGGAAATCCAGGCCGTAGTAGAACATGAGCCCCCGGACAAATGGATGCAGAGGGAAGCCCAGTCCACGGAGGAAATGGGGGAGGAATACCACCCTCTCATGGGGCCTAGGAGTGGGGATGAGCTGCCCCTTTTCGGGAAGTCGGTGCGCGATGTCGCTAGCCAGATATCCGGCCTTCCTCAACTTTTTGATGTGTCCCTCCGTGACGGAGGAGACCATCCACTTGCCTCCCGCTCCGGACATGACTGGAGAAGGTTGAGGTGGTAGTGCGGACTTGGGCGCTAGAGCTCGAGTGCGCAAGAATGGATATGCAAAGGAGGAAGAAGGCGTGGGTGAAAAGGTGGATCCGTATCCCCTTATATGGGTGGACGCAACTACATGTCCCCACCAGCCTGGTAAAACTCGCTTATCTCCAAGCGCTGTAATCAAAGGCGCGGTTGGGTTACCCATGCCCGTATTGATGAGAATCCCGGAATAAGGGGACACGATCTCTGCTTTGACAAGACGTGCCAAGGAAACCGCCTCGAATGACGCGCTGAGGTGGGATAATGAAACGAGTCAGATAAAAGCTTGGCCGTGGTGTGTCGCACTACGGAATACGTCAGCAGATTAGATTTGTGTAAATATTATTCTCTCTATGGCAATATATGGAAAACTTATTTTGCAGAGCCGGACACTATCTCTGTGTTTAAAATCTTCTATAAAGTACTTGGAGGAGGAACCCGCCTTGCAATGCCGAAGACAATCTGCGCACCGGACTCGTCGTCATTGAAGCCTGGTTCAGGGGCTACTGAGGGATTCCTGGATTAGGGGGTGTTCGGATAGCCGAACTATACCTTCAGCCGGACTCCCGGACTATGAAGATACAAGATTGAAGACTCCGTCCCGCGTCCGGAAGGGACTTTCCTTGGCGTGGAAGGCAAGCTTGGCGATACGGATATGAAGATCTCCTACCATTGTAACCGACTCTATGTAACCCTAACCCTATGCGGTGTCTATATAAACCGGAGGGTTTTAGTCCGTAGGACGACATACACATCAACAATCATACCATAGGCTAGCTTCTAGGGTTTAGCCTCTCTAATCTCGTGGTAGATCTACTCTTGTACTACCCATATCATCAATATTAATCAAGCAGGACGTAGGGTTTTACCTCCATCAAGAGGGCCCGAACCTGGGTAAAACTTCGTATCCCTTGCCTCCTGTTACCATCCGGCCTAGACGCACAGTTCGGGACCCCCTACCCGAGATCCGCCGATTTTGACACCGACAGGTAGCATCGTCTGCACTGGTATCATCGGCACCTGCAACTGTTTGGAAGTATCTATGAGTCACAGGGACTCAGCAATCTCACACCCGTGAGATCAAGACTATTTAAGCTTAAGGGTAGGAAAAGGTAGTGAGGTGGAGCTGCAGCAAGCACTAGCATATATGGTGGCTAACATACGCAAATGAGAGAGAGAAGAGAAGCAACGCACGGTCAAGAAGTTAGAAGTGATCAAGAAGTGATCCTAAAACTACTTACGTCCAAGCATAACACAAGTTCGTGTTCTCTTCCCAGACTCCACGAAAAGAGACCATCAGGGCTACACACACGATTGATTCATTTTAATTAAGTTAAGTGTCAACTTCTCTACAACCGGATATTAACAAATTCCCATCTGCCCATAACCGCAGGCATGGCTTTCGAAAGTTCAAAACCCTGCAGGGGTGTCCCAACTTAGCCCATCACAAGCTCTCACGGTCAACGAAGGATATTCCTTCTCCCAAGAAGACCCGATCAGACTTGGAATCCCGGTTACAAGACGTTTTGACAATGGTAAAACAGGACCAGCAAAGCCACCCGATGTGCCGACAAATCCCGATAGGAGTCGCACATATCTCGTTCTCAGGGCAACACCGGAGTAAAACCAACCCTCAAGTTTCCCCGAGGTGGCCCCGCAGGCAGCTCGTTTCAGACCAACACTCAAAGGAGCACTGGCCCGGGGGGTTTAAAATAAAGATGACCCTTGAGTCCACGGAACCCAAGGGAAAAGGCTTAGGTGGAAAATGGTAAAACCAAGGTTGGGCCTTGCTGGAGGAGTTTTATTCAAAGCGAACTGTCAAGGGGTTCCCATAACACCCAACCGCATAAGGAACGCAAAATCAAGGAACATAACACGGGTATGATACAAACTAGGACGGCAAGGGTGAAATAAAACACCAGGCATAAGGCCGAGCCTTCCACCCTTTACAAAGCATATAGATGCATTGAAGTAGATTAGAGATAATAATGATATCCCAACAATATCCATGTTCCAACATGGAACAAACTTCATCTTCACCTACAACTAGCAACGCTATAAGAGGGGCTGAGCAAAAGAGGTAACATAGCCAAACAACAGTTTGCTAGGAAAGGTGGGTTAGAGGCTTGACATGGCAATATGGGAGGCAATGATATAGCAAGTGGTAGGTAGCGCGGCATAGCAATAGAGCGAACAACTAGCAAGCAAAGATAGAAGTGATTTCAAGGGTATGGTCATCTTGCCTGCAAAGTTCTCAGAGTTGTTGAAAGCTTGATCCTCGTTAGCGTACTAAACAGGTTCCTCGGTCACGTACTCATCTCTCGGCTCTACCCAAAGCAAGAACACAAGCAAAGGACCAACAATCAATCACGGTGCAATGCCCAAGCAACATGATGCAATACATGGCATGATATGCGAGATGTGATATGCAATGCATATGCGAGCTCCGGAAGGAAAAGAATGATCAAGGCATCAACTTGGCCAACCAAGTATGCCGCTGTAAAGATGAGATGATTTTGATTTAAATCGATATAAAGATCGCCGGAAACGGATGCACGGTTTGCAAATGCCAAGCAAAACAAGAATGACACAATTCCGCGATTAACAGCATGATGCTACTTAGTATGCAACAAGAAACTAAGCTACTGCACTCCAACATAGCAACAAAGCATATGGCAGTGATGTACACAAGATGCTTGACAAAACATGAACACTGAGCTACGTCTAAATCACAAAAGAGAGCAGGTTCAAACAAGCATGGCAAAAGTGCAAAAATATCAGCTTCACAGACTTAGTGAAAATACTAACATGCCAGAAATAACATCAGGAAGCCATGTTTAGAGCTAGCAAACAACATACTACAGAAACATACAATAGCAACTCAAGGCGTGGCATGAACCTACTAAATGCGTAGATCAAAAGTCCCTTACTGAACATGAGCTAAAAAGCCACAGAAGATATGATGGCACCCATGTAAACATAGAAAGTTTTATTAACAGTTTCAGACTTAGCAGAAAAACAGAGCTTGGCATAAACAGAATTATGAATGCATCTTTGCGAGCTCAAACCACTCATCACAAAGCCTTGCATGATAAAACAAGCATACTAACAGCAAGATGACATGTTCATGAAGCTAACTATGGCAAGAGCAAGTTTATAGCATGCATGGATTACTAGTAACAACCATGGCAATATTGATTAACATGTTAACATTCTGCCAAGAACATTTTATAGCAAAAGTAGAGCAAGAATAAGACATGCTAGGGCACTCCATAATTGAAACCAGGGGCATGGATGGATAGTGCATAACCATATGTTCAAAACATCCTTACTGAAGTACTTGAAAACAAGCATGGATATCACTGTAGCATCAAGTTTACATGGCATCAAAATAACAGCAATACATGGACTTAGCAAAATCCTAAGTCCCCGAAAACAGCAATGTCACAAAGGCTACTTTGCATGCTTGTGCTAGTCAACATATTGATCACAAAAATGAAAGACAAGCACCTCTGTAAAGATGGCATGCCATAATTCAAAACACATGTAGAGCTCATGCTCATATGGAGCACACATCAAATGTGAAAAAAATGACAAAACACCATGATATGATAAGTAACAGCAGTTAACATTTTATTGCACTCTTGAATCAATGATTAGGACATCAAGATGAACTCAAGCAAGCATTCCACAATGGAATGAAATGAAGATCATCTCACAATGAACATTTTGATATCTCATATGCATGAAACGAAGCTACGGTCACGGAGATGTGGCATGACAAATAGAGCAATAAAATGTTACAGATTCGGGATCCAGGTCGCTGGAGGAAGAAGCAGGCCATGGCAGCGGTAGTTCTGGCGGCATGGGGGCGAGGGGACGGCCCGATCCGGCGGGGCCCGGCCGGATTCTAACAGAGTTGGCCACGGCGGATCCATTTTTAGTAGAGAGGAGGCTTGGGACGGCACGAGCATGGAGATCCGGGTCGGCCATCATGCTCCTGCGAGGTTCCATAGAGAGAGATCGTAGGTGAGGGAGAGAGCGAGAAGAATGGGAGGAGGAGAGGCGCGAGGGCCTAGCCTGGTGGTCGTGGTGTCCGGCGGCGGCGCCGGTCACCGGTGGGGAGGCGCGCGAGGGAGGTCGGGGAGGAGACGAGGCGGCGGCGCTCTCCCAATCTAGAACGGGAACGAGCGAGGGAGGCTCAGGCGCGCTTATGCGGCGGCGCGCGGGCTGCCTCCAGGCCCAGATCTGACCGGCGCGGGCCGCGGGCAGGCTTCGGCGGGCCCGGGTGGCGCGCGTTAGAGGGCGATGGCGAGGCGACACGCGGAGGCACGGGATTGGGCGCGGGGCGGCGATTGCTGAGGTGGGGGCATGTGATTGGCCGGGCGACGTGGCCGGCGGACATGTCCGGCACGGACGGATGTGTCCGGCGGCGCAAGGAGGAAGACGCTAGGGTTAGACCGCGAATTTGGACGGGGAGGACTAATTTATAGGTAGAGGGAACTAGGAGTGTCCAAATGAGGTGTAGTTTTTGCCCACACAATCGTGATCCGACGGCGTAGAACATGGAGGTGGTTTGGATGGGTTATTGGGCTGTTTTGGAGGGGTGTTGCGCTGCAACAAAAAAGAGTCCTTTGCGGTTACCCGGTTAACCTTGGAGTATCAAACGGACTCCAAATGGAACGAAATTTGGCAGGCGGTCTACCGGTGGTGTACCAAGGCCACTTGCCAAATCTCGGTCCATTATGAGAACATTTAACACCCACTCACGAAAAGAGACACGAGGGGTGCACCGGTGCATGTGGGATTGTCAGACTGCGAAACGGACAACGGGGAAAATGCTAAGATGCATGAGACGAACATGTATGCTAATGCGATGCACATGATGACATGATATGAAATGCATGACATGAACAAAATGCAAAATGAAGACAAAAACCGAACCACGAAGTGAATCTCATAACTTAAAGCCGAAAATGGCAAGAGTCGGAGTTACAAATATGGAAAGTTACATCCGGGGTGTTACAACAATCCGCCACTACGAGAGGATCTCGTCCCTTGATCTAGGATGGCACCGGAGGGAAAAGGCAAGAGGAAGAGAAGAGGTAAAACTAAGTTGCTTCTTCGGCAATGAGTGAAGCCATGAACCTTGAGAGGTTAAACCATTTTGAGAAAAGAATGCAACGGAGATGATCGAAGTAGAACACACTATGTTAGAAAAGAGGAACAAGGAAGAACAAATTCGAACAGCACTCCGGTTGAAAAAGAGATGCAAGACTTGATAAGGCGAAAAGAACTTGAGCAGAGGGCACAACACTACGGTTAAATGGATAAGCATGAAAAGAACACGATCCTCACAAATCGAGATGATGACTGAAGAGATCAATGTCACAATGCCTCCGAAAGAAAGAATAGAAGATAGATCATTGGAATGAAAGAATGGAGAAGAAAATGCAACTTCTAGCACAAAAGAGCTTGGAGAGCACCCTTCCAAGAAAGGTTATAACGGAGTTGTTGGAAAACCAACAACGAAACAAATAAACCTGTAGTGGGCTTATGGAAAACTTCTCAAAATTGAGGCAAAATTCTGCCACTACGGAAACAAAAGATTTCATTATGGTCAACAAGGAGATGACAACTCCTTTCGCCGAGAGGATGGGTGAAAAACTTGGATCATTGATAGACACCACAATAAGCAACATTCCTTAGGGAAGGCTTTTGGTGAAATCTAACCCAAGATAGCTCCAAGGAGGAAAATGATGGGTTTAAATACCTCATTCCTGACAACATGCAAATCATGAAACACGAAAGAAATTGTCAAGAATGACATAACACCACTTCCAAAGATAAGATAGGAAGAACTGCACTTCGGAATGCAAGATGAAGAGTGCTTGAACTCCTTAGAATAAAACATGTGTTGAACACCATGTTTATTTGAGAGTATAGCTTGGCAGATCTTAACTTCGAGAGAATTCTTGAAGAACAAATGAAGAATGAAAAGAATCCTTGGTGAGCCACCATGTTGATCCTCCATGAAGAACTCCAGTAATAAAAGAATAATCAAACGAAACGGAAAGTTGAAAAGAACTCTGGGAAAGTATGAAGCACTTGAACCGAGAATGTGACATGAAGAACTACTCTGGAGAGAAGAAACAAGATCACTTGGATGAAGCAATAATAAGAATTACGTTATGCGTATCCTTCACCAATTTAGATTGATGACAAGCAACAGATTTGGCATACTAGTTATTCTCGTAAAAAGTATTAAGATAGATATAGCGCAAACTTGGGAAAAGGCTTCAACGAACCACCGTTAGGATTTGAAAGAACGAATGAATTGATATGATAAACAAGGAAGAGAACTCTTGAATGAACTACCGTAAGAATTGAAAACGATTGAAGAAAAAGAGAATGAATCACCGTAAGAATTAGAAAGCGAATGAAGATACTTGAGAGAATTTAGATACATGAGAACGGAGAGATCATGAACTCATTAGAGGATATTTGAACGATGCACCGGTAACAACTTACCACCTGTATCTCCGGAACTCAAATCGCAAAATGACAATGCTTTCGATAGTATGTACTAAATTACTTTGTAATGCACATCTCGGCTGTCAGGTAGCTCTTTCCACACTTAAGATCCCATGGGACAAGGCAGATTAGATCTTTCTCTTTAGCCGGGGCCCTTCTCCAGAGTAGACTTTCGAACAAGAGTGCGGAGCGATGCGTTTCATCAAGAGTGCGAATCGAATGGAAGTTGACCATGTTCTTGAAATCGATCCTCAGATGTGGAAACTAATCAACCAAGCGAAGCAAAAGAGATACAAGTAGTGATTATTATTAAAAGATTGGAATGCTATTAAGCATAACGAGACGCTAGCTCACGTTGGCATCTTTCAACCTTTCGGATAACTTCTCTCCATACTGGTACTAATAATGGCATTTGTTGTCTTATTCGGAGTTCAAGGAATAGCCTTTCATCTTGGGAATGAGAATGTCGCGGATCTCAATGTTATCGTCATGACCAATGCTCCTAACGAGGGTGACTTTCCCATAGACCAACCTCCCGTTGGCGGACTACCAGACCTCAGATTTGGAGAACGATAGCTACACACTGAGAATGAATAATTCTGAGATGATGGGCTCCGGAGAATCAAACTGAAAAGACTCCCGAATTGTTCCAGATAGGTGAAAATAATTCTCACAATCGAAAACAATTATGCGAGGATGGCCTCAAGCTAGAACCATGAATCTTCAAGAGAACGGATATGATTGAAGAGAAACTCTTCTTCGGTCACAAAATCCGAGAATGATGACGAGAAACACCACCAAGAATTGTTGAGACACTCCGGAATGAAAATTAGAAAGGTTGAACCAACGATGAAAAGAATTTGAAAGATCTTGGAGAAAGGCATTTGACTGATGATAACTCATTCTTACGTCAAACTTTAAAAAGATTTTGGGGATAGCTCCGAGAAAAGTTAGAAGAGTCAGGTAAGATCCTGGGAAAAGACAGGTGGGTTAGGGCCCACTCAAAAGATACACCGTTTAACGATTACTTGAAAGGGAGATTGCGCAGGTTGAATTAAATGGCTTGATTTAGATAACAACCTCGAAATAGGTTAAACGGATCTTGAATGAAAAGACGAGCCTTCTGTGATATCTTCAGCACTCCAGAACAAACGAATAGCGAGAAGTGAATGATTAAGAGGTGTCCCGGCATGAGAAAACATTTGAAACGAGGAAAAGGATATGATCGACAAAGGTTGACTTGAATCCACCGGAGAAGAAAGAGAACGAATAATGATGAACTTGAGGCTCTATTAGTATCTTCCTGAGAATCATCGGATACGAACATTGATAGAAAGAATGGAGAGACTTCCCACCAATAAAAGGATACTTGATTAAGACATCTGATTCCTTGAAGGAAAAGGGTGGGAGGGCAGGAAAATAAAGGCAGCTTGGGACGGATGAAATGGATAACATTGAAAAGACTTTGAGTTGATCTTGCGGATGGGAAAAAAGATAGGATCATCTTGAAGAGAATCTCACAGGTTGGAAAGAACTGACATGACAATCTTGATGATCAAGAAGGATTGGTGTTCACATAGAAGTATGAGAACACCATTTAGTGAAGGTATGGATTCAACACTTGAATTTGAAGCAACTCGAATACCACAAACAAAACAAGACAAAGGATTGACTTGCAGAATAAGCCGGAAGAAACATATGATAGACCCCATATCGTATCATGTGTCTGTTGGAAAGATATCCTACGATATACTTGAATTCCAACTTATAAACTCCCTAAACTTTCTGGTTATGCAATCAGGTGTTGGGGATACAGGGGAAGCATAATATCTCACCTAAACTAACAAATCCTACATCCAGTTGTATCCATCCTTCAACACATAACCAAGAAACCTTCGGAAATCATTTACCTCAACCTTCGAAAAGCATCCATTATACGAGTTATGGAAATACTCCCGAACTCCCGCCCCAGTACTAGGTGGCGTCGAGGTTATCTCACCAACAACTGCATAAAAGAGATTTTCGATGTCGGCGAACTCAGGTATTCCAGAACTGCAACGATAAAATTGTGACGACAACACCTCGGAGCTTAACTCCCCGGGACACTGCCACAACCCCTAAATGTCAGGAGGCACCAAGAACAATGTTCTCGTCACAAAACCATCGGAACGATTCCAAGATACCTGCATGATCCTAAAAAAATCGTGAAATTTGAGAAGAGGGGAGTCAAAACTTCTATGTCAGGAAGCCTCACCAGAGCGACGAAGGGACTGAGGATTAAAAAGTATCCTACTCTCCGATATATATAATCCTAAGACTCAAAACGTTTTGTTCTAGACTCAACAGCGTGAGCGATTCGATCAAGCAGGGGGCTCCGAAGTCGGGGAAGGCTCTGATTACCAACTTGTAACACCCACAATGCGGCTATATCTCCCACGTGTCAGGGCACGACTTAGATGAATAGCCGCATGGTAGGTCTGTTGCAAGAGGGGTAATCTTTACACATCTCATGCACTGAATAAGAAAGGGATAAAGAGTCGGCTTACAATCGCCACTTCACACAATACATAAATAGTTCATACATCATCCAAAGTACAGACAAAGGTCTGACTACGGAACCAAAATAAAGAAAGACAATCCCAAATGCTAGATCCCCGATCGTCCCAACTGGGATCCACTACTGATCATCAGGAAAGGAAACGTAAACTGGGATCCACTACTGATCATCAGGAAAGGAAACGTAATAGCAACCCAAGTCTTCATCAAATTCCCACTTGAGTTCGGTAGCATCGTCTGCACTGGTATTGTCGGCACCTACAACTGTTTGGAAGTATCTGTGAGTCACAGGGACTCAGCAATCTCACACCCACGAGATCAAGACTATTTAAGCTTAAGGGTAGGAAAAGGTAGTGAGGTGGAGCTGCAGCAAGCACTAGCATATATGGTGGCTAACATACGCAAATGAGAGCGAGAAGAGAAGCAATGAACGGTCGAGAAGCTAGAAGTGATGAAGAAGTGATCCTGAAACTACTTACATTCAAGCATAACACAAGCCAGTGTTCTCTTCCCGGACTCCGCCAAAAAGAGACCATCACAGCTACACATGCGGTTGATTCATTTTAATTAAGTTAAGTGTCAAGTTCTCTACAACCGGATATTAACAAATTCCCATCTGCCCATAACCGCGGGCACGGCTTTCGAAAGTTCAAAACCCTGAAAGGGTGTCCCAACTTAGCCCATCACAAGCTCTCATGGTCAACGAAGTATATTCCTTCTCCCAGGAAGACCCGATCAGACTAGGAATCTCGGTTACAAGACGTTTCGATAATGATAAAACAAGACCAGCAAAGCCACCCAATGTGCCGACAAATCCCGATAGGAGTCGCCCATATCTCGTTCTCAGGGCAACACTGGATGAGACTAGCTACAAGTAAAACCAACCCTCAAGTTTCCCCGAGGTGGCCCCGCAGGCAGCTCGTTTCAGACCAACACTCAAAGGAGCACTGGCCCGGGGGGTTTAAAATAAAGATGACCCTTGAGTCCACGGAACCCAAGGGAAAAGGCTTAGGTGGAAAATGGTAAAACCAAGGTTGGGCCTTGCTGGAGGAGTTTTATTCAAAGCAAACTGTCAAGGGGTTCCCATAACACCCAACCGCGTAAGGAACGCAAAATCAAGGAACATAACACGGGTATGATACAAACTAGGACGACAAGGGTGAAATAAAACACCAGGCATAAGGCCGAGCCTTCCACCCTTTACAAAGCATATAGATGCATTGAAGTAGATAAGAGATAATAATGATATCCCAACAATATCCATGTTCCAACATGGAACAAACTTCATCTTCACCTACAACTAGAAACGCTATAAGAGGGGCTGAGCAAAAGAGGTAACATAGCCAAACAATGGTTTGCTAGGAAAGGTGGGTTAGAGGCTTGACATGGCAATATGGGAGGCAATGATATAGCAAGTGGTAGGTAGCGCGTCATAGCAATAGAGCGAACAACTAGCAAGCAAAGATAGAAGTGATTTCGAGGGTATGGTCATCTTGCCTGCAAAGTTCTCAGAGTTGTCGAAAGCTTGATCCTCGTTAGCGTACTCAACAGGTTCCTCGGTCACGTACTCGTCTCCCGGCTCTACCCAAAGAAAGAACACAAGCAAAGGACCAACAATCAATCACGGTGCAATGCCCAAGCAACATGATGCAACACATGGCATGATATGCGAGATGTGATATGCAATGCATATGCGAGCTCCGAAAGGAAAAGAATGATCAAGGCATCAACTTGGCCAACCAAGTATGCCGCTGGAAAGATAAGATGATTTTGGTTTAAATTGATATAAAGATCACCAGAAATGGATGCACGGTTTGCAAATGCCAAGCAAAACAAGAATGGCACAATTCTGCGATTAATAGCATGATGCTACTTAGTATGCAACAAGAAACTAAGCTACTGCACTCCAACATAGCAACAAAGCATATGGCAGTGATGTACACAAGATGTTTGACAAAACATGAACACTGAGCTACGTCTAAATCACAAAAGAGCAGGTTTGAACAAGCATGGCAAAAGTGCAAAAATATCAGCTTCATAGACTTAGTGAAAATACTAACATGCCAGAAATAACATCAGGAAGCCATGTTTAGAGCTAGCAAACAACATACTACAGAAACATACAATAGCAACTCAAGGCGTGGCATGAACCTACTAAATGCATGGATCAAAAGTCCCTTACTGAACATGAGCTAAAAAGGCACAGAAGATATGATGGCACCCATGTAAACATAGCAAGTTTTATTAACAGTTTCAGACTTAGCAGAAAAACAGAGCATGGCATAAACAGAATTATGAAGGCATCTTTGCGAGCTCAAACCACTCATCACAAAGCCTTGCATGATAAAACAAGCATACTAATAGCAAGATGACATGTTCATGAAGCTAACCATGGCAAGAGCAAGTTTATAGCTTACATGGATCACTAGTAACAACCATGGCATGATTAACATGTTAACATTCTGCTAGGAACATTTTGTAGCAAAAGTAGAGCAAGAATTAGAAATGCTAGGTCACTCCATAATTGCAAACAGGGGCATGGATGGATAGAGCATAACCATATGTTCAAAACATCCTTACTGAAGTACCTCAACACAAGCATGGATATCACTGTAGCATCAAGTTTACATGGCATCAAAATAATAGCAGGAGAAGGACTACTTTTCATGCTTGTGCTAGTCACCACATTGATCACATCAATGTCACGAAGGCTACTTTGCATGCTTGTGCTAGTCACCACATTGATCACAAAAATGCAAGACAAGCAACTCTGTAAAGATGGCATGACATAGTTCAAAACACATGTAGAGCTCATGCTCATATGGTGCACACATGAAATATGACAAAAATGACAAAACACCATGATATGATAAGTAACATCAGTTAACATTTTATAGCACTCTTGAATCAATGATTAGGGCATCAAGATGAACTCAAACAATCATACCACAATGGAATGAAATTAAAAGCATCTCGCAATGAACATTTTCATATCTCATATGCATGAAACGAAGCTACGGTCACGGAGATGTGGCATGACAAAGGGAGCAATAAAATGTTACAGATTCGGGACTTAGTGAAAATTACCCAGCACGAAAACGGGATCCAGGTTAGTGGAGGAAGAAGCAGGCCATGGCAGCAGCAGTTCTGGCAGCATGGGGGCGAGGGGACGGCCCGATCTGGCGGGGCCCGGCCAGATTCCGACGGAGTTGGCCACGGCGGATCCATTTTTGGCAGAGAGGAGGCTTGGGGCGGCACGAGCGTGGAGATCCAGGTTGGTCATCATGCTCCTGCGAGGTTCCAGAGAGAGAGAGAACGTAGGTGAGGGAGAGAGAGAGAGAAGTACGGGAGGAGGAGAGGCGCGAGGGCCTAGCCTGGTGGTCGTGGTGGCCGGCGGCGGCGCCGGTCGCTGGTGGGGAGGCGCGCGAGGGAGGTCGGGGAGGAGACGAAGCGGCGGCGCTCTCCCGATCTAGAACGGCAACGAGCGAGGGAGGCTCGGGCGCGCTCGTGCGGCGGCGCGCAGGCTGCCTCTAGGCCCAGATCTGACCGGCGCGGGCCGCGGGAAGTCTTCGGCGGGCCCGGGTGGCGCGCGGTGGAGGGCGACGGCGAGGCGACACGTGGAGGCACGGGATTGGTCGCGGGGCGGCGATTGCTGAGGTGGCGGCACGCGATTGGCCGGGTGACGTGGCCGGCATACATGTCCGGCGCGGATGGATGTGTCCTGCGGCGCAAGGAGGAAGACGCTAGGGTTAGACCACGAATTTCGACGAGGAGGACTAATTTATAGGTAGACGGAGCTAGGAGTGTCCAGATGAGGTGTAGTTTTCGCCCACATGATCGTGATCCGACGGCGTAGAACATGGAGGTGGGTTGGATGTGTTATTGGGCTGTTTTGGAGGGGTGTTGGGCTGCAACACAAAAGAGTCCTTTGCGGTTACCCGGTTAACCGTTGGAGCATCAAACGGACTCCAAATAGAATGAAATTTGACAGGCGGTCTACCGGTGGTGTACCAAGGCCACTTGGCAAATCTCGGTCCATTCCGAGAACATTTAATACCCGCTCATGAAAAGAGAGAAGAGGGGTGCGCCGGTGCATGTGGGAGTGTCGGGTTGCGAAATGGACAACGGGGAAAATGCTCGGATGCATGAGACGAACACGTATGCAAATGCGTTGCACATGATGACATGATATGAAATGCATGACATGAATAAAATGCAAAACGAAGACAAAAACCCAACCACGAAGGGAATCTCATAACTTAAAGCCGAAAATGGCAAGAGTCGGAGTTACAAATATGGAAATTTACATCCGGGGTGTTACACTTCAAGAAGAATAGCAAACAAGTTGCTGCTCCCGGGAAGAAGCCAGGGTCTGGACCTAAGCCTGAGATTGAGTGCTTCTACTGCAAAGGGACTGGTCAGTGGAAGTGGAATTGCCCCAAGTATTTGGCGGATAAGAAGGATGGCAAAGTGTAAGGTATATTTGATATACATGTTATTGAATTGTACCTTACTAATGCTCGTAGTAGCGCCTGGGTATTTCATATTGGTTATGTTGCTCACATTTGCAACTCGAAAACAGGGGCTATAGATTAAACGAAGATTGGCTAAGGACGAGGTAACAAGGCGCGTCGGAAATGGTTCCAAGGTCGATGTGATCGCCGTCGGCACGCTATCTGTACATCTACCTTCGGGGTTAGTTTTAGACCTGAATAATTGGTTTGGTGCCAGTGTTGAGCATGAACATTATATCTGGATATTGTTTGATGCGAGACAGTTATTCATTTAAATAAGAGAATAATGGTTGTTCTATTTATCTGAGTAATATCTTTTATGGTCATGCACCCTTTATGAGTGGTCTATTTTTGTTGAATCTCGATCGTAGTGATACGCATATTCATAATATTGATGCCAAAACATGCAAAGTTAATAATGATAGTGCAACTTATTTGTGGCGCTGCCGTTTAGGTCATATTGGTGTAAAGCGCATGAAGAAATGATACATCTCCAATGTATCTACTTTTCATAACACTTTTCCTCTTGTTTTGGACTCTAATTTGCATGATTTGAATGAAACTAACCCCGGACTGACGCTGTTTTCAGCAGAACAACCATGGTGTTGTTTTTGTGCAGAAATAAAAGTTCTCGGAATGGAACGAAACTTTACGAGGATTTTTTATACAATAAATAAGAATTTCTGGAGCCAAGATCTACCGGAGGGGGCACCTGAGTGGGCACGACCCACCAGGGCACCCTCCCCCCTCCTGGCGCGCCCAGGCCGGTTATCCCCACCTGGTGGCCCCACAGACCCTGAAACCGACACTATAAAATCCTATTTTTCCAGAAAAAATGGGGAGAAAGAATTATCACGATCCACGAGACGGAGCCGTCGTCACCTCCTGTTCTTCATCGGGAGGCCAGATCTGGAGTCCATTTGGGGCTCCGGAGAGGGGGATCTTCGTTCTTCGTCATCACTAACCCTTCTCCATCGCCAATTCCATGATGCTCCCCATCGGGAGTGAGTAATTCCTTCATAGGCTCGCTGGTCGGTGAGGAGTTGGATGAGATTCATCATGTAATTGAGTTAGTTTTGTTAGGGCCTGATCCCTAGTATCCACTATGTTCTAAGATTGATGTTTCTATGACTTTGCCCTGCTTAATGCTTGTCACTTTGGGCCCGGGTGCCATGATTTTAGATCTGAACTGTTTACATTATCACCATGTTCTAGATCCGATCTTGCAAGTTATAGTCACCTACTACGTGTTATGATCCGGCAGCCCCGGAGTGACAATAGTCGGGACCACTCCTGGTGATGACCGTACTTTGAGGAGTTCATGTATTCACCGTGTGTTAATGCTTTGTTCCGGTTCTCTATTGAAAGGAGGCCTTAATATCCCTTAGTTTCCAATAGGACCTCGCTGCCATGGGAGGGTAGGACAAAAGGTGTCATGCAAGTTCTTTCCATAAGCACGTATGACTATTTACGGAATACATGCCTACATTATATAGATGAACTGGAGCTAGTGTTGTATCGCCCTAGGTTATAACTGTCTCATGATGAATATCATCCAACAAGTCACCGATCCAATGCCTACAAATTTATCTTATATTGTTCTTGCTAAGTTACTACTTCTATCGTTATTGTTGCACTTGCTACAAAATTACTGCTATCACTGTTACCGTTACTGTTACTGCTATCACTATTATCAGAACAATCGTATTACTTTGCTATTGATCACGTTGCTACAGATAATTAATCTCCAGGTTTGTTTGAATTGACAACTCAACTGCTAATACCTTCAAATATTCTCCCCTTGTATCGGATCTATAAATTTGGGTTGAATACTCTACCCTCAAAAACTGTTGCGATCCCCTATACTTGTGGGTTATCAAGAAACTCCATGTTAATGGGATTTTAGAATCACTTGATTATGAATCACTTGATGTTTGCGAACCAGGCCTCATGGGAAAGATGACTAAGACTCCGTTCTCCAGAACAATGGAGCGAGCCACTGGCTTATTGGAAATAATACATACTGATGTATGTAGTCCGATGAGTGTTGAGGCTCGCGGCAGGTATCTTTATTTTCTGACCTTCACATATGATTTGAGCAGATATGGGTATATCTACTTAATGAAACAGAAGTCTGAAACATTTGAAAAGTTCAAAAAATTTCAGAGTGAAGTGGAAAATCATCGTAACAAGAAAATAAAGTTTCTACGATCTGATCGCGGAGGCGAATATTTGAGTTGCGAAACTATTCCACATTGTTTCAAATGAATTTCGTCTTCATTTGAAACAATGTGGAATAGTTTCGCAACTCACGCCACCTGGAACACCACAGCGTAATGGTGTGGCTGAACGTCATAACCGTACTTTATTATATATGGTGCGATTTATGATGTCTCTTACCGATTTACCACCATCGTTTTGGGGTTATTCTTTAGAGACGGCTACATTCACGTTAAATAAGGCACCATCTAAATCCGTTCAGACGGCACCATATGAACTGTGGTTTAGCAAGAAACCTAAGTTGTCGTTTCTTAAAGTTTGGGGTTGTGATGCTTATGTGAAAAAACTTCAGCCTAATAAGCTCGAACCCAAATCAGAGAAATGTGTCTTCATAGGATACCCAAAAGAAACTATTGGGTACGCCTTCTATCACAGATCCGAAGGCAAGATATTTGTTGCTAAAAATGGATCCTTTCTAGAGAAGGAGTTTCTCTCGAAAGAAGTGAGTGGGAGGAAAGTATAACTTGATGAGGTAGTTGTACCTTCTCTCGAATGGGAAAGTAGTTCATCCCAGAAATCAGTTCCAATGATGCTTACACCAATTAGTGAGGAAGTTAATGATGATGATCATGAAACTTCAGATCAAGTTACTACCGAACCTCGTAGGTCAACCAGAGTACGTTCCTACCAGAGTGTTACGGTAATCCTGTTCTGGAAGTCATGTTACTAGACCATGACAAACCTACGAACTATGAGGAAGTGATGATGAGCCTAGATTCCACGAAATGGCTTGAGGCCATGAAATCTGAGATGGGATCCATGTATGAGAACAAAGTATGGACTTTGGTTGACTTGTCCGATGATTGGCAAGCCATAGAGAATAAATGGATCTTCAAGAAGAAGACTGACGCTGATGGTAATGTTACAGTCTACAAAGCTTGACTTGTTGCGAAAGGTTTTCGACAAGTTCAAGGAGTTGACTATGATGAGACCTTCTCACCCGTAGTGATGCTTAAGTCTGTCTGAATCATGTTAGCAATTGTCGCATTTTATGATTATGAAATTTGGCAAATTGACATCAAAACTGCATTCCTTAATGGATTTCTTAAAGAAGAGTTGTATATGATGCAACCAGAAGGTTTTGTCGATCTAAATGTGCTAACAAAGTGTGCAAGCTCCAGTGGTCCATTTATGGACTGGTGCAAGCCTCTCGGAGTTGGAATATATGCTTTGATAGTGTGATCAAAGCATATGGTTTATATAGACTTTTGGTGAAGCATGTATTTAAAACAAAGTGAGTGGGAGCTTTGTAGCATTTATAATATTATATGTGGATGACATATTGTTGATTCGAAATAATACAAAATTTCTGGATAGCATAAAAGGATACTTGAATAATAATTTTTCAATGAAAGACCTCGGTGAAGCTGCTTATATATTGGGCATCAAGATCTATAGAGATAGATCAAGACACTTAATTGGACTTTCACAAAGCACATACCTTTATAAATTTTTGAAGAAGTTCAAAATGGATCATTCAAAGAAAGGGTTCTTGCCTGTGTTACAAGATGTGAAGTTGAGTCAGACTCAATGCCCGGCCACTGCAGAAGATAGAGAGAAAATGAAAGTCATTGCCTATGCCTCAGCCATAGGTTCTATCATGTATGCAATGTTGTGTACCAGACCTGATGTGTGCCTTGCTATAAGTTTAGCAGGGAGGTACCAAAGTAATCCCGGAGTGGATCACTAGACAACGGTCAAGAACATCCTGAAATACCTGAAAATGACTAAGGATATGTTTCTCATTTATGGAGGTGACAAAGAGCTTGTCGTAAATGGTTACGTCGATGCTAGTTTTGACACTGATCCGAATGACTCTATGTCGCAAACAGGATACGTATTTATATTGAATGGTGGAGCTGTCAGTTGGTGCAGTTCCAAGAAGAGCATCGTGGCATGATCTACGTGTGAAGCGGAGTACATAGCTGCTTCGGAAGCAGCAAATGAAGGAGTCTGGATGAAGGAGTTCATATCCGATCTAGGTGTAATACCTAGTGCATCGGGTCCAATGAAAATCTTTTGTGACAATACTGGAGCAATTGCCTTAGTGAAGGAATCTAGATTTCACAAGAGAACCAAACACATCAGGAGACGCTTCAACTCCATCCGCGAACAAGTCAAGGAGGGAGACATAGAGATTTACAAAATATATATGGATCTGAATGTTGAAGACCCATTAACTAAGCCTCTTCCACGAGCAAAACATGATCAGCACCAAGACTCCATGGGTGTTAGAATCATTACTATATAATCTAGATTATTGACTCTAGTGCAAGTGGGAGACTGAAGGAAATATGCCCTAGAGGCAATAATAAAGTTGTTATTTATATTTCCTTATGTCATGATAACTGTTTATTATTCATGCTAGAATTGTATTAACCGGAAACTTGATACATGTGTGAATATATAGACAAAACAGAGTGTCCCTAGTATGCCTCTACTTGACTAGCTTGTTAATCAAAGATGGTTAAGTTTCCTGACCATAGACATGTGTTGTCATTTGATGAACGGGATCATCATTAGAGAATGATGTGATGGACTAGACCCATCCATTAGCTTAGCATAATGATCGTTAAGTTTTTTTGCTATTGCTTTCTTCATCACTTATACATATTCCTTTGACTATGAGATTATGCAACTCCCGAATACCGGAGGAACACCTTGTGTTCTATCAAACATCACAACGTAAATGGGTGATTATAACGATGCTCTACAGGTGTCTCCGCAGGTATTTGTTGGGTTGGCATAGATTAAGATTAGGATTTGTCACTCCGAGTATCAGAGAGGTATCTCTGGGCCCTCTCGGTAATGCACATCACGATAAGCCTTGCAAGAAATGTGACTAATGAGTTAGTTGTGGGATGATGCATTACAGAATGAGTAAAGATACTTGCCGGTAATCAGATTGAACTAGGTATGAGGATACCGACGATCGAATATCGGGCAAGTAACATACCGATGACAAAGGGAACCATGTATGTTGTCATTGTGGTTTGACCGATAAAGATCTTCGTAGAATATGTAGGAACCAATATGAGCATCCGGGTTCCATTGTTGGTTATTGAGCGGAGATATGTCTCAGTCATGTCTACATAGTTCTCGAACCCGTAGCGTCCGCACGCTTAATGTTCGATGATGATTTGTATAATGACTTATGTGTTTTGTTCACCGAAGATTGTTGATACGTCTCCAACGTATCTATAATTTTTGATTGTTCCATGATATTATATTATCTATTTTGGATGTTTAATGGGCTTTAATATGCACTTTTATATTATTTTTGGGACTAACCTATTAACCGAAGGCCCAGTGCAAATTGCTGTTTTTTTGCCTATTTCAGTGTTTCGCAGAAAAGGAATATCAAACGGAATCCAAATGGAACGAAACCTTCGCGAGGATCTTTTTTGGAACAAACGAAATCCAGGAGACTTGGAGTGGAGGTCAAGGAAGCAACGAGGCGTCCACGAGGTAGGGAGGCGCGCCCCCCACCCTCATGGACCCCACGGAGCTCCACCGACCTACTTCTTTCGCCTATATATACTCTTATACTCTGAAAACATCCAGGGGGCCACAAAACCAAATTTCCACCGCCGCAACCTTTTGTACCAGTGAGATCCCATCTGGGGACATTTTCCGGTGATTTGCCGGAGGGGGGATTCGATCACGGAGGGCTTCTACATCAACACCATAGCCTCTCCGATGATGTGTGAGTAGTTTACCACAGACCTTCGGGTCCATAGTTATTAGATAGATGGCTTCTTCTCTCTCTTTGGTTCTCAATACAAAGTTCTCCTCGATGTTCTTGGAGATCTATTCGATATAATACTTTTTGCGGTGTGTTTGCCGAGATCAGATGAATTCTGGGTTTATGATCAAGATTATCTATGAACAATATTTGATTCTTCTCTTAATTCTTATATGCATGATTTGATATCTTTGCAAGTTTCTTCAAATTTTCGGTTTAGTTTGGCCTACTAGATTGATCTTTCTTGCAATGGGAGAAGTGCTTAGCTTTGGGTACAATCTTGCGGTGCTCGATCCTAGTGACAGAAAGGGAACTGACACATATTGTATTGTTGCCATCGAGGATAAAAAGATGGGGCTTACATCATATTGCTTGAGTTTATCCCTCTACATCATGTCATCTTACCTAATGCGTTACTCTATTCTTATGAACTTAATACTCTAGATGCATGCTGGATAGTGGTCGACGTGTGGAGTAATAGTAGTAGATGCATAATCGTTTTGGTCTCCTTGATATGGACGTGATGCCTATGTTTATGATCATGCCTAGATATTCTCATAACTATGCGCTTTTCTATCAATTGCTCGGCAGTAATTTGTTCAGCCACCGTAATATATGCTATCTTGAGAGAAGCCACTAGTGAAACCTATGGCCCCCGGGTCTACTTTACATCATATAAGTTTCCGATCTATAATTCTAGTTTACTATTTATTTTGCAATCTTTACTTTCCAATCTATACAACAAAGATACCAAAAATATTTATCTTATTATCTTTATCAGATCTCACTTTTGCAAGTGGCCGTGAAGGGATTGGCAACCCCTTTATCGCGTTGGTTGCAAGGTTCTTGATTGTTTGTGCAGGTACCAGGCGACTTGCGTGTAGTCTCCTACTGGATTGATACCTTGGTTCTCAAAAACTAAGGAAAATACTTACGCTACTTTACTGCATCACCCTTTCCTCTTCAAGGGAAAACTAACGCATGCTCAAGAGGTAGCAAGAAGGATTTATGGCGTCGTTGTCGGGGAGATCTACGCCAAGTCAAGACATACCAAGTACCCATCACAAACTCTTATCCCTCGCATTACATTATTTGCCATTTGCCTCTCGTTTTCCTCTCCCCCACTTCACCTTTGCCGTTTTATTCGCCCTTTTTCGTTCGCTTATTTTCGCTTGCCTCTTGTTTGCTCATGTGTTGAATTGATTGTTTGTCGCGATGGCTCAATATAATACTAAATTGTGTGACTTTTCCAATACCAACAATAATGATTTTATTAGCACTCCAATTGCTCCTACTACCAATGTTGAATCTTGTGAAATCAATACCGCTTTGTTGAATCTGTTTATGAAAGATCAATTTTCTGGCCTTCCTAGTGAAGATGCTGCTACCCATCTAAACAACTTTGTTGATTTGTGTGATATGCAAAAGAAGAAAGAAGTGGATAATAATATTGTTAAATTGAAGCTATTTCCTTTTTCGCTTAGAGATCGTGTTAAAACTTGGTTCTCTTCTTTGCCTAAAAATAGTATTGATTCATGGAAAAAGTGCAAAGATGCTTTTATCTCTAAGTATTTTCCTCCCGCTAAGATCATCTCTCTTAGAAACGATATTATGAATTTTAAGCAACTTGAGCATGAGCATGTTGCAAAAGCTTGGGCGAGGATGAAATTAATGATACGTAATTGCCCTACACATGGTTGAATTTATGGATGATTATACAAATTTTTTATGCTGGATTGAATTTTGCCTCTAGAAATCTTTTAGATTCGGCTGCGGGAGGCACTTTTATGTAAATCACTTTAGGAGAAGCTACTAAACTCCTAGACAATATTATGGTTAATTATTCTCAATGGCACACCGAAAGGTCCACTAGTAAAAAAGTTCATGCGATTGAAGAGATTAATGTTTTGAGTGGAAAGATGGATGAACTTATGAAATTGTTTGCTAATAAGAGTGTTTCTTCTGATCCTAATGATATGTATTTGTCCACTTTGATTGAGAATAATAATGAATCTATGGATGTGAATTTTGTTGGTAGGAACAATTTTGGTAACAACGCGTATAGAGGAAATTTTAATTCTAGGCCGTTCCCTAGTAATTCCTCTAATAATTATGGCAATTCTTACAACAACTCTTATAGAAGTTTTAATAAGATGCCATTTGATTTTGAGACTAGTGTTAAAAAATTTATTAATTCGCAAAAGAATTTCAATGCTTTGCTTGAAGAAAAATTGCTTGAGATTGATGAGTTGGCTAGGAACGTGGATAGAATTTCTCTTGATGTTGATTCTTTGAAACTTATATCTATTCCACCTAAGCATGACATCAATGAGTCTCTCAAAGCCATGATAATTTCCATTCATGAGTGCAAAGAAAGAACAACTAGGATGCGTGCTAAGAAAGATTGCTTTGTGAAAGTGTGTTCTTCTAGTTTTCATGATAATGATGATGAAGATCTAAAAGTGATTGATGTGTCTCCTATTAAATCTTTGTTTTACAATATGATTCTTGATAAAGATGGGACTGTAGATGAGTCAGCTTTAGTTATAAGGCGTCCCAATGATTCGGAGTTTTTAGATCTTGATGCAAAAATTGGTAAAATTGGGATTGAAGAGGTCAAAACTTTACATAGCAATGAACCCACTATTTTGGATTTCAAGGAATTTAATTATGATAATTTCTATTTAATATATTGTATTTCCTTGTTGCAATCTGTGTTAAATTCTCCTCATGCTTATGATCACAGCAAAGTTTTTACCAAACATATAGTTGATGCTTTAATGCAATCTTATGAAGAAAAGCTTGAACTAGAAGTTTCTATACCTAGAAAACTTTATGATGAGTGGGAACCTATTATTAAAATTAAGATTAAAGATCATAAATGCTATGCCTTATGTGATTTGGGTGCTAGTGTTTCCATGATTCCAAAAACTTTGTGTGATGTGTTAGGTTTCCATGAATTTGATTATTGTTCTTTAAATTTGTATCTTGCGGATTCCACCATTATGAAACCTATGGGAAGGATTAATGATGTTCTTATTGTGTCAAATAGGAATTATGTGCCCGTAGATTTCATTGTTCTTGATATAGATTGCAATCCTACATGTCCTATTATTCTTGGTAGACCTTTGCTTAGAACAATTGGTGCAATTATTGACATGAAATAAGGAAATATTAGATTCCAATTTCCATAAAGGAAGGCTTGGGACACTTTCCTAGAAAGAAAATTAAATTGCCTTATGAATCAATTATGAGAGCCACTTATGGATTGCATACCAAAGATGACAATACCTAGATCTATTCTTGTTTTTATGCCTAGCTAGGGGCGTTAAACGATAGCGCTTGTTGGGAGGCAACCCGATTTTATTTTTGTTCCTTCCTTTTTGTTCCTGTTTAGTAATAAATAAATAAATCATCTATCCTCTGTTATGATTGTGTTTTTTATGTTTTAATTAGTGTTTGTGCCGAGTAAAGCCTTTAGGATCTTCTTGGGTGATTGTTATTTGCTCTTGCTGAAAAAAACAGAAAGTATGCGCTCACGAGAATAATTTTCGTTTCTTACCAGAGAGCAATAAAATACCAATTCCAACTGCAGTAGATCAATATACAAATTATTTAGGACTTCCTAATTTCTCAGGATTTTTAGAGTTACAGAAGTATTTGGTACCTACAGATTGCTACAGATTGTTCTTTTTTTTGACAGATTCTGTTTTTTCGTGTGTTGTTCGCTTATTTTGATGAATCTATGGCTAGTATCGGGGGGTATGAACCATAGAGAAGTTGGAATACAGTAGGTTTAACACCAATATAAATAAATAATTAGTTCATTACAGTACCTTAAGGTGGTGGTTTGTTTTCTTATACTAACGGAGCTCATGAGATTTTCTGTTGAGTTTTTGTGTTGTGAAGTTTTCAAGTTTTTGGGTAAAGGTTTGATGGATTTTGGAACAAGGAGTGGCAATATACTAAGCTTGGGGATGCCCAAGGCACCCCAAGGTAAAATTCAAGGACAACCAAAAGCCTAAGCTTGGGGATGCCCCGGAAGGCATCCCCTCTTTCGTCTTCGTCTATCAGTAACTTTACTTGAGGCTATATTTTTATTCACCACATGATATGTGTTTTGCTTGGAGCGTCTTGTATGATGTGAGTCTTTTTATTTTTAGTTTACCACGATCATCCTTGCTGTACACACATTTTGGAGAGACACACATGAATTGTAATTTATTAGAATAATCTATGTGCTTCACTTATATCTTTTGAGCTAGATAAATTTTGCTCTAGTGCTTCACTTATACCTTTTTAGAGCACGGTGGTGGTTTTATTTTATAGAAATTATTGATCTATCATGCTTCACTTATATTATTTTGAGAGTCCTTTAGAACAGCATGGTAATTTGCTTTGGCTATAAAATTAGTCTTAATATGATATGCATCCAAGATGGGTATAATAAAAAATCTTTCATATAAAGTGCATTGAATACTATGAGAAGTTTGATTCTTATGATTGTTATGATATATGAAGATGGTGATATTAGAGTTATGGTAGTTGAGTAGTTGTGAATTTGAGAGATACTTGTGTTAAAGTTTGTGTTTCACGTAGCATGCACGTATGGTGAACCGTTATGTGATGAAGTCGGAGCATGATTTATATTTTTGATTGTCTTCCTTATGAGTGGAGGTCGGGGACGAGCGATGGCCTGTTCCTACCAATATATCCCCTAGGAGCATGTGCGTAATACTTCGTTTCGAAAACTAATAGATTTTTGCAATAAGCATGTGAGTTCTTTATGACTAACGTTGAGTCCATGGATTATACGCACTCTCACCCTTCCACCATTGCTAGTCTCTCTAGTACCGCGCAACTTTCGCCGGTACCATAAACCCACCATTTACCTTCCTTAGAATAGCCACCATACCTACCTATTATGGCATTTCCATAGCCATTTCGAGATATATTGCCATGCAACTTTCCATCGTTTCATTGTTATGACAAGTTCCATCATTGTCATATTGCTTTGCATGATCATGTAGTTGACATCGTATTTGTGGCAAAGCCACCATTCATAATTTTTCATACATGTCACTCTTGATTCATTGCACATCCCGGTACACCGCCAGAGGCATTCACATAGAGTCATATTTTGTTCTAAGTATCGAGTTGTAATTCTTGAGTTGTAAGTAAATAAAAGTGTGATGATCATCATTATTAGAGCATTGTCCCAGTGAGGAAAGGATGATGGAGACTATGATTCCCCCACAAGTTGGGATGAGACTCTGGACGAAAAAAAGAAAGAAAAAAAAGAGGCCATAAAAAGGAGAAAAAAAAAGTCCCAAATAAAAAAATGAGAGAAAAAGAGAGAAGGGGCAATGCTACTATCCTTTTTTCACACTTGTGCTTCAAAGTAGCACCCTGATCTTCATGATAGAGAGTCTCTTATGTTGTCACTTTCATATACTAGTGGAAAATTTTCATTATAGAACTTGGCTTTGTATATTCCAATGATGGGCTTCCTCAAAATGCCCTAAGTCTTCGTGAGAAAGCAAGTTGGATGCACACCCACTAGTTTCTTTTCTTGAGATTTCATACATTTATAGCTCTAGTGCATCCGTTGCATGGCAATCCCTACTCACTCACATTAATATCTATTGATGGGCATCTCCATAGCCCGTTGATATGCCTAGTTGATGTGAGACTATCTTCTCCATTTTGTCTTCTCCAAAACCACCATTCTATTCCACCTATAGTGCTATATCCATGGCTCATGCTCATGTATTGTGTGAAGATTGAAAAAGTTTGAGAAAATTAAAAGTATGTAACAATTGCTTGGCTTGTCATCGGGGTTGTGCATGATTTAAATATTTTATGTGATGAATATAGAGCATAGCCACTCTTGGGGAACGTAGTAATTTCAAAAAAAATCCTACGCACACGCAAGATCATAGTGATGCATAGCAACGAGAGGGGAGAGTGTTGTCTACGTACCCTAGTAGACCGTAAGCGGAAGCGTTATATCAACGTGGTTGATGTAGTCATACATATTCACGATCCGACCGATCCAAGTACCGGACGCACGGCACCTCCAAGTTCTGCACACGTTCGGCTCGGTGATGTCCTCGCCTTCTCGATCCAGCAAGAGGGGCGAAGTAGTAGATGAGTTCCGGTAGCACGACGGCATGGTGACGGTGTTGGTGAAGAACAATCTCCGCAGGGCTTCGCCTAAGCACTACGAAAACTATGACGAAGGATAAACTAGAGGGGACGGGGTAGCCGGCACACGGCTTGGTGTTTCTTGATGTGTCTTGGGTGCTAGCCCTGCCCCTCTATTTATATGTTGAGCCTTGGGGTCGAAACTTGGAGTAATAGCCTCCACAAAGTCGGTTTCACCCGAAAGGCAAGAGTCCTTCTCGGACTCCAGGGCCAGACGCCATGGACCCTGGCGTCTGGCCCTGGACTCCGAAAAACTTCCTTTTGCGCTTTCCAAAAACCTCGTGGGCTTTCCCCTTTGGCCCAGAAAAAGCATTCTCGTGCCCAAACATTTCAGGAAACATCCGGAACCCCTTCCGGTGAATTCCGGAACCCTTCTAGAGATCAAACACTACTATCCACATATCAATATTTACTTCCGGACCATTCCGGAGTGCCTCGTCATATCTGTGATCTCATCCGAAACTCCGAACAATATTCGGTCACCAACATACATAACTCATAGTACTATATCGTCAACGAACGTTAAGCGTGCGGACCCTACGGGTTCGAGAACTATGTAGACATGACCGAGACACCTCTCTGGTCAATAAGCAATAGCGGGACCTGGATGCCCATATTGGCCCCTACATATTCTACGAAGATCTTTATCGGTCAGACCGCATAACAACATACGTTGTTCCCTTTGTCATCGATATGTTACTTGCCCGAGATTCGATCGTCGGTATCTCAATACCAAGTTCAATCTCATTACCGGCAAGTCTCTTTACTCGTTCCGTAACACATCATCCCGCAACTAACTCATTAGTTGCAATGCTTGCAAGGCTTATAGTGATGTGCATTACCGAGTGGGCCCAGAGATACCTCTCCGACAATTGGAGTGACAAATCCTAATCTCGAAATACGCCAACCAAACAAGTACCTTCAGAGACATCTGTAGAGCACCTTTATAATCACCCAGTTACGTTGTGACGTTTGGTAGCACACAAAGTGTTTCTCCGGTAAACGGGAGTTGCATAATCTCATAGTCATAGGAACATGTATAAGTCATGAAGAAAGCAATAGCAACAAACTAAACGATCAAGTGCTAAGCTAACGGAATGGGTCAAGTCAATCACATCATTCTCCTAATGATGTGATCCCGTTAATCAAATGACAACTCATGTCAATGGTTAGGAAACTTAACCATCTTTGATCAATGAGCTAGTCAAGTAGAGGCATACTAGTGACACTCTGTTTGTCTATGTATTCACACAAGTATTATGTTTCCGGTTAATACAATTCTAGCATGAATAATAAACATTTATCATGAATTAAGGAAATAAATAATAACTTTATTATTGCCTCTAGGGCATAAATCCTTCAGTCTCCCACTTGCACTAGACTCAATAATCTAGTTCACATCGCCATGTGATTAACACCCAAAGAGTACTAAGGTGTGATCATGTTTTGCTTGTGAGAGAAGTTTAGTCAGCGGGTCTGCCACATTCAGATCCGTATGTATTTTGCAAATTTCTATGTCAAGAGTGCTCTGCACGGAGCTACTCTAGCTAATTGCTCCCACTTTCAATATGTATCCAGATTGAGACTTAGAGTCATCTGGATCAATGTCAAAATTTGCATCGATGTAACCCTTTACGACGAACCTTTTTGTCACTTCCATAATCGAGAAACATATCCTTATTTCATTAAGGATAATTTTGACCGTTGTCTAGTGATCTACTCCTAGATCACTATTGTACTCCCTTGCCAAAATCAGTGTAGGGTATACAATAGATCTGGTACACAGCATGGCATATTTTATAGAACCTATGGCCAAGGCATAGGGAATGACTTTCATTCTCTTTCTATCTTCTTCCATGGTCGGGCTTTGAGTCTTACTCAGTTTCACACCTTGTAACACAGGCAATAACTCTTTCTTTGACTTGTTCCATTTTGAACTACTTCAAAATCTTGTCAAGGTATGTACTCATTGAAAAACTTATCAAGCGTCTTGATCTATCTCTATAGATCTTGATGCTCAATATGTAAGCAGCTTCACCGAGGTCTTTCTTTGAAAAACTCCTTTCAAACATTCCTTTATGCTTTGCAGAATAATTCTACATTATCTCCGATCAACAATATGTCATTCACATATACTTATTAGAAATGTTGTAGTGCTCCCACTCACTTTCTTGTAAATACAGGCTTCACCGCAAGTATGTATAAAACTATATGCTTTGATCAACTTATCAAAGCGTATATTCCAACTCCGAGATGCTTGCACCAGTCCATAGATGGATCGCTGGAGCTTGCATATTTTGTTAGCACCTTTAGGATTGACAAAACCTTCCGGTTGCATCATATACAACTCTTCTTTAATAAATCCATTAAGGAATGCAGTTTTGTTTATCCATTTGCCAGATTTTAGAAAATGTGGCAATTGCTAACATGATTCAGACAGACTTAAGCATAGATACGAGTGAGAAACTCTCATCATAGTCAACACCTTGAACTTGTCGAAAACCTTTTTACGATAATTATAGCTTTGTAGATAGTAACACTACTATCAGCGTCCATCTTCCTCTTGAAGATCCATTTAATCTCAATGGCTCTCCGATCATTCGGCAAGTCAATCAAAGTCCATACTTTGTTCTGATACATGGATATCATCTCAGATTTCATGGCCTCAAGCCATTTCGTGGAATCTGGGCTCTTCATCACTTCCTCATAGTTCGTAAGTTTGTCATGGTCAAGTAACATGACCTCCAGAACAGGATTACCGTACCACCCTGGTGCGGATCTCACTCTGGTTTACCTACGAGGTTCAGTAGTAACTTGATCTAAAGTTACATGATCGTCATCATTAGCTTCCTCACTAATTGGTGTAGTAGTCACAGGAACAGATTTCTGTGATGAACTACTTTCCAATAAGGGAGCAGGTACAGTTACCTCATCAAGTTCTACTTTCCTCCCACTCACTTCTTTCGAGAGAAATTCCTTCTATAGAAAGGATCCATTCTCAATAATGAATATCTTGCCTTCGGATCTGTGATAGAAGGTGTACCCAACATTTTCTTTTGGGTATCCTATGAAGATGCACTTCTCTGATTTGGGTTTGAGTTTATCAGGTTGAAACTTTTTCACATAAGCATTGCAACCTCAAACTTTAAGAAACGACAGCTTAGGTTTCTTGCCAAACCATAGTTCATACGGTGTCGTCTCAACGGATTTAGATGGTGCCATATTTAACGTGAATGTAGCTGTCTCTAATGCATAACCCCAAAACGATAGTGGTAAATCGGTAAGAGACATCATAGATCGCACCATATCTAATAAAGTACGGTTACGACGTTCGGACACCATTACACTGTGGTGTTCCAGGTGGCGTGAGTAGTGAAACTATTTCACATTGTTTTAACTGAAGGCCAAACTCGTAACTCAAATATTTTACTTCTGCGATCATATCGTAGAAACTTTTATTTTTGTTACGATGATTCTCCACTTCACTCTGAAATTCTTTGAACTTTTCAAATGCTTTAGACTTGTGTTTCATCAAGTAGATATACTCATATCTTCTCAAATCATCTGTGGAGATCAGAAAATAATGATACCTGCCGCGAGCCTCAATATTCATCGGACCACATACATTAGTATGTATGATTTCCAACAAATCTGTTGCTCGCTCCATTGTTCCGGAGAACAGAGTCTTAGTCATCTTGCTCATGAGGCATGGTTCGCAAGCATCAACTGATTCATAATCAAGTGATTCCAAAAGCCCATCAACATGGATTTTCTTCATGCGCTTTAAACCAATATGACCTAAACGACAGTGCCACAAATAAGTTGCACTATCATTATTAACTTTGCATCTTTTGGCTTCAATATTATGAAAATTTGTATCACCATGATCGAGATCCAACAAACCATTTTCATTGGGTGTATGACCATAGAAGGTTTTGTTCATGTAAACAGAACAACAATTATTCTCTAATTTACATGAATAACTGTATTCCAATAAACATGATCATATTCATGCGCAACGCAAACACTAAATAACATTTATTTTAGGTTTAACACTAATGCCGAAAGTATAGGGAGTGTGCGATGATGATCATATCAATTTTGGAGCCATTTCCAATACACATCGTCACTTCACCCTTAACTAGTCTTTGTTCATTCTGCAACTCCCGTTTCGAGTTACTATTCTTAGCAACTGAACTAGCATCAAATACTGAGGGGTTGCTATAAACACTAGTAAAGTATACATCAATAACATGTATATCAAATATACCTATGTTCACTTTGCCATCCTTCTTATCCGCCAATTACTTGGGTAGTTCCGCTTCCAGTGACCAGTTCCTTTGAAGTAGAAGCACTTAGTTTCAGGCTTAGGTCCAGACTTGGGTTTTTTCACTTGAGCAGCAACTTGATTGCCGTTCTTCTTGAAGTTCCCCTTTCTTCCCTTTGTCCCTTTACTTGAAACTAGTGGTTTTGTTTACCATCAACACTTGATGCTTTTCTTGATTTCTACCTTCGTCGATTTTAGCATCACGAAGAGCTTGGGAATCGTTTTCGTTATCCCTTGCATATTATAGTTCATCACAAAGTTCTACTAACTTGGTGATGGTGACTAGAGAATTCTGTTAATCACTATTTTATCTGGAAGATTAACTCCCACTTGATTCAAGCGATTGTAGTACCCAGCCAATCTGAGCACATGCTCACTGCTTGAGCTATTCTCCTCCATCTTTTAGCTATAGAATTTGTTGGAGACTTCATATCTCTCAACTCGGGTATTTGCTTGAAATATTAACTTCAACTCCTGGAACATCTCATATGGTCCATGATGTTCAAAACGTCTCTGAAGTCCCGATTCTAAGACGTTAAGCATGGTGCACTAAACTATCAAGTAGTCATCATATTGAGCTAGCCAAACATTTATAACGTCTGCATCTGCTTCTACAATAGGTCTGTCACCTAGCGGTGCATCAAGGACATAATTCTTCTGTGCAGCAATGAGGATAATCCTCAGATCATGGATCCAATCCACATCATTGCTACTAACATCTTTCAACTTAGTTTTCTCTAGGAACATATCACAATATAAACAGGGAGCAACAACGCGAGCTATTGATCTACAACATAGTTATGCAAATACTATCAGGACTAAGTTCATGATAAATTAAAGTTCAATTAATCATATTACTTAAGAACTCCCACTTAGATAGACATCCCTCTAATCATCTAAGTGATCGCGTGATCCATATCAACTAAACCATGCCCAATCATCACGTGAGATGGAGTAGTTTCAATGGTGAACATCGCTATTTTGATCATATCTACTATATTATTCATGCTCGACCTTTCGGTCTCATTGTTCCAAGGCCATATCTGTTATATGCTAGGCTCGTCAAGTTTAACCTGAGTATTTCACGTGTGCAACTGTTTTACACCCGTTTTATTTGAACATAGAGCCTATCACACCCGATCATCACGTGGTGTCTCAGCACAAAGAACTTTCGCAATGGTGCATACTTAGGGAGAACACTTATATCTTGATAATTTAGTGAGAGACCATCTTATAATGCTACCGTCAATCAAAGCAAGATAAGATGCATAAAAGATAAACATCACATGCAATCAATATAAGTGATATGATATGGCCATCATCTTCTTGTGCTTGTGATCTCCATCTCCGAAGCAACGTCATGATCACCATCGTCACCGGCGCGACACCTTGATCTCCATCGTAGCATCGTTGTCGTCTCGCCAACTTATGCTTCTACGACTATCGCTACCACTTAGTGATAAAGTAAAGCATTATAGGGCGTTTGCATTGCATACAATAAAGCGACAACCATATGGCTCCTGCCAGTTGCCGATAACTCGATTACAAAACATGATCATCTCATACAATAAAATATAGCATCATGCCTTGACCATATCACATCACATCATGCCCTGCAAAAACAAGTTAGACGTCCACTACTTTGTTGTTGCAAATTTTACGTGGCTGCTATGGGCTGAGCAAGAACCGTTCTTACCTACGCATCAAAACCACAACGATAGTTCGTCAAGTTAGTGTTGTTTTAACCTTCTCAAGGACCGGGCGTAGCCACACTCGGTTCAACTAAAGTTGGAGAAACTGACACCCGCCAGCCACCTGTGTGCAAAGCACGTCGGTAGAACCAGTCTCGCGTAAGCGTACGCATAATGTCGGTCTGGGCCTCTTCATCCAACAATACCGCCGAACCAAAGTATGACATGTTGGTAAGCAGTATGACTTGTATCGCCCACAACTCACTTGTGTTCTACTCGTGCATATTACATCAATGCATAAAACCTGGCTCTGATACCACTGTTGGGGAACGTACTAATTTCAAAAAAATTCCTACGCACACGCAAGATCATGGTGATGCATAGCAACGAGAGGGGAGAGTGTTGTCCACGTACCCTCGTTGACCGTAAGCGGAAGCATTATATCAACGCGATTGATGTAGTCGTACGTCTTCATGGTCCGACCAATCCAAGTATCGAACGCACGGCACCTCTGAGTTCTGCACACGTTCAGCTCGATGACGTCCTCACCTTCTCAATCCAGAAAGAGGGGCGAAATAGTAGATGAGTTCCGGCACCACGATGGCGTGGTGACGATGTTGGTGAAGAACAATCTCCGCAGGGATTCGCCTAAGCACTACGAAAACTATGACGGAGGATAAACTAGAGAGGACGGGGTAGCCCGCACACAGCTTGGTGTTTATTGATGTGTCTTTGGTGCTAGCCCTGCCCCTCTATTTATATGTTGAGCCTTGGGGTCGAAACTTGGAGTAAAAGCCTCCACAAAGTCGGTTTCACCCGAAAGGCAAGAGTCCTTCTCGGACTCCAGGGCCAGACGCCCGGGTTCCCGGCGTCTGGACCCAGATGCCACGGACCCTGGCGTCTGGCCCCTGGACTCCGCAAAACTTCCTTTTGCGCTTTCCAAAAACCTCGTGGGCTTTCCCCTTTGGCCCAGATAAAGTGTTCTCATGCCCAAACATTTCGGGAAACATCCGGAACCCCTTCCGGTGAATTTCGGAACCCTTCCAGAGATCAAACACTACTATCCACATATCAATCTTTACTTCCGGACCATTCCGGAGTTCCTCGTCATATCTGTGATCTCATCCGAAACTCCGAACAACATTCGGTCACCAACTTACATAACCCATAGTACTATATCGTCAACGAACATTAAGCGTGACCCTACGGGTTCGAGAACTATGTAGACATGACCGAGACACCTCTCTGGTCAATAACCAATAGCGGGACCTGGATGCCCATATTGGCTCCTACATATTCTACGAAGATCTTTATCGGTCAGACCGCATAACAACATATGTTGTTCCCTTTGTCATCGATATGTTACTTGCCCGAGATTCAATCGTCAGTATCTCAATACCTAGTTCAATCTTGTTACCGGCAAGTCTCTTTACTCATTCTGTAACACATCATCCTGCAACTAACTCATTAGTTGCAATGCTTGCAAGGCTTATAGTGATGTGCATTACTGAGTGGGCCCAGAGATACCTCTCCGACAATCGGAGTGACAAATCCTAATCTTGAAATACGCCAACCAAACAAGTACCTTCGGAGACACCTATAGAGCACCTTTATAATCACCCAGTTACATTGTGACGTTTGGTAGCACACAAAGTGTTTCTTCGGTAAACGGGAGGTGCATAATCTCATAGTCATAGGAACATGTATAAGTCATGAAGAAAGCAATAGCAACAAACTAAACGATCAAGTGCTAAGCTAACGGAATGGGTCAAGTCAATCACATAATTCTCCTAATGATGTGATCCCGTTAATCAAATGACAACTCATGTCAATGGTTAGGAAACTTAACCATCTTTGATCAACGAGCTAGTCAAGTAGAGGCATACTAGTGACACTCTGTTTGTCTATGTATTCACACAAGTATTATTTTTCTAGTTAATACAATTCTAGCATGAATAATAAACATTTATCATGAATTAAGGAAATAAATAATAACTTTATTATTGCCTCTAGGGCATATTTCCTTCAGCCAGACTATATGATTTTGTAGGGATAGCTTTCTTTGGCCATGTTATTTTGAGAAGACATAATTGCTTGGTTAGTATGCTTGAAGTATTATTGCTTTCATGTCAATATTAAACTTTTCTCTTGAATCTTTCAGATCTAAATATTCATGCCACAATAAAGAAAATTACATTGAAAATTATGTTAGGTAGCATTCCACCTAAAAAATTCTGTTTTTATCATTTACCTACTCGAGGACGAGCAAGAATTAAGATTGGGGATGCTTGATACGTCTCCAATGTAACTATAATTTTTGATTGTTCCATGCTATTATATTATCTGTTTTGGATGTTTAATGGGCTTTAATATGCACTTCTATATTATTTTTGGGACTAATCTAGTAACCGAATGCCCAGTTCAAATTGCTGTTTTTTGCCTATTTCAGTGTTTCGTAGAAAAGGAATATCAAACGGAATCCAAATAGAACAAAACCTTCACGAGGATCTTTTTTTTGGAACAAACGCAATCCAGGAGACTTGGAGTGGAGGTCAAGGAAGCAACAAGCCGGCCACGAGGTAGGGAGGCACGCCCAGGGGGGTAGGCGCGCCCCCACCCTGAAAGCATCCAGGGGAGCCACAAAACCATTTATCCACCGCCGCAACCTTCTGTGCCCGTGAGATCCCATCTGGGGACCTTTTCCGGCGATCTGCCGGAGGGGGATTCGATCACGGAGGGCTTCTACGTCAACATCATAGCCTCTCCAATGATGTGTGAGTAGTTTACCACAGACCTTCGGGTCCATAGTTATTAGCTAGATGGCTTCTTCTCTCTCTTTGGTTCTCAATTCAAAGTTCTCCTCCATGTTCTTGGAGATCTATTCAATCTAATACTTTTTGCGGTGTGTTTGCCGAGATCCAATGAATTGTGGGTTTATGATCAAGATTATCTATGAACAATATGTGATCCTTCTCTGAATTCTTATATGCATGATTTTATATCTTTGCAAGTCTATTCGAATTTTCGGTTTAGTTTGGCCTACTAGATTGATCTTTCTTCTAATGGGAGAAGTGCTTAGCTTTGGGTTCAATCTTGCGGTGCTCGATCCCAGTGACAGAAAGGGAACTGACACATATTGTATTGTTGTCATCGAGGATAAAAAAGATGGGGTTTATATCATATTGCTTGAGTTTATCCCTCTACATCATGTCATCTTGCCTAATGCGTTACTTTGTTCTTATGAACTTAATACTCTTGATGCATGCTGGATAGTGGTCGATGTGTGGAGTAATAGTAGTAGATGCAGAATCGTTTTGGTCTACTTGACACGAACGTGATGCCTATGTTTATGATCATGCCTAGATATTCTCATAACTATGCACTTTTCTATCAATTGCTCGGTAGTAATTTGTTCACCCACCGTAATATATGCTATCTTGAGAGAAGCCACTAGTGAAACCTATGGCCCCCGGGTCTACTTTACATCATATAAGTTTCCGATCTATAATTCTAGTTTACTATTTATTTTGCAATCTTTACTTTCCAATGTATACAACAAAGATACCAAAAATATTTATCTTATTATCTTTATCAGATCTCACTTTTGCAAGTGACCGTGAAGGGATTGACAACCCCTTTATCGCGTTGGTTGCAAGGTTCTTGATTGTTTGTGCAGGTACTAGGCGACTTGCGTGTAGTCTCCTACTGGATTGATACCTTGGTTCTCAAAAACTAAGGAAAATACTTACGCTACTTTGCTGCATCATCCTTTCCTCTTCAAGAAAAAACCAACGCATGCTCAAGAGGTAGCAATTGGTCGGACTCTCGGATGAGATCACGGACATGCTGAGGAGTCTCGAAATGGTCGAGAGGTAAAGATTGATATATTGGACGATGATATTCGGACAACGGAATGGTTCGGGTATTTTTCGGAGTACCGAGAGGTTACCGGACCCCCCCCCGGGGGGGGGAGTAATGGGCCACTATGGGCCATAGGGGAGGGAGGAGGAAGCCACAAGGGGTGGCCATGCCCCCCCATGGGAGTCCTAATTGGACTACGGGAGGGGGCGGCACCCCCTTTCCTTCTCCCCCTCCCTCTCCTTCCCCATTTCCCCCCTCCATGAGAAGGAATAAGAAGGGGCGCCAAATCCTACTAGGACTGGGAGTCCTAGTTGGACTCCCCCCTATGGCGCGCTCCCTCCTCCTTTATATACGTGGGTAGGGCATCCCTTGGAGACACACCAATTGTTCCAAGCCATGTGCGGTGTCTCCCTCCATGGTTTACTCCTCCGGTCATATTCACGTAGTGCTTAGGCGAAGCCCTGCACGGATCACATCACCATCACCGTCACCACGCCGTCGTGCTGACGAAACTCTCCCTCGACACTTTGCTGGATCAAGATTTCGAGGGACGTGATCGAGCTGAATGTGTGATGAACTCGGAGGTGTCGTACGTTCGGTACTTGATTGGTTGGATCGCTAAGACATTGGACTACATCAACCGCATTAACCTAACACTTCCGCTTTTGGTCTACGAGGGTAGGTGGACACACTCCCCCCTCTCGTTGCTATGCATCTCCTAGATAAATCTTGCATCATTGTAGGATTTTTTTTGAAATTGCATGCTACGTTCCCGATCAGTCCACGAGTCAACCACAAGGTCGGAGGGAGCACCCTAGGGGGGTGGGGGCGCCCTCCACCCTTGTAGAGGCCTCGTGGCTTTTCTGGCCAACTCTTTTGCTTCGGGGGCTTCTTCTGGTCCATAAAAAATCACCGTAAATTTTCAGGTCATTTGGACTCGTTTAATATTCCTTTTCTGTAAAACTCAAAAACAAAGAAAAAACAAAAACTGGCACTGAGCTCTAGGTCAATAGGTTAGTCCCAAAAATCATATAAAATAGCATATAGATGTATATAAACATCCAAGATAGATAATATAATAACATGGAACAATCAAAAATTATAGATACATTGAAGACGTATCAACGGAGAAACAACGTATTATTCATCGGGAGGCAACGAAATACGACATGTTCATTGGGAGCCAACCGGCTTGGATGAAATAGCTGAAACGAGGTATGGCATAGCGTAGAACGGAGGAAATAGCCTTCTGTTCGACAGTGTACGGTCGAAATGGGATCATGTTCATCAGGAAGGGTCTGACGTATCACAAAATAGAGGAAACGAACTTCTGTTCGAGTGCCTACAGTCGAAACGGGGTCCTATTAATCGAGAGGGGTGTGGCGTAACGCAAAACGGAGGAAACGGACTTCTGTTCGACCGCCTATGATTGAAACGGGATCCTGTTCATCGGGAGGGGTGTGGCATACCGCAAAAGACTCCACGGGCTACTATTCATCCACCGTCTACTGCCTCGCTCCAGCCTCCATGGGCTACTGTTCGTCCACCGTCGACTTCCTTCCAGCCTCCACCTGTTACTGTTCATCCACCGCGTCTTCCTCCTACCTCCACCAGCTACTGTTTATTCACGGGCTACTGTTCATCTAACCTCCACCGGCTACTGTTCAACCAGCCCTTCATGGGGTCCTGTTCATCCGGCGGCAACGGCCTACTACCACGGGGTCATGTTCATCCAACCCCACCGGGAACTGTTCATCCAACCCCAACCGACTGGTTAGACTCACCATGTCTCGACACGTTCAACGAACCCCCAACAACGGTCATTGTTAATCAAGAGGTAGGTTTGATCGGCTTCAGTTAGCAGCAATAGCGAAGGAATTGTTCGGGTTCAGTTAACAACCAAGGGATCGATCGCTCGGGTTCAGTAATGTAACTAGTGCAATTGCTCGGGTTCAATAAGCGAACGCCTCGCTCGGGCTCCATTAGAACCCAACACCTTGCACACACGCGTGCATACCTATACGATAGAAACACACAAACCTCCTTGCATCGCTTGGCCCTGAACACCCACCGTAACCGGGAACTCTCCAAAATTTTCCTCGCCCTCGCTTCTACCATGTTTTTTCCGTCATGGACGGCCCAAAAATTGTCATGCAGGTGCGTCTCCGGCCCGCCCAGGACGAAAATCCCAATTTCTGTCATGATTTTTTGTTATAGAAGTAGGAGCCCACCACATCTATGATGATACATGTTTTTGTCACAATTATCATCATAGAAGTGTCATAACCATAACAGAAAAAAAATCGTTCGGGCCATAATGTCACGGATGTGTCTTTTTTTGTAGTGATTGTTTGAATGCTAATACAGCAAAATGGGATGAATGAGTGGAAAGTACTGCTACATCGCCATTAAAATGCTACCATGACAACAAAATAACGCTGCCGCGGCAGCAATTTCTCTACATGGCGACATCACTACCAGTGGCGGGCGCCAAAGGTGTTTTCCACTGATGTTACGAACTACAATGGCAGGCACAGACAAATACAACACTCGGTAGCTATAATAGTTGTGGTGGACGATAACACATGCCCGCCACCGCTACACTGCCATCAGTGACGGACGCCTGCCCACCACTGATGCCATAATAGCAGTGGCGGAAGGTCAATGACGGGCAGCCCTAAGAGTCTAACCCGCCACTACTAAGTTTTTTGCACCTGTCATTGTTAGGCATTCCCGCAGTGGTGGGGAGTCATGCCTAACAAAAAAAACAAGCCCACAGAATGACTACACCTTAACGATGCATGATTCAAATGCAACAGCCGGAATGTGTGGCTACATAACGCGCCAAATTGTTTGGCTATATCAACAACTTCTTTTAAGAAAAGGAGGTTAAACCCCCGGCCTCTACATTAATTGATGCGTGCAGTCATCTTTATTAATTATTTCACAAAGGTTTAACAAGAACATATATCAATCCACTCGAAGCCACCACTCACACCTACAAATTCAATAATGTGGAGTGCTCTCACTCCCATATCTAAAACTGGTATCGCCGCCAATCAATCCACATAACGTATCGGGACCAACATCTGGTGCAGCCTACCTAAAGCGCACACCACGTGCATACATTTTAGAAGCTGCCATCATCATTGAACCACTGACCCATCTTTAGGAGAGAGATCCGCATCATCCTTACTAGTCCGGACATCCGTCGACGCCACCACGGCGCCCAACGGCGCCACTGCCCTGTGCTCGTCCATCCAGACAAGAAGACTCTGAAAGATCCATCGTGCGTAGCACCTGCCAACTAGGCATGACTCGGCGTAGCGCCTGTCGGTCAGGCATGACTTGACAGCTCCACCGAAGCTCCGTGCAAGACGAAGCCGCTCCACCTCCTGCCTATGTCTTCTAGCGCTACTCCACAAACGATGCTCTCAATAGAGAAATGACACAGTAGTACCGCCATCGTTCGATCAGGAAGATCAGATCTTAGGGTTTTCCCGAAGCAGCACGAGTGGGTCGACAACAATTACACGACGACCCCTTCATCAAGGGTATGGCGCAAAACGCTGCCATCGCCCATCAACGGCTCGGTTTTCACCAGCAACTATGTCTCCCCGACTCGTAGCCGGGGCAAGATGACAAATCTCGAGATACGACCACCCAGCCGCAGGCCGGCCACCTCTGACGGAAGAGATGACCACCACTATCGGTTGCACCGGTCAGAACAGATCTAACCGGAGGTGCCGCCGACGCGACCATCAGGCCCTCCACGCGCGCCGCCGCCGATCCAAAGGCAGATGGCGCGCCGTCGCCACCGCCGCCCAGATAGAGCAGGCCGCCTCGCCCGCAGCCCGCGCCACCTCCGACGCCGCCATGCCACAATCATCGCCGTCACCAACACTGCCACCACAATCGCCATTAGGACACCGGCCGGTCGTCACATCACCGTATTCCAGATCTAGGCCGTCATTAACCAGACTGGCGTCGCCGCAGTCCAGATCAGGGTCACACCCTCGAGCCAGGGCGCCCCGCGTCACCCTATGACCCACGAGAGGGAGGAGTGCCTCCGCCGCCACCGCCGTCACACGCACAGGCTATGCCCGGCGCCGACCACCGGCAGTGGCGGAGGGAAGGGAGAGGAAGGAGTGGTGACCCGGTGGCTATATCAACATCTGACGAACGTGAGACACTTATTCTGAGACGGGGAGAGTAACTCGGAAAATCGGATGTCCTAAACGCTCACAATTGATAGTCAGGTGTCGCGCTTAACGGACGGGCATTTCTGACCCGTACCATATGGGCGGAAGTCCAGGGGCGGAGACAAGGGAGCGAGCAGGGGCTAGACACCCCCAACGATTGGCCCCCCTCAATGTCTCACGGGCCATAGTACTAGTATTTTATGTTATATGCGCTAATTGGCCGGAGATAATTACAACTCAATTAGCAATTCATCCCAAAAGTAATGTTTAATCAGTAGACCATGCATGCCAAGCCCAAATAGTGGCCCATCTTCCCATTCTGACCACCGGTGAGCAGGAGGCTTACAAGTTTGATTGTTTCGAACTCTGTACGTTGATCTGATCCAAAATGGATCTCCCATCGCTAGGAGCTAGGGTTTCTTGCCGCCACTCAATGGCTCGCTGCACCTCCAATCCCACCCGCCCGGCAACCAACCACCATGCACTGCTTCCGTTTGCCGGTGCTGGTGGCGCTAGGAGACCCGCAAGGACCAAGTTGCTTCCAGCTTCTCCATGGTGTTAACCGCTTTGTTGAGCCGTATGTCATTGAGTCCGTCGTGTATGTGTTCATGATCTAAGGGTATGTTTGGTTCGAGTCATTAGGTGGAACGTAACGGGTCCGTTCCGTCCCCAGGGGTCATTCCATTGTTTGGTTGGGTCGAGGAACAAGAACCTACTTGTTCTAGGGAACGACATATTCCCTCTATATGCGGAATGTGCTGGTACCTCCGATTTGGAGGAACCACGCGGAACCGCTCTTGCACCTCGCCTCTCCCCCCGATTCACTCACCCCACCCAAAGGCCCAATCCCCATCTTTATTTCAGCGCCGCCGCCCGCCTCTCTCCCCATGTCGATCTTCCACCAGCGCTGGCGACTCCCATGGCACCGCCTCTCCCTCCCCGGCGGCGAACTAGGATCGGGGCGGCAGGCAAGCAGGTATGGCGTCTGGTACCGGTGAGGTGGGTGGGGAGATGGTCTCCGGCAACGGCGACTGCGAAGGAAGCCATGACCCAGCGTGGACTACCTCCGCCCGGAGTCCTTCATCACGCCTGAAGAGAGCAGAGCAGCTGCAACGCTGCAGCGCAGATTTTGTTGCCGATCTGGCTGGGAGTAGAGCAGCGGCTACAACGCAGCAAAAAGCACATGAGTAGATCAACAGCGCTGGCAGGGAGGGAGCTGGCGATGACATGCAAGCAAGTCTAGTGTCGAAGGGTGGCACCAGGGAGGAGGGAGTTGGACATCTCACCGATCTGGATTGGTTTTAGGGACTAATGTGTGACGTTCATCCAGAAGAACCTCACCTCTACTAGTTCTAAGAGTTTTTAATTAATTTTGTTTCTAACCTTTTCATTGGATGGAAGAAATAGTAGTTCATCCTGGTTTTGATTTTCTTCAAATTTTTCATCTTTTCAAGAGAGATGTGAGGTAAAATTTAGACATATTTGTTCAAAATTGTATAGTATTGGTAGTTGACTTCTTGATATATGGCATGAGTATATATTAAAATCAAGGATGTCATGCATATATGAGAACTTCACCATTCAAGAGAGATGAGCTGAATCAAATTTGTCTTTGTTCCATTCCTTCAACCAAAGAGTGAGACGGAACCATTCCATTCCATCATTTGAGTGCAACCAAACACAAGAATGGAATGGACCCATTCTAATGGAATGAAACCATGACATTACATTCTATTTGGTTCCTCAACCAAACACACCAAGGCTCCGTTTGTTCATGATCTAAAGCTCCGTTTGAAAGGTACGTCGACATACAATATCCATACAATATCCCAATATCCGTTGCAGCTGGTTCATTCTTTTCTCTGAATTACAACTTAACAGCCTATTAATCAAGCATGTAAGAGGATCTCTGTTAATTTACTAATTAGACGTCTCTTTAAAAAAATGCCCCTAATCGATAACATGTATTTCCTGATTAAATATGTTAGTTGTATATATGGATGATCTATACACAAAGATAATTATCAAGGAGGTCGTTTATAAGGGGTCGTGGGCTGCAATCTTTTTTAGTTTCGACTAGCAAACATGCCCATGCGTTGCAACGGGAAATAAAAAATATCACACGTCTCTAATGTGATAAGCAATCACAGGTGCATGTCCTCTATTTTAACATGACAATCAATGATCATTCAGCATGAATTGTGAGCTTGAAAAACAATGGACGACATGCCGAGCAATAGCTCGATTGAGCCTAGGGGTTTTCAGGATGCCAATTTGAAACATGACATGTGGTCCCGAGTCAATTTAGTTAAAACTTATTAGTTCATTCTGAAATTTAAAATCAAAATTAGAAGAAATAGCATTATTAATAAATTTAGACATATTTGTTCGAAATTGTATAGTATTGGTAGTTGACTTCTTGATATATGGCATGAGTATATATTAAAATCAAGGATGTCATGCATATATGAGAACTTCACCATTCAAGAGAGATGAGCTGAATCAAATTTGTCTTTGTTCCATTCCTTCAACCAAAGAGTGAGACGGAACCATTCCATTCCATCATTTGAGTGCAACCAAACACAAGAATGGAATGGACCCATTCTAATGGAATGAAACCATGACATTACATTCTATTTGGTTCCTCAACCAAACACACCAAGGCTCCGTTTGTTCATGATCTAAAGCTCCGTTTGAAAGGTACGTCGACATACAATATCCATACAATATCCCAATATCCGTTGCAGCTGGTTCATTCTTTTCTCTGAATTACAACTTAACAGCCTATTAATCAAGCATGTAAGAGGATCTCTGTTAATTTACTAATTAGACGTCTCTTTAAAAAAATGCCCCTAATCGATAACATGTATTTCCTGATTAAATATGTTAGTTGTATATATGGATGATCTATACACAAAGATAATTATCAAGGAGGTCGTTTATAAGGGGTCGTGGGCTGCAATCTTTTTTAGTTTCGACTAGCAAACATGCCCATGCGTTGCAACGGGAAATAAAAAATATCACACGTCTCTAATGTGATAAGCAATCACAGGTGCATGTCCTCTATTTTAACATGACAATCAATGATCATTCAGCATGAATTGTGAGCTTGAAAAACAATGGACGACATGCCGAGCAATAGCTCGATTGAGCCTAGGGGTTTTCAGGATGCCAATTTGAAACATGACATGTGGTCCCGAGTCAATTTAGTTAAAACTTATTAGTTCATTCTGAAATTTAAAATCAAAATTAGAAGAAATAGCATTATTAATAAATTTAGACCTGATGAATGAGCTAAATTTAAAAGTAAAATGGAAAAAATAATATTTTGAAACAATAGCGTCAGCAATGCTCTTTCCCAGCCCATTTCATTTGTAGCCGACCATCAACTGCTTCACATTGGTTCGCTTGGCTTTTGCACATTTAGGCCTACCTCTTAATTTTTTAATACAACGCCCCTCTCTTCCTCTCTGTATTAGCTTCTGAGATAAGGCAATGATCCTCTCTTCCTCTTTGTATTAGTATTAGCTTCTGAGGTGGCTTACTGATTAAGAAGAATAGATGTATATAAATCGATGTAACTACATATGAGAGAGCGATGTGGTATTATTTAATGGGCAGATGATCGTTTTCTCTTCTATTTTTTAAGGAAATATGACAAACGAACGTGAGATTATTCATTGTATGCTGCCCGCCTGGGCCTTGGGCCGGAAGAAGCATCTCAACCGGAGCTGTTGTGCGAAGGGTGGATGTGCCGGCCAAGAGAGCGCACGTACATCTGATTTCTGATCGCATATACACACAAATAGTGGATTGCTGGTATGGCTGGCCCATGTTCGGCTCATGGCGAAGGTCATGTGTTCGAATTAGGACTTTGATAATTTATTTTTATTTTTTGATACACGGATGACCAAAAAATCAAAAAGTCAAAGAATAGTACCACCTCGATGTAGAAAATAATATAGGTAAAAAAACTGAAAGCGTAAACTCACGAAAAGAAGCGTATTATGATTGTGAATCCACGAAGTCAATCCGTACTTTATTATTGCCATCTAAAAAAACTGAAAGTGTAAACTCACGAAAAAAAGCGTATTATGATTGTGAATCCACGAAGTCAATCCGTACTTTATTATTGCCACCCCGTCTATGTTCAATTCCTGACTCCGCTCCTGTGGAAGTCAAACACGCCCGTGGGAAAGGCGAGGTGGTATACAAGTTGGACACATGAATGTTAGGCGTGGATAGGACGGACCAGATTGCGAAATAACCTTTCGAGGGAGTGCGTGAGCGGATTAAGTTCATTTAGTACTACAAAATAATACTGTGCAAAGCTAGCCGCCCCACTCCCTTGCTTGCCTAGTTGCAGATGCAGGCGTCTGTACATTTCACATGAAGTTTACTGTTGGATGTAAACGTACGCGCGCGTGGCAAGTTTTTCCTCTCCCTTTCCATTTTTCAAGATTAGGTTCGGACGACGCGATGCTGACTCGTTTCGGCGTCTCTCCCCGGAGTCGTATTCTCCTAGTTACCCAATTAGTTGAGGCATCAAGCAGGTACAACAATAATTCAACGTTGCCCCAACCCAGTGGGCACACCGATCCCTGTCAACCCGGAAGTGATTGGTCGTAGCATATTCGTGCCGTGTAGAATTAGCAACTCTGGGGTTCAATAATTAGGCATCATTTTCTGACGAACTAGTTCGACGACTTGGGTCGCCCTTCCACTCTTCTCACGAATATATACAAAATGGACATTTTATTTTATTCCCAGCTCACAGGCAAACAAGCACGGACGGTAAATGGAAAATTTAATGATACGTCCTGTCGTTGTACGAACACGTGTACTCCTAGTGTTCTAGGTTAGTTAGATTTATTACTTCCTTCGATTCATATAAACTATCACTAATTTATTACACAAGGGACAATTAACATAGATTGGAGAAAGTAGTAAAATTTAGGAGACAATGTCTATGAATATCTTTTTTTACGGGGTAATGTCTGTATGAATATTGAGGTTGGGGGATCAATGCCCTCAACAAATGAAAAACTGAACAAGGCCACCTGTAATGTGCACAAATGAAAGACTGAACGCCTGATTAATGTGTGACCGCAAATGATAGTCCGGGTACTGCACGGCTACCATGACACCTAAAAGCATCTATAGCCGGGTGCTTCAAATCAGTATCAAACGTCATGGCAGACGGCCTGATCACTTACCGACCAAAAAATGATCCACTCGGGCGTTTTAAGCCGGCCTCAAATGCGCGGGCTGATCGCCACCCCTTATATCCACCCCATATCTGAGGCAGATATGGAGGGGTCGGTCACGTCCGCCACATCGAATTAATGACTAGGTCCCACACGAAATCGCCCTGACACCCAACGGTCTGATGGACGTCTCCTCCGATGGGGGTGTTAACGCCGCGTGGCGCCGCTCCGGCTCGCCGCCTGAGGGCGAAAGTTCGGTTATTAAAGCTGGACGACGTCCCCAACCCTAGCCACACCTGCTTCCTCCCTCTTCGCGCTCGCAGCCTGAGCCGAGCCTGAGCCCATCCACATTTCTCCTTCTCCACCTCCCACTTCCCTCGACGTCCACCTCCGCCATGACCCAGCGGAGGAAGATCATGTATGCTATGCTAACAGTGGAGCGACGCTTCCAGATGCTCGAGGAGATCCGGGCTAGGCGCGTCGCCCCGATCGCAGCTCGCTTGCCTCCAGACTCGCTGGAGCCGGCGGAGGGGGGGGGGGTAGCAACCAGAGCCCATGGAAGGGGTGGATTTGGAGGAGGAGGACGCGCTGGAGTCAGGGCCGTTTGCGGGCTTCGCCAAGGAGGATGCCATGGCAAAGTTCGAGGTTACCCAAGCAGCGGAGATGGCGGATGAAAGATCTTGGATGTCGCCTAGAGGGGGAGGATGAATAGGCGCTTTAAAATAATTACGGTTTAGGCTTGAACAAATGCGCAATAAAACTAGCGTTTAATTTCTCAAGCATAAAACCTAAAACAACTAGGCTCACCTATGTGCACCAACAACTTATGCTAAGCAAGATAAACTACTAAGTGATAGCAAGATATATATAACATGAAACACTATGGCTATCACAAAGTAAAGTGCATAAGTAAAGGGCTCGGATAAGAGATAACCAAGGCACGCGAAGATGACGATGTACATACCCTTGCGGATGGTAATCTCCGTTTGGAGTAGTATGGAGGCACAATGCTCCCCAAAATGCCACTAGGGCCACCGTAATCTCCTCACACCCTCGCACAATGCAAGATGATGTGATTCCACTAAGAGACCCTTGAGGGCGGTCACCGAACCCATACAAATGGCAACCCTTGGGGGCGGTCACCGGACCCGCAGACTTTGGCAACCCTTGGGGGCGGTCACCGAAACCCGTACAAATTTCTCGGAGCAATTTTCACAACTTAATTAGAGACCTCGATGCTTGTCCTGGAGCTTTCCACCACAATGATTAAGCTCCGCGACACCACAAAACGTCTAGGGCGCCCAAGCACCTAAGAGGCACAAGTTCTAGGGTGCCCAAACACCCAAGAGTAATAAGCTCTCAACTTTCACTTTCACATATCACCGTGGAGAACTCAAACCGATGCAACTAATGCAATGGCAAGAACACACGAAGTGGTTAAGTCCCTCACTCCCAAATCCACCACCACAACAACAGCTAAGGAGGAATATGTGAGGAAGAACAAGGAGAACACCCAGAACTCCAAGATCTAGATCCAAGGAGTTCCCCTCACATAGAGGAGAATGTGATTGGTGAAAGTGTGGATCTGGATCTCTTCTCTCTTTTCCCTTAAAAACTAGTAAGAAACATTGGAGGGATTGAGAGATAGTAAGCTCGAAGAAGGTCAACAATGGGAGAAAATACGAGCTCGAAGGATAAGAACCATTGGGGAAGAAGACCCCCTTTTATAGATGGGGAAAAATCCAACCGTTATGCTCTCTGCCTGTGCACAAGCGGTACTACCACTCTTAGAAGCGGTACTACTGCTTCATGTGGCAGTTCTAGAAGGTACCGCGGTACTAAGTTGGTTGATAGAGCGGTAGTACTGCACGATGCGGTACTACTTGGCAGTACTACCGCCCTAGTACCGTGAAACCTGTGAGGGACTACAGAAGCAGAAAGATAAGGGGAACTGTAAGCGAAGATAGAATGCGGCAGTAACGCACAAGCGGGGCTACCGCTCTACCTTAGCGGTACTATCGCTTAAATTCCTAGGGCCACATGCAAAGTTGCGGTAGTGAGGTAGAAGTGTGAGCCGTAGTGCCGCTGGAGCGGTACTACCGCTCGCCCCTACCACCCTACTATTGCTGAAGCACTAAAGAGTCCAGTAGCCTGAAAACAAGCGGTAATGCCCATGACACTGGAACCGCGGAAGTACCGCGCAAGTGGTACCACCGCTGCCTAGAGCGGTACTACCGCTAGAGAGCAACAGAAAGGCCTCAGCAGAACAGATGGAAGTAGGAAAACCTGAACTGCCATAATTTCTGCAAATGAGCTCCGAATACAGCAAACTCAAGCTTGTTGGATAGATGACGACAAGTACTATCCAATAGCAAAGATATGCCTATGAAATAGAGATGTGAAACCTCTATGATGAAGAACTGACATAAACTCCAACATCAAAAACATCATAGAAGATGCATATGAACTCCGTTTTCATTGAACTCGAGCTTGTCATGAAGATGGCCATAAGCTCTAAAACTCATAAAGGGAAACATCAAACAAGAACCAATAAATATGATGCAAAGATGCAATGGTTTGAACTCTCTACAAACGATAGGATCAAGCTACTCACTCGAGGTCCCCCCTTGATAGTACGACAATCGACCCTACAAACCGGTCTCCCAACTACCACCATGAGACCGGTAAAATAGAAAACCTATCAAGGGCAAAACTTTTCCTTGCACATAGTCCACTTGATCTAGATGATGACGATCTTGACTTCCTCAAGTTGGACCACCTTTTCTGATTGCGCTCTCGATGAAGACTAGTTGATTGCTCCCTCATACTCCACTATGGGGAGCCACTCTTTGGCACATCTTCACAAGTCCATTGTCACCACAATGGACATCAAGCTTCAAGGACGCAATCTCTTCGTGATGCTCCACTGGAACTTGCACACCACAACCATACCATGGGATCACTTGATCCCTTCTGGTACATCTTCTATGCTTTGCGTGTTGATCAACTTGATTCACACTTCGACTTAGTCTTGATCAACCTTGTATCATGTCTTCTACATTACCAATCTTTGGATAATTCCTTGAACCTTGGTCATCTCATAAATTCCTCGAAACCATCACATGAACCTCAAGAAATTCATATGGAAAAATCCTTCAGATATAAGTCAAGGCAACCATTAGTCCATAGAGAATGGCATAAATTACCAAAACCACACATGGGGGTACCATGCTCTTTCAGCAGAGAAGACCGCCATCCTGGATGAGGCCTATGTGGAAGTCAACCGGCACCTATGGCAAGAACGGGCAGAGATCAACAAGCTTTTCTTCGAACTGGAGGAGGAGGAGGTGGTGGAGGCCGGCATTGAGGAGTCGCATGAGCTGGAGTTGCGGTTTCCGCTATGTACCTGGAGCCCGACACGGAGATCGTGGACATCTCCAATGACAATGAGTAGGGAAGTGTAGGTTTTAGTTGATCTACATAGTACATAGATTTTCCTTTTGCATGCTTTCTATGGATTTAAGGCTTGAAATATGAGGTATTCTGATGCAAAGAAGGAAATATTGAGAGCTGCCTGGTCACTGCTCGCGGACACGCCCGAGGGCTTCCGTGTGCGTTTGAGGCTCTGAATTTGGTGTTCGAAGTTGTAGATGCTCTAAGGGCATCTCGAACATGGGCCCCTAAAGCAGACATGGTATGTGTTCACGTACGCGTCCTCGAGCAGTGATACGGGAGCCGGCCGTTCAACCATGCCTACATACATTTCAAACCGATTTGAACAAACCAGACGATTTTTACACAAACATGATGAGTTTCACCTAGACCAGACCAAAACCATTACGTTTTTTGACATATTTCAACTAAACTATCAGTGACTAGTGTTTCTTTAACCTAGTCTAAATGATCATCGACCACAGCAGCGTATGTTTCCCATGACATGTCTTACCCATGTTTGGCAAGCTCACTGACTAGTCGTGAGCCCTGGAAAGTGAAGCTATAGGAGGGGAAGAAATGTAGTAGCCGTGTTGGGATCCGAGTTGTGGCGGCTTCCCATGTGCTACTTTTCTTCGCTGGAGTTTGCCTTATTGACAACACCATACGTGGATGTGCCAGCCTCATGCTCGTGGCGACGGGGAATGGACCATGGTGGAGGTGTGGCTGGTGCAGAGCATGCTACGTGTGCAGCAGCCTGCACCTCCTCCTTGGTGACCTCTGTGTGGAGCTCCACGAATAGGGTGTCTCTCTCCGCCTGCAAGACACATAGCTGCCATAGCTCACGGTGGATGTTGCGGGCGCTCCACATGGACTCGTACAACACCCTCTGCTGGTGCCCTTGACGACATTGTCGTTCGCCTACTCACCGGCGATTTGCCCCTCTGCGACACGGTGCTCGTTGACGAACACCGCCACATGCGGCGTCGACTGCTCTTCCGCAGGCGGCGGCTGCGCGGTCAGGGGCGTTGGCTTGTCACCGGACGCCTCATCCATCATCTGGTCCTCATCGTCGACCTTCGGTGAGCTAGTCGGCAAGCCACAGTCACGGTCCGTTGTGCATGACTGGCCGTAATGCCGGCCGTAATGCCGACCAACTTCTGCTTATGCTCTCTGGAGAGACTATCCCACATGTGCAGTGGTGTTGGTCGTCACGAGCAAGGAGGCACCATTTAAATAGCGGGTTACGGCCAGCACAGGCGGCTTGGTGCGTCAACGCGGGTGCCGAGTAGGTTTTCTGTCTCCATGGCAGTTTAATGCCAGTAGGCGGACATACGGGATCCAGTATGATTGCGGTGCACAACCGTCCAGTCCCGGTCATACTTCTCAGGCATTGGAACATGCACGGAGACCGAGCGGCGCTCCCAACAGGCGCGCCGCTCTAATGTCGGCTCTAGTGAGACGTCGTGTCCGCTTTTGGGCGGGTATGAATGTGGCGCTGGCGCTCTAGAGCGGGACATGCCGACATGAATACGTGGCAACCGCTTTACGCGGGTGTTGGAGAGATTTTTGGTGGGTCCGTGGTGTTCGACGCGTGCGTGGCAATGGTCCGAACACGTGCAAAGCCCTGTTGTTTGCAGAAAACAGAATCTGGACCGGTCCATGGATCAATGAGGTACCGCGTTGGATGGCAAAATGCATCCGAACCATCCGGTCTGGGTGGATGCGGACCGTTTGAACGTCAGCGATTGCCCTTGATATGCATAGTTGTGTGCAGTAATGTGGTGTGGTTTTTTTTTTCCTTTAAGAAAAGAAAACCAGGAAGGAACTGCTGCAAAAATCTCAGTGGTAGCTGATTGAGTCTGAACAGAAGGAAACATTGAAGAGCGGGCTAGTTATGTCATGAACAGAGACCTCCACCGCAATTGCCATCCCATCGGCGCCGTTCCCAGTTGCTTTCTCTCTTGTCCATTTCGTAGAAAGGCCTGCCACAATTCGCCAAGGAGTTTGTGATGTCGCAAGCAAATTTGGCAGCGCGCTTTGACTCCCTCAAGTTTGGTAGCTGACATGCAAACATCACTACTCCTTTCATTCCACAATGTAGTGCTTCCTCTATTCCTGTGCTTCAACTTTGACCGTAAATTTAACCATCAAGACCGATTGCGGCGGGGGCAAAAGTTATATTAGTGAATTCGTATTCGAAAGAAGTTTTTAATTATGTAACTTTTTCTCCCGCCGCAGTCGGTCTCGTGCGATAAATTTATGGTCAAAGTTCGACCTCGGGAAGCGCGGACGCACTATATTTTGGAATGGAGGGAGTACTAGCTGGCAGTTTTCCCTCGTGCATTTGTCGATTTATGCTCATACTTATCTTATTTATTTGACGAAATGAGGTGTACATTCTGATATACGCATAGATACACAGAGGTATATGTCACTGTGTGGATGTGTGACGAAATGAGGTGTACTTCGGTATGTGTCTGCATTATCCTTCCCACTACTTTTTATTTGACGAGTCCCTGCATTATTGGGAAGAGCCCTGATTGAAATGGTGTAGTTTAGAATATATATATTTCTCAGCTAGCTAGGCATGCTGTTTCAAAAATAAAATTGAGTCATATGCAATCCGAGAAGCCAACGGAGTTTACCTTGCCAAGTCTCAGAAATTGTACCACTGCACCAACCACTCTATATTAGTCGAAAGCTGCATGCAAAACAAGCAAGCCTAACAAAGTTAGGTAGAAAGCACACATCTACCGAACCAAAGCAAAACAACAGGGAGAGAAAGAATTAGCTAGCTTAGCCACCATAGTTACAGCTAGGCACTGTCTCAGTTAACACAACAAGATTTTGCCATTATTGCGCGCACATCAAATATTCATCTTTGTTGTACTGGAATGTAGGACAACTGAATTAGCTGATGATCGCATGTCTGTTAGATAAGGTTCAAGCAGTCATCAAGAGGGAACTCAAGGTTGAAGAACAAAACATGATCCCATGTGAGTCCAAAAGTTCCAACCATGGGCGCCTTCAAAAGTAAGTTTTTTTTGGTTAGCCATCCAAGATAGGATTTGGACCTTCGTCCACTTGTCCAAGTGAGCACCAAAAAGGAAAACGAATCCTCTGATGAACCTTTTTTTTGGCAAAATTCGGTGAACCTTTTCTATAAGTGCCAGTTCACTTTCAGGCTTTTGGGGCCTTGTCAACGATTGGTTTCAACGTTACAAGATCAACACCTCCATCGTGGGCGGCCGAGAGATCCGTTAAGGAGTGGCAAATTGGCATATCGGACCTACACATGCCACACCGTAAGGCAATGACATCACTCACCATGCTTGTTTGTTGCGCCATTTAGAATGAAAGAAATGATAGCGTGTTCCCACACAAATCTACCGCTCCCTTCGTCATCTTTGCCATGATAAAAAATGACGCGTGGCTTTGATCAATTGGGTAAAATCATGCTAGGAGAGTAATGAGTTTGCAAATGCACGCCATTTCCATGGCTCACAACGGAGAGACCGAGAGCATACCTACTACTCTTTCTACGTCTAGTCCCGTGCCACTGGCCGATCGGGCGCGGCGGACCACCGTCTTTCCACGCCATGTTCCACCCCGGGCACGGCGTCCACCAATCCGGCACCGATGGTGCTTGATGATCTGAACTTCGACAAGGGACAAGACTTCACGGAATAAGTATGGAGGAAATGGGAAGTCCCCATCAACTACGAAGACGGAAAGGATCTACAGGAATTCATATTGGTGGCGGAATTCACCCGATCAAGGATCAGGCTCACCGTGAATTCGGTAGCCACAATCCTTCTAGCATGCTTTGGAGGTCACGCTTGCCTGTTCAAAGTGCAACTGCTCCAAAATTGGTCATTCCGCTTCTCGGTCTCTTCCAAAGAAGTGGGATTTTCGATCTTGAAAGGAGGGAACATCTCTCTGCTAGAGCTTAACGCCAATTTTCTTCGCTGGGGGGGGGGGGGCTCTTGTTGGGAACTCGACCAGTGCCTCCAAGAAAAGGAGGATGAGTGGACACATGTCTGATGGAATCACCCTAGGAAATCTTACCATCACGCTCTTAGATCTCCCACCACATTTGTCCATCATGTTCAATCTACTAACAAAGTTCAAAGAGATCATACCCATGATTCTATGAGTGCTCAATCTGCTGCCCATGATCGTCGCCTAGGGCTAGCTGCAGTTACTGGTAAGGGAGCGGGATCTACGCCAATTCAAAATTCGGTCAATGGGCTCTTTTGTGTTCGTTGTCTCCTTTTCGGCCATCTCAGGACCAACTGCACAAATCACATTAAGTGTAGGTCCTGTAAGAGATGGGGCCACATTGCCTGGGACTGCTACTTTGCTGGGCCTCCCAATCCTAGTACAGATACTCGACCCATTACCATCCCAGCCTAGAACCAGACAATTCTGAGGCAAGTCACCACTGTTGCTGGGACTACGACTAATCAATCGGTTAGTGCTTCTGCCACCCAAGTAAACAGAGGAGACGCTTCAGTTTCCTCCACCGTAGTGGGTATCCACCATTACACCCACTCCACTGTTTCCATAGCACAACATCTGCTTGCTGCTGCCTCGCAACCTAGTGCGCAATCCCCACCCCTCCACCTCTCCATATAGCCACCATCCTCTTCCTCGGCGGCGACTATGGCATCATTCCCCTTCGATCCAACACCACTCATCCAGGCAGGCCACCATAACTTTGATGTCGCAGGCAGGCCGACTCGTGTCCGCAACCTGGTGGGAGCGGTCCTGACGGCGCATGAGGAATGGGCTATTGCCACCATAGTTCGGATGCCAAATCTGCTAGTTCAGTTCATCACCATCAGAGAGGTACTATCTGATTTCTCATGGAGGTCAAGGAACTGGGGTTTCCTGAGATTTTTCCACGCCCTTTCGGTCAAGCATATGTGAAGCTCGACAGTGTATTCGATAGAGATGAATTAGTCAGAAATAGTCCACACCAGTTTACAGATGTTCATGTGATTTTTGAGAAACACAATCAAGGCATGAACTGGAGGAAACTAGAACTTAGCAGGGAGGTGTGGATACTTCTTTGTGGCTTCCCACTCGATAGACGCAATATCTACGAGATGAATAATGTTTTTTTTTGCAAATTTGGCAAATTTGTGATGTGGCACAAAAACAAAAGCACTCGTGCCAACCTCATGGTGAAGATCAAAGTGGAAGAGCTGAGAGATATACTAGCCAGGATAGCTATTGGAGAGGGAGATGAGACGGCTACTCTTACTGTACCAGTGGCGATTTTACAGGACAACATCCTGGGCAGAGAAGCTCCAGATGACGACCTAGTCCACATGTTTGGAAATCCTCACCCCATCCCTGCCCAATACAACTTCAATTAGAACTAGCATAATCACTTTCTGGCCCTCTACAACACCATGAGCAAGAGGACCATGGAGGTCCAAATCAGAATAATAACCTGAATCTTCAGCTGGCTCTTAATGATAATGATGTCATTGAAGAAGAGGTGGATGGGCTCCCAAGATAGGAGCACTGGGCTATGCCTGATGAAAACCAGTTAGTCGACCAAGAATTGCATGCAAGAGAGTTTTTGAATTTGAATGACTTAATGGACCCATGGAGGAATAACAGGGCCAGTGTGATGCCCTGAGACTGATGCGCCAGGTGTCTTCCGGTTATTCGCTGTTGTTGCCATGTCATTCACTTGCGTGTTGCATCTTGTCATGTCATCATGTGCATTGCATCATCATGTTTTCGAAACTTGCATCTCTTCCGGTCTCCTCGTTCTCTCTGTTGTTTGTTCTGAGCCCAGACACACTTGCACGCGCCCGCGGCATGTCCGAGATAGTATTTTATAAGTGGCCGGAAAATGTTCTCGGAATAGGATGAGAGTTGGCGTGCGGTATTGTTATAGTGTAGGTAGACCGCCTGCCAAGTTTCATCACAATCGGAGTTCGTTTGACGCCCCAACGATTAACTATAGCGGCAGTATAGCCGGTCTAACGTCGGACGTTTTCGGTCTCCGGAAACAGTCGCCGGGCCTCCCTCTCTTCTCTCCTCTCAGCCCGAGACCATCAACACAGCCCACGACCTACCGCCAGGTCCAACCTAACCTCTCTCGTCACAGTGCACCGACCCCTCGCGCGCGCGTCCGAAATCTGTCCCGGACCCGACCCGGGCAGTCGTCACCGTTGGATCCGGATCAACCCCAAACATCTACAAAACGTCTCCGTTTTGTTAATTGGATTTCTGAACATATTTTTTTCCGTCCGTCCGATTACGATCGGAGGGACGAGATAGCCCGTAGTCTAACCTACACGCTATATATACTAGTCTAAACCAAGACCAACCCCTAATTCCTAGGGATTCTACCCTAGCGCCGCCGCCCACTTTCTCCTCAATCTCAGCGCCACCCAGTCGCCACCTCTTTTCCTTCCTCGATTTCACCAGCGAACCAACCAGCTTCGTCCTCCCAGATCCCCTCCTCCTGCTTCGCTCCCCGAGCTCCTCTCTCCGCCTACAACCACCACTGCCTTGCCTCGTCACCGCCCGTCTGCTCGAGCAGGACCGAGGCCGTGCCTCCTCTTCCTCATGTTTTCTCCTTGTCCTCGTGTATCCTCCTCCATCTCTCAACTCCCCTCCTCTGCTTCTTACCGCAGGAACCGGTTGCAGCCGTCGAACACCATGGATTCGCGCCAAGAGCTCCTATGGTCACCGTGACCTCGCCGTCGGGATCCACTTCCTCCTGCGACCCTCCAGCCGCCCGCCACGACCTTCGTCATGCCCGCAAGCTTCACCTGCACCTTGCCTCCCCGACATGAACTGTCCCGACCCGGCCATCTCCGGTGGCCTCCTCCTCGTCGCGGCCTAGGCGAACTACAGACCCACCATGACCTCGCCCGCGCCTCCCTTTACCTCCCCCTTTCCCTCTTTGGTCCTCTCTCTCGTGCATGATCTCTCTGCCTCTCACCTCGCTTCCCTACAGGAACCGATGAGCACCGCTGCCTCCCCTGCCGACTTGAATCTACCGGATCCGGTGACTCTTGCCCCCGCCGCCTCCAAGAACCTCGCCGGAGAACGACGTTCCGCCCTGGACCTGCTTGTTTCAGCCGCCGCTGCCGCTCTGAACCTCACGCCCCGCTGCTGACTGCTTCGTTTCAGTCGAGGACGAGCGCTCCCTCTTTGTCGCGTTGACCACAGAAGACCCGCGCTTGGGCCGTGTCTCGCGTGAGGTCCACCAACCGGCCCAGCTGCCAGGCCCAGCGGCGCTCCGCCTGCCAAGCCTCTTCCCTGACTGGGCCTCAACCCGATGTGAGCAGCCCCGCTCCCTGTGCACTGTTGGGCTGACCAGATTTGGCCCGTTTCATTTTTTCCCACAGAACGAATTTCCTATTTACTCCAAAGTTTGCAGATTTACAGAAAACCCCTTAGCCTTCATGCATTTAATATCTCACAAACTAAGCATCACATGTAAAAACTTTGTATATGAAACTTGCATAGTTTTTCATCTAGTTTAATAATACACAACTTTCATCTATGTTTAAAATGCTGTTTGTTTTAATTTGCTCAAATAACTTGCTAAAACGGTTTAAATCATAACTAAATAACCGTAGCTCAGTTTTAAATAATCTTTATATGTAAATGGTAGAAAAATGCCTAGTTTAACATGGTGGCATCATCTTGCATGTTCAATAACTATAAAATATGGTTTAGGGTAGACCAGTACCAAACCTAATATATGCATATGGGTATTTCCCGGAATTGTTGTTCGTTGCTTCCGGCCTCATTTAAACTTGACTTGATAGGTAGTTTTTCTTTGCTTCACCCTCTTGCCATGTTTAACAACATTTAATATTGTTGGGTACATAAACGAGATCGAACTAAATAACTTGACGTGGTTTTTCGTCAATATGCACCGTTGCATATTGAGCTCCACTTAATTTGTAGGATTGCTTGTGCTCTTTTGCCATGCCATGCTTTATTAAACCGGACATGCATCATACTTGGTTGTGCATCATGCCATGCTTATGTCGTGATTGTTTACTATGTTGTGTGCTTCTTTTCGGTGTTGTTTCTTCGGGTTGGTTCCGATAACGTGCGTTTGTGAGGACCCGTTCAACTACGTCCGTTTGTCTTCTTCATGGACTCGTTCTTCTTCCTTGCGGGATTTCAGGCAAGATGACCATACCCTCGAAATCACTTCTATCTTTGCTTGCTAGTTGCTCGCTCTTTTGCTATGCCTATGCTGCGATACCTACCACTTGCTTATCATGCCTCCCATATTGTTGAACCAAGCCTCTAACCCACCTTATCCTAGCAAATCTTTGTTTGGCTATGTTACCGCTTTGCTCAGCCCCTCTTATAGCGTTGTTAGTTGCAGGTGAAGATTGAAGTATTGTTCCTTGTTGGAACATGGAGATGTTGTTCCTTGTTGGAACATGTTTACTTGTTGGGATATCACAATATCTCTTATTTAATTAATGCATCTATATACTTGGTAAAGGGTGGAAGGCTCGGCCTTATGCCTGGTGTTTTGTTCCACTCTTCCCGCCCTAGTTTCCGTCATATCGGTGTTATGTTCCCGGATTTTGCGTTCCTTACGCGGTTGGGTTATAATGGGAACCCCTTGACAGTTCGCCTTGAATAAAACTCCTCCAGCAATGCCCAACTTTGGTTTTACCATTCGCCACCTAGCCTCTTTTTCCCTTGGGTTCCGCGGACTCAAGGGTCATCTTTATTTAAACCCCCCCGGGCCAGTGCTCCTCTGGGTGTTGGTCCAAACTAGAGCCCTGTGCAGCGCCCCCTCGGGGAAACTCGAGGTTTGGTTTTAGTTGTATGGAGAGCTCATCTGAGTGTGCCCTGAGAACGAGATATGTGCAGCTCCTATCGGGATTTGTCGGCACATTCGGGCGGTGTTGCTGGACTTGTTTTACTATTGTCGAGGATGTCTTGTAACCGGGATTCCGAGTCTGATCGGGCCTTCCCGCTAGAAGGAATATCCTTCATTGACCGTGAGAGCTTGTGATGGGCTAAGTTGGAACACCCCCGCAGGGATTGAACTTTCGAAAGCCGTGCCCGCAGTTATGGGCATATGGGAATTTGTTAATGTCCGGTTGTAGAAAACCTGAAGTTGACATTAATTAAAACACATCAACCGCGTGTGTAACCGTGATGGTCTCTTTCCGGCGGAGTCCGGGAAGTGAACACGGTGTTAGAGTAATGCTTGACGTAGGTTGTTCTAGGATCACTTCTTGATCATAGTTGTTCGACCGTGCTTTTGCCTTCTCTTCTCGCTCTCATTTGCGTATGTTTAGCCACCATATATGCTAGTTGCTTGCTGCAGATCCACCTCATACCTTTTACCTTACCCATAAGCTTAAATAGTCTTGATCGCGAGGGTGTGAGATTGCTGAGTCCCCGTGACTCACAGATACTTCCAAAACCAGCTTGCAGGTGCCGTTGAACCGTGCAGATGACGCAACCAAGCTTAAGGAGGAGCTCGATGAAGATCTTGTTCTTTGTGTTGTTCCGTTTCCAGTTGATCAGTAGTGGAGCCCAGTCGGGACGATCGGGGATCTGTGTAGCACTTGGGGTAGTCTTCTTTTATTTTGGTTCCGTAGTCGGACCTTGTTTGTATCTGGATGATGTAATGCTTTATTCATGTATTGTATGAAGTGGCGACTGTAAGCCAACTATGTATCTTTTCCCTTATGCATTACATGGGTTGTGTGAAGATTACCTCACTTGCGACATTTCTTTCAATGCGGTTATGCCTCTAAGTCTTGCTTCGACACGTGGGAGATATAGCCGCATCGAGGGTGTTACAAGTTGGTAATCAGAGCCTTCCCCGACCTTAGGAGCACCCTGCTTGATCGAATCGTTGGCGTTGTTGAGTCTAGAAAAATGTTTTGAGTCATTTAGGATGATATATATCGGAGAGTTAGGAATTCTTTTTACTCCCCAGTCCCTTCATCGCTCTTGTGAGGCATCCTGACATAGAGTTTTGACTCTTCTCTCCTCAATGTTCACTAATTTTTTTTAGGATCACGCGGGTATCTTGGAATTGTTCCGATGGTTTTGTGACGAGAACATTATTCTTGGTGCCTCCTGACATTTAGGGGTTGTGGCAGTGTCCTGGGGAGTTGAGCTCCGAGGTGTTGTCGTCACAATTTTATCGTTGCAGTTCTGGAATACCTGAGTTTACTTTCGCCAACATCGAAAATCTCTTTTATGCAGTTGTTGGTGAGATAACCTCGACGCCACCCAGTACTGGGCGGGAGTTCGTGAGTATTGCCAGAACTCGTATAACGGATGCTTTTCGAAGGTTGAGGTAAATGATTTCCGAAGGTTTCTTGGTTATGTGTTGAAGGATGGATACAGCTGGATGTAGGATTTGTTAGTTTTGGGTGAGATATTATGCTTCCCCTGTATCCCCAACACCCGATTGCATGACCGGAAAATTTCGGGAGTTTATAAGTGGGAATTCAAGTAGCTCTTAGGATATCTTTCTGACAGAGGTATGATATGAAATTGGGGTTCGACGTCTAGTGGTCCGCCTATCCATGGTCGGTTTTACAGTGGTCTCGCTGTGTCTTAAAGAGTCCTTGGCTATGCCGACTCGGGGACGCTTCGTATGTCATGTGCTCTGCCTTGTACATGATGGTGCTGTACGATCGATCCCGTGTAGGCCCCACCATGAAAACTTCGGACGAAATCTCTATCATATGTTTGTTCCGGCTTATTTTGCAAGTCAATCCTTGTTTTGTTTTGAGTTGTGGTATTCGAGTTGCTTCGAAGTCAAATGTTGATTCCATACTTTTCCTAAGCGGTGTTCTCATATTCCTATGCGAATACAAATCCTTCTTGATCTTCGAGGTTTCCATCTCAATTTCTTTTGAACCGGTGTGTCTCTCTTCAAGTGGATCCGATCATTTCAACATCAGCAAGATCAATTATCAGTTCTTCTCAACGCTGTTTGTTTCATCCGTCCCAAATTGCCTTTGTTTTCCCACCCTCCCACCCTTTTTCTTCAAGGACTCAGATTTCTTAATCTAATATCCATCTTATTAATGTGAAGTCTCTCCATTCCTTCCAGTCAATGTTCTTATCCGGTGATTCTTATGAAGATGCTCTACAATTTCATTATTGTTCGTTCTCTTTCTTCTCCGGTGGATTCAATTCAAACGTTATTGATCATAACTTTTTCCTCGTTTTCAAATACCTTCTCATGCTGATGCTCCTCATATTCATTCATTTCTCGCTATTCTTTTGTTCCAGAGTGCTGAAGATATCTCAGAAGGTTCACATTTCGATCATCAATCCGTTCAAGATATCTCGAGGATGTTATCTCATTCAAGCCTTTTAATTCAACCGGTGCAATCTATCTTCCAAGCGACCTTTTCAACGGTGTTTCTTGTGAGTGGGCCCTAACCCACAGGTCTTTTCCCAGGATCTTACCTGACTCTTCTTATTTTTCCAGAGCTATCCTCAAATTCCTTTCGAAGTTTTGACGTAAGAATGAATTTTCATCAGTCAAGTGCCTTTCTCCAAGATCTTTCAAATTCTTTTCATCATTGGTTCAACTTTTCCATTCTTCTTCATTACGGAGTGCTTCAACAATTCTTCATGGTGTGCCCCGTCGTAATTCTCAGAATTTGAAGACCGAAGAAGTGTTTTACATCCATATCTTATCCGTTCTCTCAGAGATTCGTGGCTCTAGTTCAAGACCGTCCTCTCATAATCGTTTTTCGATTGTCAAAATTCTTTTCACCCACCCGGAGCATTTCATGAGTTGTTTTCCATTTATTTCCTTCGAAGGCCATATTTTCAAATATTATTTATTCTCAGCTTTCAGCTATCATTCTCAAAATCTTACCGGTGCATCATTCAAATATTTTCTAATCAATTCATGATCTCTCCGTTCCCTTGTATCTAAATCCTCTCAAGTATCTTCGTTCTTTTTATAATTCTTCCCGGTGATTCATCCCTTTACTTCGTTCATTTTCAATTCTTACGGTGGTCCATTCAAGAGTTCTCTTCCTTGGTCACCATATCAATTTATTCATTGTTTCAACCCTTCCAGTGGTTCGTTCAATACCTTCTCAAGTTTGCGCTATATCTTTCTTAATCCTTTCTATGAGAATAAGTAGTGTGCCAAATCCATTGTTTGTCATCAATTTAAATTGGTGAAGGATAAGCATAATGTAATTCTTATTCTTGTTTTCATCCAAGTGATTAACTCCTTATTCCCGAGGCTCATCAAATTCTCGGTTTCATTTGTTTCATCTTTTCTTTTCCCGGAGTTCCAAGCTCTCTCAATTATATCGTCATGAAGATCCATCTAATCATTACAAGGTTTCACCTTGTGTTCTCAACTTCTCTTTCTTTTCGTTATCCTTTTGTTTACCGGAGTTCTTCATGGAGGCCCTACATGTTGGTTCATCAAGGATTTAATTCCTTTTCGAAGTGTTCATTGAGATTCTTTTCTAAAGGAGCTCAAGTATTCTTGTTCGTGCAATCCGGCGTGCAATTCCTTCTACCATATCATTGGAGGTGGTATTATGTCATTCTTGATAATTTGAGTTCATGTTTCATGATTCACATGTTGTTAAGAATGAGATATTTTAAATCCATCAACCTCTTCGTTGGAGTTATCTTGGGTAATTTTTCACCTAAAGCCTTCCCTAAGGATTGTTGGTATCTATGGTGCTCATAAATGACTTATGTAATTCATCTATTCCCCCGGTGAAATAAGTTTCTCGTCTCCTTGTTGATATCAATCCAATCTTGGTTTCCGTTAGTGGCAGAATTTCACCTCATAATTTTAAGTAGTTTTTCATAAGCCCACTACAAGTTTATTCGTTTCGTTGTTGGTTTTTCCAACAATTTCGTTACACCATTCTTGCAAGGATGCTTTTCAAGCTCTTTTGTGGCAGAAGTTGCCATTTTCTTCTCCGTTCTTTTGTTCCGACGATCCAACTTCTATTATTTCGTTCCGGAGGCATTGTGATGTTGCTCTCTAAGACCCATCATCTTGTTTTGTCAAGATCATGCTCTTTCCTTTTGCTTATCCATTTAACCGGAGTGTGTGCCCGCTGCTCAAGTTCTCCGTTTTATCAAGCCTTGCATATCTTTCCAACCGGAGTGCTGTTCGAATTTGTTCTTCCATGTTCCTTTTCCTAACGGAGTGCTTTCAACTTCGCTCATTCTCGTTGCATTCTTTCTTTCAATTTGTTCAACCTCTCAAGGCTCGTGGTTTCACTCGTTTGTCAAAGAAGCAACTTAGCTTTACCTCTTCTCTTTCTCTTCCATTTTCCCCTCCGGTGCCATTCTAGATCTCAGGACGAGATCCTCTCGTAGTGGTGGAGTGTTGTGATGCCCCGAGACCGATGCGCCAGGTGTCTTCCGGTTATTCGCTGTGGTTGCCATGTCATTTGCTTGCGCGTTGCATCTTGTCATGTCATCATGTGCATTGCATCATCATGTTTTCGAAACTTGCATCTGTTCCGGTCTCCTCGTTCTCTCTGTTGTTCGTTCTGAGCCCAGACACACTTGCACGCGCCCACGGCACGTCCGAGATAGTATTTTATAAGTGGCCGGAAAATGTTCTCGGAATGGGATGAGAGTTGGCGTGCGGTCTTGTTATAGTGTAGGTAGACTGCCTGCCAAGTTTCATCACAATCGGAGTTCGTTTGACGCCCCAACGATTAACTATAGAGGCAGTATAGCCGGTCTAACGTCGGACGTTTTCGGTCTCCGGAAACAGTCGCCGGGCCTCCCTCTCTTCTCTCCTCTCAGCTCGAGACCGTCTACACAGCCCACGACCTACCGCCAGGTCCAACCTAACCTCTCTCATCACAGTGCACCGACCCCTCGCGCGCGCATTCGAAATCTGTCCCGGACCCGACCCGGGCAGTCGTCACCGTTGGATCCGGATCAACCCCAAACATCCCCAAAACGTCTCCGTTTTGTTAATTGGACTTCCTAACATATTTTTTTCATCCGTCCGATTACGATCGAAGGGACGAGATAGCCCCTAGTCTAACCTACCCGCTATATATACTAGTCTAAACCAAGACCAACCCCTAATTTCTAGGGATCCTACCCTAGCGTCGCCGCCCACTTTCTCCTCAATCTCAACGCTACCCAGTCGCCACCTCTTTTCCTTCCTTGATTTCACCAGCGAACCAACCAGCTTCGTCCTCCCAGATCCACTCCTCCTGCTTCGCTCCCCAAGCTCCTCTCTTCACCTACAACCACCACTGCCTTGCCTCGTCACCGCCCGTCTACTCGAGCACGACCGAGGCCGTGCCTCCTCTTCCTCATGTTTTCTCCTTGTCCTCGTGTATCCTCCTCCATCTCTCAACTCCCCTCCTCTGCTTCTTACCGCAGGAACCGGTTGCAGCCGTCGAACACCAGGGATTCGCGCCAAGAGCTCCTATGGTCACCGTGACCTCGCCGTTGGGATCCACTTCCTCCTGCGACCCTCCAGCCGCCCGCCACGACCTTCGTCATGCCCGCAAGCTTTGCCTGCACCTCGCCTCCCTGACATGAACTGTCCCGATCCGGCCATCTCCGGTGGCCTCCTCCTCGTCGCGGCCTAGGCAAACTACAGACCCACCGTGAACTCACCCGCGCCTCCCTTTACCTCTCCCCTTTGCTCTTTGGTCCTCTCTCTCGCTCATGATCTCTCTGCCTCTCACCTCGCTTCCCTACAGGAACCGAACAGCACCGCTGCCTCCCCTGCCGACTTGAATCCGCCGGATCCGGTGACTCTTGCCGCCGCTGCCGCCAAGAACCTCACCAGAGAACGATGTTTCGCCCCTGGACCCGCTTGTTTCAGCCGCCGCTGCCGCTCTGAACCTCGCGCCCCGCTGCTGACTGCTTCGTTTCAGTTGAGGACGAGCGCTCCCTCTTCGTCACGTTGACCATAGAAGACCCACGCCTGGGCCGTGTCTCGCGTGAGGTCCACCAACCGGCCCAGCTGCCAGGCCCAGTGGCGCTCGGCCTGCCAAGCCTCTTCCCTGACTGGGCCTCAACCCAATGTGAGCAACCCCGCTCCCTGTTGTTACGACATATCTCTCTCAAGGTAGTTTTGGTGATTGATGACAACATGTTTGCGTACTAATCCTGTGCTTTGAATAATTCATAGATTCTCCCCTGGCACGAGACGCTTTCTTCCCTTTGGAGTGTATCTCAAGACGGTGTAGCTCTTTCGTTTCTTTCTTGGTGGTTTAGTTGCGTAGAGGGCACCGTACTATCAAGAGGGGGTCCGCTGGGGTATTGCATGGGTGGAATCATCACGTACACATTAGCTTCTCACCCTCCGAGCATCTCCATTCCATTGAAGAGATCTTTCCTCTCTTCCTTGTCCTGTCTGGGTCCAAGCGGTAGTACCGCGCAACCCAGCGGTAGTACCGCTGAGGAGCCAAGCGGCAGTACCGCTCCACAGCGGTAGTACCGCCCGTGGCTCCACAACAGTAGTACCGCTGGGGTGCCTGGCACCTCCGCCTTGTCCTCAGCATCTTTGAGAGATCCTCTCTCTCTCTCTCGTGCGCGCCCCAGCGGTAGTACCGCACTGCCGGCGGTAGTACGGCCGAAGGGTCACAAGCGGCAGTACCGCTCCACAGCGGTAGTACCGCCCGTGACCCCGCTGCCGTAGTACCGATGGGCAGTCTGGCTTCTACCGCCTCGATTTGAGAGGACTTTTTCTCGTGTCGGGTTTTGCGGCAGTAGTTACGGTTGTAGAGGCGGTAGTACCGTTCCAGGAGCGGTAGTACCGCCCCTACCACCGCGGTAGTACCGCATTTGGGTCCTTTCCCTACTAGTCTCCTCAGCGCGGCAGTACCGCTGGCTGGCGCGGCAGTACCGCTGTCCTGGCGGTAGTACCGCCCCCTCTTAGCGGTAGTACCTCCCTGTGCGGGGCTGGTTGGTGGGGGCAACGGTTGGATTGTTGCCCCCACTATAAAAGGGAGTCCCCTTCTTCTCTTTGACCTACCTCTTCCTCCCCCAAGCTCCATTTATTGCTCAAGCACCATTAAATGCTCCAAGCTCCATTTTCGCCCAATCTATCTCTCTAGCCAATCAAACTTGTTGATTTTCTCGGGAGTGGTTGAGAAGGCCCCGTTCTACACTTCCACCAAGGGATTTTTGATTCCCCCACTCATCCCTAGCGGATCTTGTTACTCTTGGGTGTTTGAGCACCCTAGACGGTTGAGGTCACCATGGAGCCATAGTCCATTGTGGTGAAGCTTCGTGGTCTTGTTGGGATCCTCCGATTAAGTTGTGGAGATTGCCCCAACCTTGTTTGTAAAGGTTCGGTCGCTGCCTTCAAGGGCACCAATAGTGGAGTCACGGCATCTCGCATTGTGTGAGGGTGTGAGGAGAATACGGTGGCCCTAGTGGCTTCTTGGGGAGCATTGTGCCTCCACACCGCTCCAACGGAGACGTACTTCCCCTCCAAAGGAAGGAACTTCGGTAACACATCCTCGTCTTCACCGGATCCACTCTTGGTTATCTCTTACCTTTACTTATGCAAAATCTTTAGTGTTTCTTCCCTTGCTTGCTTGTATGCTTGTTGTTATTGCATCATATGGGTTGCTCACCTAGTTGCACATCTAGACAACCTACTTTGATGCAAAGTTTAATTTGGTAAAGAAAAGTAAAAATTGGTAGTTGCCTATTCACCCCCCCTCTAGTCAACCATATCGATCCTTTCAATTGGTATCAGAGCCTCGTCTCTTTATTAAGGACTTTACCGTCCAAAGAGTATGGTTGATACCGTAGACGGTGTGGAGGAACACTCCGGTGTGAATCCGATCTCGTCTACGGGAGATGGGGGAACCTCGGTCTCTCGTGAGGAGTTCAATATGGCCTTGGAGACATTGAAAACCTCCATGACGACCGAAGTTGAAAGCATGTTTACTAAATTTCTTAAGGGGCTTAAACTATCCACCGCACCATTGAAAGTGGGTAACCCCGCCAACAAGGTGACGGATGCTATCCCCGACAAGGGGGAAGCTAGTAGTGAAAAGGCTCCTTCTTCTAGTGGTAAGAATGGCACCGGCATCTTTGCCCATGTGGAACCACCACTTGTTTATGGTGGACCGGTTCCTTCTACTCATTTGAATCATGCCGGTCCTCCCCCTAAGATTGTGAAAAATTAGGATTTTGATTCTTGGGTTTACCGCTTTAAACGTCATTTAAATCATGTGAACACTAACCTTTGGAGAATCATTGAAGAAGGTTTCTATCCACATGATACAAGCAACTTCACTCCTCGGGAAGCCGCGGACAATCAATTCAATGAGAATTCTCTCTTCATCATTCAAGATGCAATTCCACCCGAAGACCTACCTCATCTTCGTCCCTTTGCCTTGGCCAAATATGCATGGCATTGTGTTGTCTCTCTCTACCGGGGAAGTGCAAGCATTCAATGCTCCAATTATGAAGTGGTCAAGATGAGGCCGATGAGTTTGCAATGAAAGAAGATGAAGAACCTCATGAGCTTTATTGGAGAGTAACCAAACTCGCGGTCTCACTACGAGATCACGGGAGCAAGGACACGGATGACAATTGGATCAAGCGCAAATTCCTCAAGGCAATGATGCCCTATCACAAGACCATGTCCTCCATCATTCGTCAAAGACCGGACTTCCTCACTTTAACCTCAAGCGAAGTGTTGGATGAGTTTGTGGCCATGAACATTTTGGACAAGACCGCCGACAATGCGGTGCCCCGTTCTCAACGGGCAAAGAAGCCTAAACTTGCATTGAAGGCCAAGCTCACCGTGGAAGAAGAAGAAGAGGAAGAAGAGGAGAGCAACCCCGAAGATACGAAGTATGCATATCATGAACACATGGCACTTGCTTCAAGGCAATTTTGGAGCAAGAAAAACTCGAGGCCAAACTTTAGCAAAAACAACTCGAGTGGCACAAGGGGCAAGCAACGTGTAAGGACTTGCTACAATTGCGGCAACGTGAGCCATTTCGTTGTGGAATGCCTGTATGAGAAGAGGGAAGACAATGGTGGCAAGCTCATCCGAAAGGACAAGGCCAAGTCGTTGCCCAACAAGAACAACTTCACCAAGAAGACTCCTCCCAAGGATTTGGTTGTGCAAGAAGAGTACAATGAGGATGATGACGATGATGAAGATGATGAGTCGGTTGCCATGGCCTCCGTTGCCATTGCAACAACGTCACGGGTGTCTCTCTTCGACTCACCCAATGAGAGCATCACCGCCAAGTGCCTCATGGCTAAAGCCACCAACAAGGTAATCCCCAACATCAAAACTACCATCATTAATCATCCTTCCCCGAAGGATAGCATTAATGAACTTGAGGGAGCTAATGTGGAGGCTAACGAGTTTGAGGCCTTTATGGGCAAACTCAAGGGAAAATCCAAGAAGCACTTTGTTGCTCTCTTGGAACAACTTGGTGAAGCCAATGACATGATCGAGGCTCACGAAGACACCATCACTAAGATGGAAGGGCATAGTCGTGACTATGCCGATGAGATTTCGGATCTTTCCAATGCTCTTGAGGAAGAGCGTGGTCTACGCTTGGCTCTTGAGGAGTCACACAATGTTGATCATGCTAAGTTAAAGAAAGATTATGATCATGTCCTCATAGTTTCTCATGTGCTAAACTCCGAGAAGGCCGAACTTGAGGTTGATCTTGCTAGACTCAAAGAGGAGTTTGATCTACTTGACAAGGCTCACAAGGTCTTGAAGGGTGATCATGCTAGCCTCAAAGAGTCTCATGATCAACTTCAAGTAAAGCTAACCAAGGAAAAAGCCACTTCCCCTCGTATGATGTTAATTGATAATGCAAATGCTACTAACCCATGTTGTGAGCATGTGCATCTCGTTGAGGAGAACGCTAAGCTAAAGGGACAACTTGAGAGAGGTCTTGCAACTTGCATACAAGGCAAAAAGAACCTCAACGATCTCTTGATCAACCAAAAAGGGGTTGTGGCCAAGGAAGGGGTTGGGTACGTGCCCGACTCCAAGAACATGAAGAAGAATGACAAGACCAAACGACCTCCTCCTCTCATGCAAACCTTTGTGAAGGAGGGAGAGAGTGCCTCCGAGGAGAAGAAGAAGAAGAACAATGTCAAGAAGGGCAATGTCACCCCTCCCAACAAAGTAGGCGATTTTAATCCTTCTTATGTGTTATGCCGTGCTAGTGATGGGAATGTTTATGCCAAATTTGTTGGTTCTCTTCATGAGTACATTGAATGGTCTATTTGGGTTCCAAAGACCCTTGTTACTAACATCAAAGGACCCATTACAAAATGGGTACCTAAAACCAAGCATTGATCTCTTGTAGGTGTTTGCTTCCGGTGGTGGATCATGGTTGCTCGATAGCGGAGCTACAAATCATATGACCGGAAGCAAGGACTTGGTGGTGGACGTGCACAAGGTTCCATCTATGCCCACCAATGTCGAGTGGGGTGACGCCTCATCTTCTAAGGTATTGGGACTTGGCAAGGTGGTCATCTCTCATGATCTCACGATCGAGAAGGTCATGCTTGTTGAGTCCCTTGCATACAATTTACTTTCCGTTCGTCAACTTGCAATCATGGGCTTTGCCACTTTCTTTGATATCGATACCGTGGCCCTCTTGTGGAGCAAGACTCTTAAAGTAGCTTTTGTTGGGCATGTCGAGAACGGTCTATATGTGATTAACTTTTCGGAGCGACCCACTAAGACCGCGACATGCCTAATGGCTAAAGTTGATGTGGGATGGCTTTGGCATCGCCATTTAGCCCATGTTAATATGAGATCTTTGCAAAGTCTCCTCAAGGGGGACCATGTCCGTGGACTAACGAATGTTAGTTTTGCTAAAGATCGTGCTTGCAGTGCCTGTATCGAAGGAAAGCTACATGAGAAGGCTCACCCTCCCACGACGATCATTTATTCGAAGAGGCCTTTGGAGCTCCGTCACATGGATCTCTTTGGGCCACCATCTTTCGATAGTCTTGGAGGTAGGAAGTATTGCTTGGTGATTGTGGATGACTACTCAAGGTACACCTGGGTGTATTTCTTCAAGAGGAAGAGCGAGACCCAACAAACCGTCATTGACTTTGCAAATGAAGCACAACGTCAACACAATGCAAAGATCTTGACAATAAGAAGTGACAACGGCACCGAGTTCAAGAACTACACCTTGGATGAATTTCTTAGTGATGAGGGAATCAAGCATCAATATTCTGCACCCTACACCCCTCAACAAAACAGTGTTGCGGAGAGGAAGAACCGGACATTGATGGATGCGGCAAGGACCATGATGGCGGAGTTCAAATCTCCGTACAACTTTTGGGCCGAAGCCATCAACACCGTGTGTCATGCATCCAATCGGCTCTACCTCCGCAAGGGCTTGAACAAGACTCCATATGAGATACTCACCGGTAACAAGCCTAATCTCAAGTACTTCCGGGTATTCGGGTGTAAGTGTTTCATTATCAAGAAAGGTGTTCGGTTGTCTAAATTTGAGGCTAGAGCTTATGAGGGCATATTTGTTGGCTATGCTACAAACTCTCATGCTTATTGTGTCCTCAGTAAATCCACGGGACTTATTGAGGAGACATGTAATGTGGAGTTTGATGAGAATAACGGCTCCCAAGTGGAGCAAAGTGGCACTTGTTATGTAGGTGATGAAATTCCTCCCCAAGCCATAAGAAGAATGGGTGTTGGCTTTATCCTACCCATTGAGGAACCCCTTGTGGTCGAAGGAGAAGGACAAAGCTCCACTCAAGTGGAGCCATCACCAACCCAAGGCCCACATGCTTCCGAAGAACAACATGAAGGCCCTCATCCTCAAGAACATGACCAAGGGCAAGATCATGCTCAAGACGGTGTTGATACATCAAGTGATGCCCAAGGTCAAGTTCTCTCCTCTGAGCAAGTTCAAGAACAAGAACAAGCCCAAGACAATGCTCAAGAGGATCAAGTGACCACTCCTCGTCTCACCCCTGAGGAGGAATTAGAGCGTCGTGCCGCCAAGGTTGCTTCCAAGCTCTCCACCAAGGATCATCTCATGACAAATGTGCTTGGAAGCTTAAGAAAGGGGGTAAGCACTCGTAGACAATTAGCTAATTATTGTGAGCATCACGCATTTGTCTCTTGTGTGGAACCCCACAAGGTCTATGAAGCGCTAGAGGATCCGGATTGGCTCAATGCCATGCATGAAGAACTCAACAACTTCGAGCGCAACAAAGTGTGGAGATTGGTGCCAAGACCGACTGGGAATCACAATGTCATAGGAACCAAGTGGATATTCAAGAACAAGCAAGATGCCCATGGGATTATCATTCGCAACAAGGCTCGTTTGGTAGCACAAGGCTACTCCCAAGTCGAGGGTATCGACTACGGTGAAACCTTTGCTCCCGTTGCTCGTCTTGAATCCATTCGCATGTTGATTGCATATGCTTCTCATCATAACTTTAAGTTACAACAAATGGATGTGAAGAGTGCTTTTTCTTAATGGTCCTATTAATGAATTGGTTTACGTCAAGCAACCCCCCGGGTTCGAGGATCCCTACTTTCCCGATCATGTGTATCAACTCGATAAGGCACTCTATGGCCTTAAACAAGCCCCACGTGCGTGGTATGACCACCTTACTGAGTTGTTACAAGACCGTGGTTTTGAAGTTGGGCTAATCGACCCCACTCTTTTTACTAAGAAGGTCAAAGGGGAGTTGTTTGTGTGCCAATTATATGTTGATGATATTATCTTTGGTTCTCCTAACAAAGCTTTCAATGAGGAATTTGCCGCTCTCATGACCTCAAAGTTCGAGATGTCCTCCATGGGAGAGTTGAAGTTCTTTCTAGGGTTCAAAGTGAAGCAAAGAAGAGAAGGAACCTTCATCAATCAATCCAAATACACTCAAGACATGCTCAAGAGATTCAAGCTAAATGACGTCAAGCCGTCCTCCACTCCAATGCCCACCAAGTGCCAACTTTACTTAGATCCCAATGGTAAAGTGGTGGATCAAAAGGTATATCGTTCCATGATTGGATCCTTGCTTTACCTTTGTGCCTCTAGACCGGACATCATGTTGAGTGTGGGAATTTGTGCACGGTTTCAAGTCGCACCTAAGGAAAGTCACTATGTGGCGGTCAAACGAATCTTTCGATATTTGGCTCATACCCCAAACTTTGGCTTATGGTACCCAAGAGGATCAAACTTCAAGCTTGTAGGGTACTCGGATTCCGATTGGGTGGGAGACAAAGTGGATAGGAAGTCCACTTCCGGAGGGTGCCAATTCCTTGGTTGCTCTTTGGTAAGTTGGTCTTCCAAAAAGCAAAGTTGTGTGTCTCTCTCGTCCACTGAGGCGGAGTATGTTGCCGCCGGTAGTTGTTGTGCACAACTCCTATGGATGAGGCAAACTTTAAAGGATTACGGTGTCACTTGTGACAAAGTGCCTCTTTGGTGTGACAATGAAAGTGCCATCAAGATCTTTCTCAACCCGGTGCAACACTTCAAGACGAAGCATATTGAGATTCGGTATCACTTCATCCGGGATCACATTAGGCGAGGAGAGATCGAGCTCAACTATGTCAACACTCATGACAACCTTGCCGATATTTTCACGAAGCCCTTGGATGAAGCAAGATTTTGCGAGTTAAGGCATGAGCTAAATATCATTGATTTGAGAAATGTGGCTTGAACCCTTGCACACCCCACCACGCTCAATTTTTTGTCTAGTTGAGGTGTAGGCATGGACATAGGGGGAGTGTTGTTCTCTCAATGAACTCTCCCTCCCCCCATTATGCATAAATTGATCAAGTCTTTCACTTTAGCCATTGTTGATGGTACTTGTGCTTCAAAGACGAGTTTGGTCATGGGCCCAAGGTTAAAATCTTCGTGGCGCCATACCTCTTAACTCAAACATAGGTGGCCTCGGCCACCGCCCTCTTTCGAAGAGGTGTGTTGTTTCTCGTGTGCTTGTGTGCTCTCTTTTCTTGCCGTTTTGCATTTCCTTTGAGCTAAAAGCCTTGTTTGTTTAGTTGCCATGGCGTGCTGGGCGGTACTACCGCTGGTGGTGCGCGGTACTACCGCTCGTAAGCGGTACTACCGCCCCCAGCACGGTACTACCGCTGGGGGACGGGACCAGGGGGTTAAGTCGAGGCAGGGGGAGGTTTCTTCTCCCCCATACCCATTCACTTCGCCCCCTCTTTTCTCTTCCTCTCTCCTGCCTCCACTCGCCGCGGGAGGGCTCCGGCGGATCTCCGTCTCCGGGGCGTCCCTCTCCATTTCCTTTGGTGGAGTCGATCCCCACCTCGTTCTCTTGCCATGGATGCCGGTATTGCCCCCGTTCCTTCTTTCCTTTTGTCTCGTTTTCAGATCTTGTTTCTTAGGGGCAATGGTGGTTGCATCTCTAGATTTTTGGCCAAATCTAGGCTTGAGTAGGTTGGAGAAGGCAACTAGACTATCTCGATTAGAGTTTGGTAGGAATATTTTTGAATTTGGTAGGCCGGTAGTGCTGGATCTGACCATGGTAGTAGGAAACCACTGTTTCCCCGCCTCGTGCTGTAGGAAACTGCTGTTTCTCCGCCTCGAGCAGTACTACCGCTCTCTTTGGAGCAGTACTACCGCTTGACCTCGAGCGGTACTACCGCTCTCTTTGGGCGGTACTACCGCTTGGGGCGGTACTACCGCGGGCATGTCACGGTACTACCGCTGCAAGCCAAATTCCATCATTTTCCTGCCTTACCTTGATCATTTTTGTTGAGTTTGTTGGCTTATGCTCGTTCTCTCTGGGTTTTTTTGCGTGTTCTTGTGTTTGGCTCCAGGTGATGACCTTTCCGAGCAGCAAGGTTGACGTATCAACCCCGGGCGTGCTACATCAAAACGCTACCGCACCTCAGAGCCAGCCGGTGGTTCCTCGAGCACCCAACCGCCTCCAGCAAGTGCATCTGCAAGTGTTCCTCCACCGCCTCAGCAATCGAAGCGATCCGCCAACAAGCCAAAGGGGAAGACTGTGACTGAGATGACCAACAAAGAGTTTTGGGAGAAGCGTCACCGCAACCCCTATGCGGTGGACCAAGAACCCACTTTGGTCAACCGCCCGTTCTGGAACCGTTTTTAGTTTGCCATCTACTTTGATGTGATCAAGGCCAAGAATAATCTGTTTGTTGATGTTCGCTCCATTGACACTGATGCTATGGAGAAGGACCCGGAGTACTTTGGCAAAGCCCTTCAGATGTGCACTCAGCTGAACATTCTCAGGATCATGCAATTCAACAAGGATTTCGATGCGGATTTGGTGGCTCAATTCTATGCCACCGTCCATCTTGGGACGGATGTCGACAGGACTCTGACATGGGTGACCAATGGCAAGCTACTTTCTGTCAAGTGGAAGGCTTTCATGGAGTTACTTGATGTGGTGGATCACGGGCTTGAGACTCCTATCGGTTTCCGCCCTCACTGCAATGCTACGTCCACCCACAAGCAAGCCCTTTGGCCCTACTGCACTGTGAAAGTTCACCCAGTAACTGAGAAGAAGACCTATGATCTGTCTCCATATCTGGACATTCTTCATCGCATCTTCCGTGAGACTCTCTTCCCTCGGATCGGGAATCTGGATATGGTACACTCTTACCTCGTGGACATGCTCCTTTTCTGTCAGCATGAGAAGGAAGCAAGCACTGGAGAGAGCCTGGATATTTCTCATGTCATGTGGTCTGAACTTTTCTCTGCCGTGTCTGAGCGCAAGTGCCCTATATATGGTCCATTCATCATGAGGCTCATTGAGAGGGCCTGGGCACAGACTTATCCCAGAGTGTTGCTAGAAACTGGAGACTTGGTTTCTCATGAGATCAAGCGTCTGAGGAAGAAGGACAATTGGACAGCGCCTCACACAGGGGGTCCATCTGCTACTGCTGCCACAGGGGGCCCGTCTGCTGCTGCTGCCATGGGGGATCCGTCTGCTGCTGCTGCCATGGGGACCGAGGGTGGGGCTGCTACTGATGATCATGAGGAGGATTTTGGCCCCTCTAGTACAGAACCGTCGTGGGCACAGAAGCTTAAGCGCAAGATGAAGAAGCTTTTCTGCATGGAGTCTCATGGTCAGTACATGACTCATGTGGCGGAGAAGCATGCCAGGACGCGCCACAAGGAGCTCATGCGTCAGATTGGAGCAACAGTTGCCAGTGGGTTTGAGGGTCAGATCACTGAAGAGGAGGAATGGATTCATCAGCATTGCCCTTGGACCGACTCCGATGCCGAGCAGTTTTTGACCCACGATGAAGATGTAGAGATGTGATGTTCAAGATATTCATCTTCCCATCACCTGGAGTCGTAGCGTCACTCTTTGCCCTTTTTGGTGTCTCGCTGCCAAAGGGGGAGAGAGTGTAGGGATTTGTGTTTGTTTTCCGTGCTTTGAGTCATCTTGTGGTTTCTTGTGTGTTCTCTCGGTGTCTTTATTTGGTTTGGTTTGGTGTGAGACCTAAGTTCTAGACATATGGTGTGAGACATATGCTCCCTATCGCTACCTTATTACTTATGTCTATTCAGAGTACTGTAGTTTATTATGAGATGCATGCTTGTCCTGTTTATTCTCTTCTCTCATATATCTTGCGCTTAGTATTGTTGGACTATAAATATAGGGGGGGGTGTTGATCCGAATGTGTGTGTCGTGCCATATCCAGGTGCACACATTCTGGGGGAGCCCGTCTATATTTTGTAGTTCTTAGTTTTCTTTGTTTTATTTCTTTTCCTTGCGCAAATCCCTAGTTGTCATCAATCCACCAAAAAGGGGGAGATTGTTACGGCATATCTCTCTCAAGGTAGTTTTGGTGATTGATGACAACATGTTTGCGGACTAATCCTGTGCTTTGAATAATTCACAGATTCTCCCCTGGCACGAGACGCTTTCTTCCCTTCGGAGTGTATCTCAAGACGGTGTAGCTCTTTCGTTTCTTTCTCGGTGGTTTAGTTGCGTAGAGGGCACCGTACTATCAAGAGGGGGTCCGCTGGGGTATTGCATGGGTGGAATCATCACATCATCACGTACACATCAGCTTCTCACCCTCCGAGCATCTCCATTCCATTGAAGAGATCTCTCCTCTCTTCCTTGTCCTGTCTGGGTCCAAGCGGTAGTACCGCGCAACCCAGCGGTAGTACCGCTGAGGAGCCAAGCGGCAGTACCGCTCCACAGTGGTAGTACCGCCCGTGGCTCCACATCAGTAGTACCGCTGGGGTGCCTGGCACCTCCGCCTTGTCCTCAGCATCTTTGAGAGATCCTCTCTCTCTCTCTCTCTCTCTCTCTCTCTCTCTCTTGCCCCAGCGGTAGTACCGCACTGTCGGCGGTAGTACGGCCGAAGGGTCACAAGCGGCAGTACCGCTCCATAGCGGTAGTACTGCCCGTGACCCCGCTGCCGTAGTACCGCTGGGCAGTCTGGCTCCTACCGCCTCGATTCGAGAGGTCTTTTTCTCGTGTCAGGTTTTGCGACACTAGTTATGGTTGTAGAGGCGGTAGTACCGTTCCAGGAGCGGTAGTACCGCCCTACCACCGCGGTAGTACCGCATTTGGGTCCTTTCCCTACTAGTCTCCTCAGCACGGCAGTACCGCTGTCCTGGCGGTAGTACCGCCCCCTCTCAGTGGTAGTACCACCCTGTGCGGGGCTGGTTGGTGGGGGCAACGGTTGGATTGTTGCCCCCACTATAAAAGGGAGTCCCCTTCTTCTCTTTGACCTACCTCTTCCTCCCCCAAGCTCCATTTATTGCTCAAGCACCATTAAATGCTCCAAGCTCCATTTTCGCCCAATCTATCTCTCTAGCCAATCAAACTTGTTGATTTGCTCGGGAGTGGTTGAGAAGGCCCCGTTCTACACTTCCACCAAGGGATTTTTGATTCCCCCACTCATCCCTAGCGGATCTTGTTACTCTTGGGTGTTTGAGCACCCTATACAGTTGAGGTCACCATGGAGCCATAGTCCATTGTGGTGAAGCTTCGTGGTCTTGTTGGGAGCCTCCGATTAAGTTGTGGAGATTGCCCCTACCTTGTTTGTAAAGGTTCGGTCGCCGCCTTCAAGGGCACCAATAGTGGAATCACGGCATCTCGCATTGTGTGAGGGCGTGAGGAGAATACGGTGGCCCTAGTGGCTTCTTGGGGAGCATTGTGCCTCCACACCGCTCCAACGGAGACGTACTTCCCCTCAAAAGGAAGGAACTTCGGTAACACATCCTCGTCTTCACCGGATCCACTCTTGGTTATCTCTTACCTTTACTTGTGCAAGCTCTTTAGTGTTTCTTCCCTTGCTTGCTTGTATGCTTGTTGTTATTGCATCATATAGGTTGCTCACCTAGTTGCACATCTAGACAACCTACTTTGATGCAAAGTTTAATTTGGTAAAGAAAAGTAAAAATTGGTAGTTGCCTATTCACCCCCCCCTCTAGTCAACCATATCGATCCTTTCACCTGTGCACTGTTGGGCTGACCAGATTTGGCCCGTTTCATTTTTTCCACAGAACGAATTTCCTATTTACTCCAGAGTTTGCAGATTTACAGAAAACCCCTTAGCCTTCATGCATTTAATATCTCACAAACTAAGCATCACATGTAAAAAGTTTGTATATGAAGCTTGCTTAGTTTTTCATCTAGTTTAATAATACGCAACTTTCATCTATGTTTAAAATGTTGTTTGTTTTAATTTGCTTAAATAACTTGCTAAAACGGTTTAAATCATAACTAAATAACCGTAGCTCGGTTTTAAATAATCTTTATATGTAAATGGGGTAGAAAAATGCCTAGTTTAACATGGTGGCATCATCTTGCATGTTCAATAACTATAAAATATGGTTTAGGGCAGAACAGTACCAAACCTAATATATGCATATGGGCATTTCCCGGAATTGTTGTTCGTTGCTTCCGACCTCATTTAAACTTGACTTGATAGGTAGTTTTACTTTGCTTCACCCTCTTGCCATGTTTAACAACATTTAATATTGTTGGGTACATCAACGAGATCGAACTAAATAACTTGACGTGGTGTTTCGTCAATATGCAGCATTGCATATTGAGCTCCACTTAATTTGTAGGATTGCTTGTGCTCTTCTGCCATGCCATGCTTCATTAAACCGGACATGCATCATACTTGGTTGTGCATCATGCCATGCTTATGTCGTGATTGTTTACTATGTTGTGTGCTTCTTTCCGGTGTTGTTTCTTTGGGTTGGTTCCGATAACGTCGCATTTGTGAGGACCCGTTTGACTAGGTCCGTTTGTCTTCTTCATGGACTCGTTCTTCTTCCTTGCGGGATTTCAGGAAAGATGACCATACCCTCGAAATCACTTCTATCTTTCCTTGCTAGTTGCTCGCTCTTTTGCTATGCCTATGCTGTGATACCTACCACTTGCTTATCATGCCTCCCATATTGTTGAACCAAGCCTCTAACCCACCTTATCCTAGCAAACCGTTGTTTGGCTATGTTACCGCTTTGCTCAGCCCCTCTTATAGCGTTGTTAGTTGCAGGTGAAGATTGAAGTATTGTTCCTTGTTGGAACATGGAGATGTTGTTCCTTGTTGGAACATGTTTACTTGTTGGGATATCACAATATCTCTTATTTAATTAATGCATCTATATACTTGGTAAAGGGTGGAAGGCTCGACCTTATGCCTGGTGTTTTGTTCCACTCTTGCCGCCCTAGTTTCCGTCATATTGATGTTATGTTCCCGGATTTTGCGTTCCTTACGCGGTTGGGTTATAATGGGAACCCCTTGACAGTTCGCCTTGAATAAAACTCCTCCAGCAATGCCCAACTTTGGTTTTACCATTCACCACCTAGCCTCTTTTTCCCTTGGGTTCCATGGACTCAAGGTTCATCTTTATTTGAACCCCCCTGGGCCAGTGCTCCTCTTTGAGTGTTGGTCCAAACTAGAGCCCTGTGCAGCGCCCCCTCGGGGAAACTCGAGGTTTGGTTTTAGTTGTATGGAGAGCTCATCTGAGTGTGCCCTGAGAACGAGATATGTGCAGCTCCTATCGGGATTTGTCGGCACATTCAGGCGGTGTTGCTGGACTTGTTTTTACCATTGTCGAGGATGTCTTGTAACCGGGATTCCGAGTCTGATCGGGCCTTCCCGCTAGAAGGAATATCCTTCATTGATCGTGAGAGCTTGTGATGGGCTAAGTTGGAACACCCCTGCAGGGATTGAACTTTCGAAAGCCGTGCCCGCGGTTATGGGCAGATGGGAATTTATTAATGTTCGGTTGTAGAAAACCTGAAGTTGACCTTAACTAAAACACATCAACTGCGTGTGTAACCGTGATGGTCTCTTTCCGGCGGAGTCCGGGAAGTGAACATGGTGTTAGAGTAATGCTTGACGTAGGTTGTTCTAGGATCACTTCTTGATCATAGTTGTTCGACCGTTCTTTTGCCTTCTCTTCTCGCTCTCATTTGCGTATGTTTAGCCACCATATATGCTAGTCGCTTGCTGCAGATCCACCTCATACCTTTTACCTTACCCATAAGCTTAAATAGTCTTGATCGCGAGGGTGTGAGATTGCTGAGTCCCCGTGACTCACAGATACTTCCAAAACCAGCTTGCAGGTGCCGTTGAACCGTGCAGATGACGCAACCAAGCTCAAGGAGGAGCTCGATGAAGATCTTGTTCTTTGTGTTGTTCCGTTTCCAGTTGATCAGTAGTGGAGCCCAGTCGGGACGATCGGGGATCTGTGTAGCACTTGGGGTAGTCTTCTTTTATTTTGGTTCCGTAGTCGGACCTTGTTTGTATCTGGATGATGTAATGCTTTATTCATGTATTGTGTGAAGTGGCGACTGTAAGCCAACTATGTATCTTTTCCCTTATGCATTACATGGGTTGTGTGAAGATTACCTCACTTGCGACATTGCTTTCAATGCGGTTATGCCTCTAAGTCGTGCTTCAACACATGAGAGATATAGCCGCATCGAGGGCGTTACAGCCAGCCAGGTGTAGTGGGACAAGTTGAGGCTGACAACAACATTACAGACTCACAAGAACCTCCCAATAACAGTGTTGAAACCCTGCCTGTGCTAATGGGTCCTTGGCACCAAACTAACCAAACATTCCAGATTTGAATGATGTTGTTGGGCCAGTTGACCCACTGGCTCACTTTGAGCCTAGCATGGCCCATGTAGTTCCTACTGAAGAGAGGTCTGGTACTGTTATACCATCTGGGTCTACAATGGAAGATCTCAACCTCACAGCCATCTTGATTAATCCTACTGATGAGCAAACATGCTTTCCCGAGGATCTGATGTCTACTATGCAACCTTCTTCTTGTATACTCTTGTTGGGCCTCCAAGCGCAAAGTTTTGTAAGACAGTAGCAATTTTCCCGCAAGTGGGTGACCTAAGGTTCATCAATCCGTGGGAGGCGTAGGATGAAAATGCTCTCTCTCAAACAAACCTGCAACCAAATACAAGAAATCTCTTGTGTCCCCAACACACCCAATACAATGAAAAATAACAAGGTAGCAAGTAACAAAAGTGAGCAAAAAGGGTATTGTAATGCTTGAAAACAAGGCCTAGTGGTCATACTTTCACTAGTGAGAAATCTCTCAACAATGATAACATATTGGATCATAAAAGAATCCCTCAACGTGCAATGAAGAATCACTCCAAAGTTTCTACCGGAGAACATAGGACGAAAACATGCATCAACCCCTATGCAAAGATTGCCCCAATGTCACATCAGGAATCTGCGAGTTGAGTGCCAAAACATACATCAAGTGAATCAATATAATACCCCATTGTCACCACGGGTATCCATATGCAAGACATGCATCAAGTGTTCTCAAATCCAATATTCAATCCAACATAACGAAACCTCGAAGAGAAAGACTCAATCTATCACAAGAGGTTAGATAGGGAAGAACACCATAAGATCCAAATATATTAACAAAGCTCGCGGTACATCAAGATCATGCCAAATCAACAACATGAGAGAGAGAGATCAAACACATAGCTACTGGTACATACCCTCAGCCCCAAGGGTGAACTACTCCCTCCTCGTCATGGCAGCCACCAGGATGATGAAGATGGCCTCCAGTGATGATTTCCCCCTCCTATAGGGTGCCAGAATGGGGTCCCGATTGTTTTTTCGTGGCTACAGAGGCTTGCGGCGGCGGAACTTCTCATCTAGGGTTCTTTTCAGGGGTTTGGGTATTTATAGGAATTTTTGGCATCGGTCTCACATCAAGGGGGTGACCGAGGGGCCCACAAGCTCGGAGTGCGCACCCTGGGGGGTAGGGTGTCAGGGTTATGATCCTGACAATGAGTATTAGGGGTACGAATGAGGGGCAGAGCTTAGCTACAACGCAGGTGTAACACTCGGTGTTTAACGAGTTCAGGCACCTCTCGGCAGAGGTAAAAGCCCTACGTCTCGTGCCCCGGGGCTTGCTTTGATTTGATGGGTATGGTTACAGAGATTACTCGCTGCCTGGCTATGGAGAGGGATGCGGCTTATATAGAGTGCACCGCAGCCTCATGACCCCCACGCCACCGAGGTAGTAAATGGCATTGAATGATACAGTTACTAGTGTAATGAGCCTGTACTACAGGAGTTACATGTAATGGTAGGTATAACTCTATTTAGTGGACGACTTAGGATTCCTCAACCATTGCAGCTCCCATGACATCCTCGTTGTTCCCTCTTATGTCCGAGTGGTAATACATCAGCTGAGTGACATGTGATCGTCTGAGTGCCGTTGACCTGTCCGAGTGAACCTCCTAATGTACGCATCCGAATGTTAGGTTGGTCCAGGGACCTACCTATGAAGGTGATGGGCACCATGTGGGTCCCGAATGATGGATCCTTGAGCCTTCCTAGAATAAGTGACCGCATCATTAGCCTCCGAATCGGTTGAGGTTTTGTAGGACAAACAAACCGATCCTTCGGTTGAGTCCGAGTGCTGCGGTAGCACTCGGAATACGTTTCAGAATCGTGGCTCATTGTTCCCTGGATGAAAACACAATGGATTCTGGACTTTATGTTTACCCAGATGACCGGGTGTTGTCGATCGTCGAGAAAAAACCCGGTGGCATTCATTTTTTCTCTCGGGGGAGATAGACTAGGGCCCCGTGTGAGGGCATGCCATCTCAACCCGAGTGATGACGCCGGCGCGTGGTCTGACTCTCCAGAGAGACGCCACTCCTTACCCCAGGGGAACGCCAGTGTAGGCCTTCTATGGGTCCAGGTTTACGAGTCATGTGCCTTGGAGCCTACCAAGAGGGCCAAGTGAACCCGCGGAGGGGCGTCAAGCTCATCACATAACGATCCTGAAGAAGACTTCAGTCGGGTGTTTAACGTGACCGAGTGCACGGGTCCCCACGGAGGGTAGTCAGTCAGGCTGACACGCGTCCTTTAGGAAAGGGATCGCGGGTATTCAACCGGATTGATTTGTCCCGAAAATCTTGGGATTTGAATTCGTGTGTTTGCACAATGGATTCTCGTGCGTTAGTGGGAAAGTGGGGGCGTGGCTCCTTGATTTGCATGCACGATCTCCGCCACGCGTTCCGCCTACCATGTACAAAGCCCCGTCGTGCAGGCCGTCGATTCAGGGATTCGCAATGGGAGATCCGGCTCGAGATTTTGTTTGATGATGTAAAAGATCCGGAGATAGAGGTCAGGGCCTCAGATCCCCTTTCTCCCGCTCTGACTCCTCTGCTTCCTTCCTCCTCTCGACCGTGCTGCGATGGCGAAGGGTTCCACGGCCAAAGCGGAGAAGGAGAAGAAGGCGGGGAAGGCCACCTCCTCCGGCTCTGGTGCGCCAGCGGGCGGCGCGGTAGGGGACTGGATCCCGTCGCGCGTCTTTGTTCCGCGGCTGGAGGAGCTAGCGGAAGAGGGACCGATTCCACGCGAGGGATAGTGTCGCTCGGGTGCGGGAGAGGTCGAGTCGGCGCCTCAGGAGGACGAGCGCATCCTGCTCGTCACCCACATCGAGCGGGGTTTCTCGATGCCTCCCCACCCTTTTTCCGAGCATTCCTCGATTACTTCGGCGCTCAGCTCCATCACCTTCCCCCCAATGCTGTCATTTATCTCTCGACCTGCATTTCTCCCGGCTAGTGAGAAAACCAACGTCACCCAACTATGAGGGGGCCTGGGCATCCGAGTTCATGGGGGGGGGAGGTCCTTCCTGAAGATGAGCTTTCCCGACTCTGTCAAGGGGTGGTAGTGGACATGGTTCTACTGCAGCGACGTCCCTAGTGCCAACAATCAGTCAAGCCTCTCGTCGTATTTGTTTGAGAGAGTATGAGCTCCGGTAACCCTTACCATGGTGAAGGAGGAGACGGTGGGCGTCTATATCTTGTCGAGCGCATTGATAGGAGTCATGAATGCCGGGGTGAACAATATGGATTTGCTAGAGACCTTCTTCACTCGGCGCATCCAACCACTTCAAGTGAGGGCTCACCCCATGTGGCTGTATGAGGGGCCGGGTTACTCCACCCAAGTGCAACATGAGGATCTCACTGAGAAGGAGGTAAGGGCCAAGATTAAAGCCATCACCTGTGCTCGAGACAACCCGCGGGGAACTCGGTTGGTGCCAGCCTTTCACAAGGACCTACCGCCCATTGAGGCAATTGCTTGTAGTTCAGTCGGCTTGATCATATGCCTTTTGTAAAGCTGATTCTCATGCTATTATGTGTTCGCCTCTCAGGACTTCCAGAACTTGATTTCTAGGATCCTGATGGTGGACAACTCGCCTCAAGATGTGATGAGTGACACCGTGCAGCAATACTCGGAGAGTTCCGATGACGATGAGAGTGATGATGACGACGACGATGATGACGACGAGAGCTCAGAGGAGGGGGAGGAGTCGGAGTCTTCTCCGTCTTATGAGGCTCCCAAAGAACCCCGTTCCAAGGTGTTGCACGATCCAAAGGGAAAGGCAGGAGAGACTCAACAGCCGACTACTTCAGGTCAGGCGAGCAGTCCAAACTGCCCAAGTAGATCTCCTCCAAGCCTCGGAAGGTTGTAGTGCCGCGGATCAAGGTGGCAGCGCCTGTGGCCTTGACGTGAGTGCTCTTGCCGATTCCTTGTTTGTTTTTGCACCGACTCAGTTGTTGACAGAGTGTTGTCTGATTCATTTAGTAACGATACTTTGACGACTTCCGCGGATCCGCACGCCCGCAACCCGGGGCCGAATGACGTAGTTGCGGTGGATGCCGCCACCTCCAAAGGTACGTTGAGCCAGCCAACTCATATGGTTAGGTATCTTTCGACTGGATTCTAATGGTTTCCTTGGTTCATGCAGCCCCACCTGAAATTATCCAGCTGGACGATGAAGAGAGGGCCGACCCGCCGAATCTAGACGCTATCAGGGAGGATATGCCGAGCGCTAACGTGCCAATGACAGACTTCTCTCCTCGCCAAGTGACCCGTGTTTCTCTGGCAAAGGCCGCCGCGAAGACCGCGAGGCCGAGTCCCCTGGCTCAGGGTGGTTCAGCTTCTTTGGTTGCGGTGGTGCTGCCTGCGGGATCCTCCCAGGCTCCTCCGAGTGGAGCAGCGGTGGTTTCGGCCCCGAGGAAAACATCTGTGACTTTGCTGACCCTAGCTACTTCTTTCCCCCTGTACCATGTCCCTGAGTATTAGGTAGGGGTGAGCAAGGAGGCTTTGATCCAAGAGGGGTTGATGTGCAACCGACTGAAGGAAGCCTACGACGCCAGCACGGTGCTGCAGACCAATGTCTGAGTAAGTACCATTGTGAGTATAACTCCCAGTCAAATTTTTTTCTTTTTTCTCTATGTAGAATTTCTGTCAGTGGGTTTGCACAGGGCACACCCACTGGGTGTTCATGATCTTATGGAGGCACGCTGAGTGCACCCACTTGGTGTAGTCCCCGAGGCTCCTGTCGACTGGATTCAGTCGGCAGGAGTCTTTGAACTTTTGTTGAATTTCTTTGTGTTCACTCGGATTCTAGCTAGAGCGTAATTGAGTGGACATGATCCAGTGGGCGCACACGGAGTGCACCCTCTGGGTGTAGTCCCCGAGGCTACCATTGACTAGAACAGTCGGCGATAGTCTTAGACCTTGTGGTTGTTTTGCCTTGAGGCTGTTTGTAGTTTTTTTAGCTCATCGATGAGTCACTTTCCAGTGGGGGCACGCTGAGTACACCTACTAGGTGTAGTCCCTGAGACTGTCGTTCATTGCTGGCAATTGGTGGTAGTCTTTAGAACGGTCGCTAAGTGTTCGGGACGCTTGGCATCACACATGTATTGGTGAGATAATAGGCAGGATCTTCTTCATTGCTGACTCAGAAGTCAGCCGAGTGAAGCAGATCGTCTGGCGTTGTTGTCCTCTATCTTCTTCATTGCCGATTCAGGGGCTAGCTGAGTGAGGGTAGATCATAGGGTACTTCAATATCTGGTACTGATCGAGCTGGCTCTTGCTGGGGGTGCTTGGCCGAATCAGTAACCAGAATGTACTTGAAAATTTGGTATTAGTCAAGCTTGTTCCTCTTGGGGGGTATGACCGAGTGCGTAGCCCAAGGGTACTTCAGGATCTGGTACTAGCCCAACTTGATCCATTCGGTAGTCAGAGGGTACTTCAAGATCTGGTACTGGTCTAACTTGTTCCTTCCAGCGGTGCTTGCCCAGACGTTTGTGAGTTACTGCTTTAGATTCTCTTTTGGCTCTTATGACTTACTATTTCTTGCATGTTGCACAGGACCTGCGAGATGGGATCTCACTACGCCACAATGGAGAAGGATGTGACATCCCTTCGACTTGATCTAGAGGTTGAGAGGCTCAAGAGCGCCCTACTGGAGCAAGAGAAGAAGGCCCTAGGAGGTAATCTGTTTCCTCCGTCTGGTAGCTGCATATTGTTTTTCCCTTTTGATCTAAATCACTCTGCTCCCATAGATGTTCATAGCGAGAACACCCAACTCTTAACAAGGCTCATGACTTCTACTTCTTTAGAAACCATGAAGCAGGCTCTGGAGAGCAAAGACAAGGATCTGGAGTTGGCCCAGAAGGAAGCTAGGACCAAGACCAAACTTGCTGATGAGAAGCTGGATTCAGTTGGCAAGTTGGAGAAGGATATCAAGCACCTCAAGGTTGTCGTTAGTACCCTCACTTAGGAGAAGCAGACTCTGGAGGAGAAAGTCACACAGCTAACTGAAAAGAAGGATGCCTTGGAGGCGCACATTGAGGAGGTTTGCGAGGAGTTCGGCAGGAAGGTTCATGGTAAGTTCTTCCTCGGCCAAGTCAAATCCATGTGCCACCAAATCTTCCTCAATCATTCGCTCACAAACTATCTTCCTTCGAGAAGAGCATTGCTACAACAAGGAGTTGGAGCTGGAGCGGCTTGAGAGAGATCTGAACCCTGCCAGGTCACTTGTCGTTGACAAAGCGGCCCTCGCCATCCTCCGGTTGGAAGACTGTTTGGAGAATGCATTGGGCTATATCACTCGGACCCAAGGTTCCTTGGGTCAGATCGACAAGGAACTGCAGCCAGGCGAGGAGACTCAGATGGACCTGGAGTCAGTTATGACTAGGTGATGTCTACTACACAACTTGTTCTTGTAGACTCGTGTTGGGCCTCCAAGCGAAGAGTTTTGTAGGACAATAGCAATTTCCCCTCAAGAAAATGACCTAAGGTTTATCTATCCATGGGAGGCGTAGGATGAAGATGGTCTCTGTCAAACAACCATGCATCCAAATAACAAAAAGTCTCTTGTGTCCCCAACACACCAAATACAATGGTAATTTGTATAGGTGCACTAGTTCGGCGAAGAGATGCTGATACAAGTGTAATATGGATAGTAGATATTGGTTTTTGTAATAAGAACAATACAAAACAGAGGTAGCAATTGATAAAATGGAGCACAAACGATATTGCAATGCTTGAAAATGAGGCCTAGGGTCTGTACTTTCGCTAGTGCAATCTCTCAACAATGCTAATCTAATTGGATCATATAACCATCCCTCATAGTGCGATGAAGAATCACTCCAAAGTTCTTATCTAGCGGAGAACATAAGAAGAAATTGTTTGTAGCTATTCTTTCCGATCGATCTATCCAAGAATTCACACTAAAATAACACCACGTTATTCTTTTCGATCGATATATCAAGAGTTCGTACTAACATAACACCAAGTTATTCTTTCCGATCGTTCTATCAAGAGTTCGTACTAAAATAACACCAAAGCAAATTCAGATTCATAATACTCAATCCATCACAAAGAACCTCAAAGAGTGCCCCAAGATTTCTACCGGAGAGACAAAAGACGAGAACGTGCATCAACCCCTATGCATAGATTACCCCAATGTCACCTCGGGAATCCACGAGTTGAGTGCCAAAACATATCTCAATTGAATCAATATAATACCCCATTGTCACCACATGTATTCATATGCAAGAAATATATCAAGTGCTCTCAAATCCATAAAAGTATTGAATCTGACAAAACGAAATCTCAAAGGGAAAAATCAATTCATCACAACAAGATAGAGAGGGAGAAACAACATATGATCCAACTATATTAACAAAGCCCGTGATACATCAAGATCGTGGCATCTCAAGAACACGAGAGAGTGAGAGAGAGATTAAACACATAGCTACTGGTACAAACCCTCAGCCCCGAGAGTGGACTACTCCCTCCTCATCACGGTGGCCGCCGGGATGATGAAGATGGCCACCGGTGATGATTTCCCCTTCTGGCAGAGTGCCGGAATGGCCCTCAAGAAAAAAAAACTGGCATGTCGTGGGCTGCGCATGTTAAAAAAGAAAGCCTAGACGGGGCAGCTCACAACCCAGCTGATACTTGCTGCCCTAGTGATAATAAATAATACTTGCCAGCTCCCCGGCTTCATTGTGAATTTATCTCCTTTAGTAACTTCATTGAAGGACCTAAAAATGTACCTTTGTTGACAAACCCGTGGGCCCCAACGTCAGTATAGCATTAGGAGGAAGTATGTTTTCAATGAGGCACTTGCTTGCGTACGGCCATAGACCTGGTGGGTCCCGACTGTCCACCTCTCCACGTACAGTCCTCTCCAGATTCCTGTCGTTTGTTCAGCATGTTCACAACGTCAGACAGCGGTGCCGCGGCGAGCGCACAAAGGCACAGGAGGTAATCGGACGAGTTGAGGCAGTGCCTTATTTGTAACGAAAGTACTGAACTAGCCAAGTGGCCAAGTGACACTACCCGACAGTTGTTTCGCCCGGGTTCGATTCCACCTGATGCAGGGAAAATATCTCCAATTTTTTTGCCTCTGCCATTATTGACATGTGGGTCCCCATTGTCATCTACGCACACCACGTCCAACACTTGCCAAAACTTCGTCCCTCGTTTTCTCTGTTTTTCGCACACTCGACATTGTGTGGGCATTTTGAAAATAGCATATCTTTTTGACTGTGCATCCTATGAAGATGTGCTATGCATGAATTGTGATCAGCATGATGTTAACTGGCTGGTAGTTCCATTTTCGACCATGAATAAAACTTCCAACATGATGTTATCCCTGTTTGAAAAGGCCGTGTTAATATAAACGCTCTGCCTTTGAAAGTTGCAGTTTCTTATCTGAAACTGAAACTTGCAGTTTCTTCGCTGAGAATCACATTGTCTGCACTTTTATACTCCTATGAAACTACATTTTTTAAGTGCTAAAAATAGATCTTTAGAATTCATAAAATACTTCATATGCTCAATACTGCAAATCCAAAATTCAAAAGACATTCATATCTGAAAGTACTCTCAAAATACACAACACAAAACACAATTCACAACCTGCAAATACTGACAACTCTAAGCTCCTCCTGAAAATTCACAACCTGCCCGACTATTGGGCTGGGGGCAGTCCCCTCCTATTCCTCGACGGCAGACAGCCGCCCCGTGAGACAATGTGAACGATGAGGGAGAGGATGGTGGGGAAGCATTGTCGGGCCAACTGCTTTTCTCCTCTTGCAGTTGGGTTCAGTCGACGAAGACTCCACCGGCTCGCTCTGGAACGACACCCTCACAAAAAGCACCCTGTAGATGCTCGATCCTTCAATCTTTGGTGAATGCTCCATCTGGGATCAATACTCCCACCACTGTTCCCTCACGATCGGATTCGGAGAATCTGTTTACTCCATGGCCCAGAGGAGCAGCTCTATGTACTCCCGCGCGACTCCCTTCGGGAGTATCGCCGCCTTTTCACTCTATTGCCGATATTTGGCCATGGATGTCGTCGTCGCCGCTAGTTGGTCCTTGTTGCCAAACCAAGACTGTATCTCCAACATCCTAGCTAGCTTCACAGGGTCGCTGTCTATGATCCTCACGTATCAGTTGTACTCCTCCATCGATCTACTTCTCCACAGCACATTCACTCGTCGGTGGTGGTTTTTGAATGGAAGAGGAGAGGAGCAGCGCTGGTTTTGGATTAAAATGGGAGAGGAGCAACGCTGGTTTTGGATTGGAACATGAGAGGAGGGGCGGTGGTTTTGAAATGGAAGAGGAGAGGAGCGGCGCTGGATTTAGATTGGAACAGGAGAGGTGCGGCGCTAGTCTTGGAAGCATTTTTTTGATGTGTGTAGTTTGGGTCAAAGTTTGACCACGTACTGTATTTGACAAGCAAAATGTGAACGCATGTCGCCAAAAATTGTATCGTTTGGTTCATATATGAATGTACTTTCAAATTATATTATTTTTGCAACGTATAACATATATTTTATTTGTCAAAATCATGGTCAATTATGACCCAGAATAAAAGGGAGACTAGTTAATGTGGGGTCCCTTAATTTAATGGTAAACTGATTTTGATTTGATTTTGATCCAGTCACAACGCGCCGGCCCTCTCGTCCAGTCCTAAATCGCTGCCACACGCTCCTCTCCCTCTTCTCCATTGCAAAACCACCTCCTCTCCTCTCCATCATTCCATTCCAAAACCACAGTCTCGCCTCTCCCTCTTCTCTATTGGAAAACCACCTCCTATCCTCCATTATCTTCATTTCAAAACCACCGTCTCGCCTCTCCCTCTTCTCCATTGCAAAACCACCCCTCTCCTCTGCATCATCTCCATTCCAAAACCACCATCTCGCCTCTCCATCTTCTCTATTGCAAGACCACCGTCTCTCCTCCCATCTTCCAAAGATAGCACCGGACCACTCAGAAGGACATCTATGGAGAGGATGCAGCAGTGAATCAGGCAGATCATCAGCGGCGACCCGGCAAAGTTAGCCAGGTTGAAGGAGATCCTTACTTGGTTTGACAATGAGTGGGAGATTTTGAGGACGGTGAGGGCCATGTGGCAATGTATGCGGAAGAGCGAGACGACGGTGATGAGGGCGGCGATGTACTCCTCGGCGGCAGTCACGCCGCAGTACTTCGAGTTCATCGAGTATCTCTTCTGGGCGATGGAGCAGACAAATTCGCCCGAGGCGAAAGTCGGGCAGAGGTGGTGGGCGTACAGGTCGAAGGTCGAGCACCCAGAGGATAACGAATTGATCGAGTATGGTGTGTCGTTCGTCAGGGTGCAGACCCAGCCGGAGCCACACGAGTATTCGTTCTCCCACCGCAAGAGGAGGCCGGATGGCGCGACGTCGCATCCCCTCCGTTCTCCACGGTTCCCTCGACGCTCACCTTGTTTGAATGGAGGCGGTAGGGTTTAAGGTAAGCTTCGCACTAACCTAATCTTCCATCTGCTCATGCTTACAATCAATGTGACAGCTAATGAAAATCATGCTTACAATCAGTCTCCAATTACTATGCCAATCACCCTAAAATAGCTCTGGACCTTTGGGTCAAAGTTGAGACACTGTGTACAAATAAAGAAAAATAGATTGGTGCTTCTTTCAGAAAAGTGTACTCCCTAGAAAACTGCCAATATAAGCTACTAGTATTTGGTTAGAGGATTTGCTGCCGAGAAAGATCCGTCCACAGAGAGCGCCACACATCCCACTGTTGGTGGTGGACGCCAATGTGTGCATGGATCATGGTTGATGTCGGTAATTTTTACTTGGCACACCTCGCACCCTGCATATATGCCGGTTCCATCCGTACATTTGTGTAGTTCCACCAAAATGCAGCTGAATAACCCTGTTTGCATAGATAATGAAAAAATGTGATTACATTATTGTGGAACTAGTTGATGAAACATACACTAATAAATAGAAGAAAATATTGCGATAGTATCATAGTATGCCATGCTGCGAGGGCGAGATGGGCCCTGCGATGCCTCATACAGTATGCCTCATACTGGAAATCAACCCAAGTCTCCCTGATACACCTTCTGCCAGTGATGAACATCAGTGTACAACGGTAGTACAAGGAGGGGCCTTGAGACATTCCAATCTCTATTTTTGTGCAGATCAACTAAAATTAAGCACCCCTGTTTGCAGAAACGCTTAAACATTAACATTGGGACTAGTTGATGAAACATATACTAACAAAGAGAAGCACTTTCTTTATCTACATTGGAAATGAAATGATAGAGAGGATACTCGCTCTATTTTAACTGTATTGTTACTTCATTTTATCAGTGGCGCTAGGGTCGAGCAGGTGGCAAACGAGGTGTACCGTGCATCGCAAGGATGGAGGCCGGGGGTGCTTAGACTGGGATGCTGAAGCTGGATCTTTCAGTCCCTATATTCGCCCCTGATGTTTCTGTGGTAGCATTTGGGTTGTAATCCAAACTTGGTCGAGCTGGTGCTACATCCACCTACCTGCCTAGCTTATGTGGTGAACTTGTCTCCTGCTAGTACTCAGTCTGTTCTAGTAGTAGTTGCATAACTGCCCGTTTACACTGAGATGTTGTCGGATAATGGTTCTCTATGGTTGGGTTTCTTTAATGAAATCGGTGGAAATCCCCTCTTTCGATATATAAAAAAAATTAGTGGCACTAGCGGTGCCAAAACATTGCCTCAAATTAATAGTGCCACTAGGTTAAGGTGGAAAATAATAACATTACTGCTTTATCATGGCAGTGCCAAAAACAGTAGCACAAAGAGCAGACTCAACATGCAGGATCTTTGGCAAACGGTCAGACCAAAAAGGAACATACCTCGTGATGAGAACCATATCTGCAGTCAACACCATCGTAGAAGGGATGATACCAGTCACCAACATGGATGATTCAATTCATGGGACCTTTTGGTGCAGTTCACCTAAAATGAAGCAATGTCCCATGAGCTAGCAACTTCTTCTTCATTTATTTTTTAAGAAAAGGTCTCCAGCCCCGGTTCCATTTCCATCAGAAAACGAAACCCACAGAGCTTCTTCTTCATTAGTTGCAATAAAATTGAGCAACATCAAGGTTGGTTGTGAAGCTCCTGGAATGTTCAACTATAATTTGGATATCATTTGTGCAGTTCAACTAAGATCAAGTGTGTGTATATCTCTGTTTGCACAAAAAAGGTGGAAAGGAGGGTGACTAACAAGTGATGAAACATAGTACATCAAATGAAAAGAAGCATGTTCCTTATCTGAATGGCAATCCTACAAGGACAGTAGCAATTTCTAAAGTAGCAACATTTCTAGATATTAGTGTGGGCATTAGGATTAACTATGACAAATGTTAAATACGACATTACTTTATTGGTGCCATTGCTTCATTTTACCAGCAACATTACATTAACAGCTGCTACCGAGTTGGTATTTGGGCACGGGAGAGTAGGCGGACCTGGACAGTTGCATTTCTAACGAAAAGAAGCAACTTATCTTAACGGGAAATTTAGCAGGACATGAAAAAAAGTGCCATTGATTCATATTACTAGAGGCATTACACTGAAAACAACATTGGTTTAACGTGTCCTTACTTTTAACAGTGCGACTGCTACATTTTACCAGTGGCATTACATAAGAGTGGCTCAGGGCAACGAACATCAGAACGGGATATCTGGGTTGGTCCCATTTTTGTTCGGTATAGCCACCTTATACTGTGTGAGGCTAGAAAATCTAGTGCTAGACTTACTCTGTTGACTTGTCCCCTAGTCCCCACTTTCTTTCCTTTTTCAACCAATATATTGGGTTTATATTGAGTTTGTACTGTGTTTCCCTTTATTTCTCTATTAGACCAAGAGACAAGTTGGATAGCCAGTCTCTGCTACTTTTCGCCCTCATTATTTCCTCTTTCGACCAAGTGCTTGATTCAGGTAACAAATCTTCCCCCACCCCCACTCCCTTTCTTTTCTGTTTGAACCAAGTAGTACTAGATTCGAGTGCATGAACTAGTTTTACCTCTTAACAGTAAAAATTTAGGTGGTTTTCGAATAGCCGATTGATCCTATCTACGAAGGGGCCTGAGCAATAGTAAAAGTTACAAATGCAGTGACGTCATGAGCTCGGGAAGTAGAGCAAGGCTGGTTTCGAAGCAAGTTATACCCGAGGGTCACCGGGGTGTCGCTAGGTGGGCGGCGGGAGGCTGAATCTGCCCACACTATGGCAGCGAGGAAGAAGGGGTCGGAGGCCCTCCCTAGCCAGCGGTGCTTGGGAGAGAACGACAAGGCACGCTGATCGGGATGCGCCGGCAGTGGGTAAGAGCCGTCGCCGAGGATGACCGTGTGAATGTTGCACCTTCTCACCTTCCCCGGCGGAGAGGATCCGGTTGGATCTGTGATCAGTGGTGACCAGAGAGAGAGAGAGAGCGTGTGGCCACCGCTGTTGTGTTTAGATCTAGACAGGACGAGACAATGTAAAGAGAGCAACACTAGCAAGCAAGTGTGGAGGCTCCTGCCTATATAGTGGAGTACTACTAGTTTTCTTTTGTCTACCGGAGCTGGCTTGACCTCGTCAATGACTGTCGAGAAGTCTTCATGCACGTGCCCTGGAGGCGCAGTTGTCGTCATTTTGATCTGAAGCACCGGATTGTAACATATAACACGAAAAAATGCCACATGACAAGAAACCTTAACCTCACTGCCCAAAGGAGACAACAACATGAATCCCGACGGACAAACTAGACGAGGATCAAAGCTCAAATTAAAGATAAACTCATAGAAAAGGGGTCCACCGATAGATGTCCTAATTAACGTAGCCGGCTTGACCTAGATGGCGCCGAGTAATCTTCGTGCATGTGCCCCCAATGACCAGCGCCTTGGAGGAATTCAGTTGGCGCTGTTTAACCCTCGCAGTGATCCGAAGCACATGACACCTAATATTGTGTGATGAGAAGAAATCTTTTTTTAGATTTCTCATTGGAACTACAGCCTTGTACAACACAGCCTGCACGATATGTAGACAATAGCCATTCCAGGAGTGTGTGCTGGAGTCTGGTCACATGCATGGACGAATTGATCTTCCGTCTCATGCATGGATCGTCCATGCACCAACATCTGTACAACACTTCTCTAGTACTATCACTCATCTCTCTCTTCTATTAACTCACCCAGCTTGCGGGGCCGGGGAGTGTGCCTATGGTCGGTTCTCAATTGCGGTCCCACATGTGTGTGCAAATGCAATATGATGCGCGTTCCATTCGGAGAGCGGCGTGCCAGACCGACTGACCGTCTGGGGTGCGATGCAAACGCGAAGGGTGTGTTGTATACTCCATACACGTGTACCACCGTTTTCTAGAGGCTTTGCTCCATGGCTAAATCCATGGATACAAAATTAGTATACTATACTATTTAAAAGTCGAGGGCAAGGCTTTTCCCACATGGTAGGTGGGGCAGTTCCGCCTAGTCGGTTCGACAGGGACGCGAGAAGATGAGGGAGTAGGCTGCTGCAAACGTAGGGCTGTGTGATTTGAGAGCGAGTTACTGCTGGACGGGTGGGGCCTCGTGATTTCACTTGTCATTATCATTTTAACTGCGGCGCAACGACCACCATGAGTCTCCCGATTCCTGACCACCTCCATGGTATACAAGTGCCTCTCCCAACGCTCCACCATGTAGATGTTGGCTCTTGAATGAGAGCCCACTCCTCCACTTTTTCCTTACCACTTTCCTCCACATATGCAAAAATGCCATGTAAGCGGGCTTATAGCCCACTATTGTACTTGCTCGTACATGTGCTAAGCCTGCCACATAGGCATAAAGTCTGACGTGGCAAGTAAATTAAGAAGCGAGAGACTAGTTTGGTAACCCCAGGAAGAAATGGTGCTAAGCACATGTACCTAGGTGATAAGACAATTCTGAGTCTATAGCTAATTAAATGAAGCAAACTTATCAACAAAACACTAAGCACCTATGCATTGGGTACTTGAGTTGCTAAGCCATTTAATGCCCTTAGCACCTCATCTAAGCACCATTTCATTGGAAGAGGTCACTCCTTGGCAAATGTAATAAATACTACGAAGAAAGAGATACAGAGAAGTAAAAAAAATACTCCTATAGCCAACCTTATAGCTAACCTTGTTGTATGAGTGACTAAGTATTGACTATGTATGACATGCCAACATCAGATAGCCTAATGCATTGTGTTAAATCTCCAAGGGCGCGACCGCCCGAGCGAGGCGATGGTCGTGGTAGGCGCGTCCATGATACGGGCTGCTTGCAGCCCTTGGATCTGAGATCAAACGGTCGCATGCTAAGTTGCTGAAAATTTGCAGAATAACCGTCCAGGATAGGATATTCACCCATAGGTCTAGAATCACACCATGCAACTGTTCGATCTCAGATCCAAGGGCTCTCGGAAGCCCGCATCATGGGAGAATGGAAAACTTCGTATCACCTATAATTTTCCCGACGCTTGACATGACATCAAAAGCCATTTAATTGGGCGCCAAGTAGACATGACATCTAATTGGGCCCCCGTAGTACTGTGCATGAATCCATTTATCCACCAGACAAGCCACTACCCTGCCGTTCACACGCTCCACTCAGCATTTTTACAATCGAAAAACTACTGGCAGTTAGCTCCTACTCATCCCCGGACGTCCTTTATCATTACGATAGTACGCTCCTAGTTATCCCGTCCTTTCACATTACGGCACTTCCACTAAACCTAACCCTCCTCCCAAATCCATGGCGTCCCAAATCTCCATGATCGGCGGTGAGTACAAGGGTAGAACCATCACCGACGATGAGTTCGACGTCATCTACACCCGTTCTTCCACGACGGTGAAAGGATGCCTTGCTCGCTTCAGACGCATGTTTGAAAACTCAAATGATGTGTGGGTCGCTGGGCTAGATGTTGAGTACACCACAACCCTAGACAAAGAGAAGAATCTAAAGGAGGTAGAGAAGATGAAGCCCGCCGTGATCCTGGTTTGTATGCATGACTTATACTTGGTCTACCACATATGCCATGCCGACGTTGAGTGCGAGGAATTTAATAACTTCCTCAAGGGCGGCCGAGTCAAATTCGTTACTGTAGACTTTATGAATGACAGAAGAGTCCTGGATCGGATAGGCCTCGTTGTAGGCAACCCCTTCGACCTCCAGAAGAATGGGCTGGTGCCCTCCCCTGATCAGCCTTCAATGATGACCCTAGCAGGAACCATGGTTCATCCTTCGTACGGTAAACTAAAGAAACCTCTGCACACGTTTCATCGTGCATGGTAGTGGAATGTACTAGATATAGACCACATCCACTATGCTGTAATGGATGGCTACCTTTTTTTTTCAATATCTACAAGGGTTGGATAAAGAGCAAGGGCCAAGTGTGCGGTTCAAGCAAAGAAGTATCGGCCAAGAGGAAGACGGACAAGGATGAAGTCGAGGACGTGGACGAGGACTCCGAGTAAGGTGGCAGTGTCGTTGCTCATGGTGGTTCTAACGCAGTGTCTACCTGTGACGCCCGGATAGTTACGCTACAGTAGTCCCACGTTAACGATGCTGAGTCACCATGATTACTGTTGTTAATCTCGCGTTAGTTCGAAACTGATTCAAATTCAAAATTCAAAATCAGGCAAACAAGAAAAGTTTTCAAACTTTAAATCTAAAATGTTCGGAGTGAGCCAAATAATGCATTGGTAATTATGGTGGAGAAACCACACATTTATAAAATGTTTAAATACTCAAAAATGAATAAAACAGTAGCAAATACAATTGTTTAAATGCTTTAAAAATAATAAACATTTTCAAAACTAAATTGTTATAAGTATTAAACTTTTATGGCAGTGGGTTATGTTGAAACATTTTTTGGGAGCTAATGTCATATTTTACTAAATTAAAATTAATGTGTAACTAAAATAAAATATAAAAGAAAAATAACAAAAAGTAAAATTAGTAATAAAACAAAAAGGAGAAGAACCCTCCCTGGGCTGTTTGGCCCACGTGGCCACTAGCAGGCCGGCCCACCCACTCCCCCGGCCTATGTATCCTAGTCCAACCACCCCGCAAACCCTAAACGCCCCACTCCTCCCGATCGCCTCGCTCCTCTCTCCCCCACGATCCCCTTCTCCCCTCCCCGCTGGATCTGGATTGGGGCACGAAGCCCTGACCCCGTCACCGCCCGCCGGCGCCGAGCGCCGCCCTCCGGCCTCCTCCTCGCGGCTCCCTTCCGCCGCGCCTTCATCCTCCTCCATGGCCTCGCCTCGCTGGACACCCACCGCCGACCTCCGTCGCTGAACCCTGTCGCCCCTACCCCGTCGCGGATCCCCGCCGCCTCGACGCCGCCCGGCATCGACCCTCCGTCGCCGTCGTCCCCGACCTCCTCCCCGCACCCACTGCCCGTGCCCTACAGCCCTGCGGTGAGGCCCCGGCCTCCTCTCTCCCTCGCCCCGCGTGCTCACCATGCGCCGTCCGCGCCACCTCTGCACCTGCGCCCTGCCGAGGCCATCGACCGTGCGCGCCCACGTCGGCCATGCCCCCGTCTTCCCCTCCCTCGCAGAACGCGCTGCCCGCGCTCGGGCACGCTCTCACGTGGCCTCGCGCGCCCGTGCTTCGCCTCTCTGACGCTGGCGCCACCCGCACATGGCCGAGCCCTGCCCGCTGCGTCTCCCCTCGCCGCTCGCCGTGCTCGCCGGCAGCTGGTCGCGCCCGCCTGCGTCGCCGCCTCCTGGTTCTGCCGCGGCCACCCGCAGCCGCTACCGCACGCTGCTGCCGCTCTGCTGTAGTTGTGAGCCGCCGCCGCTGCTTGCTACTACCCATGCCGCGCGCCGCCCAACGCCGCTCCCCACCCCGCGCCGTCTGGCCACCGACGCCGCTCCCCACCCCGCGCTGTCTGGCCTCACCGCCGCTGGGAACAGCCCCGACCGGCCGGCCTTGCCTTCCCCCTCGACGTCCGCGTGCGTCCCGCCGCGGCTCCTGGCCGGCTGGCGCCCAGCCCCGACTGGCACCCGCGCCCGATAACCGCCCGATGGCTCTGGGCCACTGCCCAGGGGCCCCACGCCCCTGTCCAAAAAAGAAGGGAAAAGACGTTTAAAAATATATATTAATAAAATTAGTTAATTAATGAACAAATTAATTAGTTAGTAATTAATTATTTAACGTAATTAACTCTGTTTAACTACCCTAATTAACTAGGTTAACTAACTAGATCTGTTTAATTAAGTTGGGGCAATGACAGGTGGACCCTAGTCAAACTTTTTGACCGGTCAACAGTTGACTCATGACTGCTGACTCAACAGTCAACAGGGCCCACTGCCAGCCTCTGTACTACTCTCCTGTGTACTCTTTGTGTGTGCACGTAGCAATTTAGTCTTTATTTTCGAATTAAAAGTAATTACAGAATATTGCTAGAAGTTTAGAAAATCATATAAAATAATCTGTAACTCAGATGAAAAAGTTTTGTACATGAAAGTTGCTCAGAACGATGAGACGAATCCGGATACGCAGCCCGTTCGTCCGCCACGCATCCCTAGCATAGCGAACACGTAACTTTCCCACTCCGGTTCATCTGTTCGAATATGCGAAACACCGAGGATATTTTCCTGGATGTTTCCCCCCTTCGTCGGTATCACCTCCTACCGCGTTAGGTCACAGCCGGCACATCTTATTGCCATGTTATGCTTTGTGGTGCTATGTTTAATTTATATTTACTGTTTCTTCCCCCTCTTCTCTCCGGTAGACCCCGAGACCGATGCTGCCCTTGTGATCGACTACGTCGACAACGACCCCTCCTTGCCAGAGCAACCAGGCAAGCAAACCCCCTTGAGCATTCTGATATCACCCATTTCTTTCCCTCTCATGCTTGCATTAGAACTGCTACTCCTTTCTGTATGATCCTACTCGGATGCATAGCCTGTTGTTGTTACCTGCTTTCATACCTTACCTGCTTATCCTAAACTGCTTAGTATAGGATGGTTAGTGATCCATCTGTGACCCCACCTTGTTCCAGTTGCCCCGCTTTATGTTCGATGACTCGATTAACGTGATCAACGTCCAGGCCCCGACATCGCACATCACCCCCCTAGTTGTACGACTCTGCAGAGTTACCATCGAGTGTCGAGGGTGGAACCTCTTACAACACTCCTGATGAGATCTCCGTAGTATAGCTATACAGTCGAGGTCATCGAGGGTGATTTCCTCCTTAACCACTTCCGTTACTGCTTTGTCGTGCAACCCCTCAAGTGTGAAGCTCGGGGGTGGATCCTGTTACGTTCACCTTGATGAGAACATCGAGTGGGATTCACCGGGGGTGATTCCTTGGGTTTTCCCCATGGTGTTAGACACATAGTTACTATGGTTACTATGACTTTACACTGAGCCATGTTACTAAAGACGGGTCGACCCTGAGGGGTACCCGCATGAGCTTAATTAGTGAGTGATGTGGAGTCGGGTTGACCTGGAAGGTGCCCGCGAGATACTTATGAGGCATGACCGAGCATTCTTAGCCCTTGCCGCAAGTACTCGAGATGGGGCGACGGGGTCACATCGATCATGAGTCTCTGCTCGTTACCACGCGTTCCTAATCCACTACGATTTGGATATTTGATCCGAGGAGCCTCTGGCCTGATAGCACTAACCATCACGTGGGCATAGTATGGGCGTTCTACGTCGTATACATCAACCGAAGCTTAATAGACGTCAGCGACTGAGCGGCACACGCCGGGTTGGACTGCGTAAGTGCCTGCCTTGTTGAAGGAGGTAGCTAGGTCTGCTCACCGGCCGCCCACGCAACGTGCAGGAGTTCCCGGGGAGATGGCCCATGACCCCTGGGGGCATAGGTTTAGTCCGGCGTGCTGGCCTCTCTATTAAGCCTAGGTCGGGTTGCAGCGTATTGTTTGACCGAGGCCGGGCATGACCCAGGAAAGTGTGTCCGGTCGGAGTTAATCGAGCGTGGTGGGTAAGTTGGTGCACCCCTGCAGGGAAGAAAACATCTATCGATAGCCTGTCCTACGGTAATGGACACTTGGACTTGTATCCTGATCGATACAACTAGAACTGGATACTTGTGATGAGAAATGGATTGAGATGAGAAATGGATTGTGGTGAGACTTGGATATGAGATGATAACTAGATAGTATGGCTCTGGGATTGCTTTCTCGCAGGGAGTCGAGAAAGGATCTCTGGCCGAGGTTGATAACACTACTACTACTTTACTTTATGCTACTCTACTCCCTCCTGTTGCTGCAAGATGGTGGTTTCCAGAAGATGCTAGTCTTCGATAGGACTAAGCCTTCTCCCTATTCTGGCATTTCTGTAGCCCAGTCCACATATACAACCCATTCCTTTGATATAGATGCATACTTAGTTTAGATCTGATGTAAGTCTTGCGAGTACTTTGGATGAGTACTCACGTTTGCTTTGCTACTTCTTTCCCCCCATACCCGATTGTTGCGACCAGATGACGGATCCTAGGAGCCAGACGATGCCACCGATGACTACTACTACCCGGAGGATGCCTACTACTACGTGAAGACCGCTGACGACTAGGAGTAGTTAGGAGGCTCCCAGGCAGGAGGCCTTGCCTTTTCGATCGATGTTGTTTTTGTGCTAGCCTTCTTAAGGCAAACTTGTCTAACTTATGTCTGTACCCAGATATTGTTGCTTCCGCTGACTCTTGTGTTTTCGAGCTTATGTATTCGAGCCCTCGAGGCCCCTGGCTTGTAATATAAAGCTTGTATTATTTTCATTTGTGTCTAGAGTTGTGTTGTGATATCTTCCCGTGAGTCCTTGATCTTGATTGTACACATTTGCGTGTATGATTAGTGTACGATTGAATCGAGGGCGTCACAAGTTGGTATCAGAGCCGACTGCCTGTAGGAATCCCCCTTCCACACTCCTTGGCCGAAGTTGAGTCTAGTCGATGAAAATTGTATTACTAACTTGGCTGTGCGGTTTACGGGCCCACGTCGCCATTGGGTGGTATTAGAATCTTTTATTCCCCGTCTGTACTCTGGGACTCTGATCTCTCTTCTATTCGGGTTAAATGATTTTGCTAAAAACAAAACTGACTTTAGGTTCTCGAAAATACTTTCTCCCGGAGAGCCCCTTGTTACAGATGATCGCCTGCTATACCGAAGGATTCCGAAGATATTCTCCGTTGTTCTCTCGAGACTTTGTGCCCATTTCTTTTGCCATCCCCTACCACCAAAATATCCCTATGGATAAATACTTACACCTATCACCCTTACTTTTATTCCCAGTTAATCTTGTTATTACAAGATACCCTGAAATTCTCTCTCTTGTTCCGATAATACCCTGTGCCCACTGCCCTTGCAGTTCTTTGCAACCTGGATAACCCTACGAATAATTTCTCGCACTTATCAAGTACCCTCTCATCCCCAGTGGATACATGTATTTCACGAAAGTCTTCAAAATACCGTTCGATCTCCGAAAATCCTCAACAGCCTGTTGTTCTTGAAATTCTTGCTTGCTTTCATTATGGTTAATCCCATAGGTATAGTAATCTCATTGGCAGCCCTTGTCACTATCATTTTGAGTCCATTGATTCAATATGTTGCGAATGCTCGCAATCCTCAATCAGATCCTAGAATTCATCCTTTCGGCTCAGACGTCATATTAAGCATGAGCTGGATCTCGACCAATCAAATTTTTGTCGATTTTACCCCTAAGCTTACTCCATTCTTAATTAGAGCATTTGCTTCTGATCCTTTGATTTGGAAATCATAATTCATTTGCATTTGAGCTTTGAATTAGTCGGTTGTTTCAATAATCCAATGCCTTTGCATTGTTACTTCCTCTGGTTGTGTGCCGATGCTCACATCAGCTCCGCTATGGACCGGTAGATCCTTTAATGGATTTTATCCGATAGCGTCCTTCATATTCAATAACCTTGTGAGCCTTCTCTTGGATACATAATGCCTTTGGTAAATTGTATCCTCTACTTTCTCAACCTTGCTCTACTTTCAAGCTGGTGATATTTGCTCTTGAAGCTTGTGGTATATGTTTCTAAGATGCCCCGATGGGTTGAACCAATGCCTTACCTAATCTATGTGAACTTGGAAGTTTTCATGAGTCATACTCATCTGGTATTTCACCAGGTAAGACTTTCAACACTAATGCCTTTATCAAAGCGAAAAGTGAATGGAAGGTTATACATTGAAGAAGTGGGAGTCGACCTTAAACCTTGCATTCATTCCCAGGGACATGATGTATAACTTATCATGGAAGCTGCTCGTAAAAATAATTATCCCCTTGTTATAAGTTCATCTTGTATCCATGGTTCGATCCTTTATGATCGTGGATTCCGACCATGTTCTCCTTTAAATACCATTTCTTGTGCAAGTTTAAGCACTTGTCTTCTGCAGAGCATTACCCTAGTCCAACCTCTACTTTGATCTGTCGTCGAGTATTACCCCCCGGTATCTCGAGATTATCATGGAACTGCATAACTTCTTATGAGTTCTCCATCAAGTGCTACATTCTCACTGATTCCAATTTTTCACGGGCCCTGAGTTTTTAAACACTCAAGGACATTGGTAACTGAATCGAGTCCGCATCGTGATTACACAACTATTAGTAATCTTCTTTACTTACGAGTTTGTACTCAATCACGTCATTTCTAGCCTGATCGGCTATATCAGTATCGTGCTGATTTTAACTGTGCTACCTAGTCCAGATTCCTGGGTGCACCCTTCTATCATTGTTCAGCTGTGTATGTTTCCCTCGAGCATACATCATTATATCATTTGATCCGACAAATGATATTTCCTTGTTCACATAATTGTGGAAATCAATCATTTGGAAATCTCGATGATTTGTTGCTGAGCCTATTAGCCACCTCCCCATCCTCTCCTTGGTTTACTGATGAACTCTTGTTTCAGAGCTCACTTCCATAGATCATTTCTGAGAATCTCACAATGTCATCTCGTCAAATTGTGTTGCACCTTTTCTTCTCAGGCATCCCGAGTCTGAGGTATCCTGACACCAATCAAATCTGAATCTCGGTCAGATATGATGGTTGGAACATATTTCCAAGAGTTATAATGTTGGTCTTTATATGACCCGGTAAGGTGGTGTCATACCTAGCCCACCTGGCCGGAGGCCCTATCGTTATAGTTCCCTTTTAGCAATGTTATCCATTCTTCCATGAGGAAACTGTAAGACTTATTCCATAAGTTGTTCCTGATGGATACTTTGTGTATCCAAGGTCTAACCTTTGCTTGAAGACCATGTCAATGCTATCTCGAAGCATGTCACTGGTACTCCGATTTTCAACAAGAACATTTGAAGCCCAATGCTAAATGTTTCCTGCTCAATTATCCAAACACCGTTGTATGGGTAATGTCATGAAATTCCTCTCCCCTTACCTAAAAGGGTTTTCTACGTTATATCCTGTCACGGATATCATGCTCTGCTTGCCCTTGGGAAGGATATACCCCTGAAATATGTGTTTAAAACACATTTTCCTTTCCATTCTTCTATTTAAACCTGATAATCGCATTTTCCTTTCCATTGTCTTGTTAAGCTTCCTTGTAATCTGACTTAACTGAGCAGTGATAATTCCCTGCTTAGTAAGCACCTCGTTGTACAACTCTGTCAGTAAGACCCTGTTACCATTGTTGATAGCATCCCGGTAACCACCGATGGACGAGAACTTTGCCTATTGATCCGCCTCGTTCAACGAGCAGGAAAATGGTTCTCTTCGTCCCTCGCTCGTGGTATCGATGTTGTTGCCGACATAACTGACAGGCTAGCCTCTGACATGCCTTGCTATCGTGACCATGCAAGATGTCACCACTCCTACTTTTATACCACATGGTGGGCCCATAACCCACAGTTCCACATGATCGAAACCTGACTCTCCTGTACACCACCTGTTCCCAAGGTTGTTCCTCGCGCTTGACTTCATATGTAGTTCATGGACCACATGTCTAGTGATCTATTCTGGTATGAGGCGCAATAACTATTCTCGTTGCCCTGAAACCCTTTCACCTTCTGATTAGGCATCGAATGATTGCCTATCCATTGAAGCTTCTCATGGTACCTTCTTACTTTGCTCTCGATATCTTCTTAAGTTTCAAATCGAGAGATACTTATGCTTCTTCCCTGAGTTAACCGTCTAATGCTCGATCTTGTTAGGATCCATCCATATCGAGTTTTCCCTTCTTACCATTTCGTAATTACGGTGAAGATCCTGAAAGAAGGACGACAACTTCATCATGATGACCTGAAGCAGAGAGAGGAAGACATCAGCACTATGGATCGACCACTTTGAGAAGAGCAACCAAGACCGAGAAGATTCGTTAGGATTTCGTAACCAGATGTTTCCCCCTTATTCCACCTCTTAAATCTCGGGGCGAGATTTCTTGTAGTGGAGGAGAATTGTGACGCCCGGATAGTTACGCTACAGTAGTCCCATGTTAACGATGCTGAGTCACCATGATTACTGTTGTTAATCTCACGTTAGTTCGAAACTGATTCAAATTTAAAATTCAAAATCAGGCAAACAACAAAAGTTTTCAAACTTTAAAACTAAAATGTTCGGAGTGAGCCAAATAATGCATAGGTAATTATGGTGGAGAAACCACACTTTTATAAAATGTTTAAATACTCAAAATGAATAAAACAGTAGCAAATACAATTGTTTAAATGCTTTAAAAATAATAAACATTTTCAAAACTAAATTGTTATAAGTATTAAACTTTTATGGCAGTGGGTTATGTTGAAACATTGTTTTGGGAGCTAATGTCATATTTTACTAAATTAAAATTAATGTGTAACTAAAATAAAATAGAAAAGAAAAATAACAAAAAGTAAAACTAGTAATAAAACAAAAAGGAGAAGAACCCTCCCTGGGCTGTTTGGCCCACGTGGCCACTAGCAGGCCGGCCCACCCACTCCCCCGGCCTACGTCTCCCAGTCCAACCACCCCGCAAAACCTAAACGCCCCACTCCTCCCGATCCCCTCGCTCCTCTCTCCCCCATGATCCCCTTCTCCCCTCCCTGCTGGATCTGGATTGGGGCACGAAGCCCCGACCCCGTCACCGCCCGCCGGCGCCAAGCGCCGCCATCCGGCCTCCTCCTCGCGGCTCCCTTCCGCCGCGCCTTCGTCCTCCTCCATGGCCTCGCCTCGCTGGACGCCCACCGCCAACCTCGTCGCTGAACCCCGTCGCCCCTACCCTGTCGCGGATCCCCGCCGCCTCGACACCGCCCGGCATCGACCCTGCGTCGCCGTTGTCCCCGACCTCCTCCCTGCACCCACTGCTTGTGCCCTATAGCCCTGCGGTGAGGCCCCGGCCTCCTCTCTCCCTCGCCCCGCGTGCTCACCATGCGCCGTCCGCGCCCCCTCTGCACCTGCGACCCGCTGAGGCCATTGACCGCGCGCGCCCGCGTCGGCCATGCCCCCGTCTTCCCCTCCCTCGCAGAACGCGCTGCCCATGCTCGGGCACGCTCTCACGTGGCCTCGCGCGCGCCCGTGCTTCGCCTCTCTGACGCTGGCACCGCCCGCACATGGCCGAGCCCTGCCCGCTGCATCTCCCCTCGCCGCTCGCCGTGCTCGCCGGCAGCTGGCCGCACCCGCCTGCGTCGCCGCCTCCTGGTTCCGCCGCAGCCACCCGCAGCCGCTACCGCACGCTGCTGCCACTCTGCTGCAGTTGCGAGCCGCTGCTACTGTTTGCTACTACCCATGCCGTGCGCCACCCAATGCCGCTCCCCACCCCGCGCCGTCTGGCCACCGACGTCGCTCCCCGTGCATGGCCGCGCTTGCCATCCCCCGCTTGAGCCTGCTCCTCGCCTGCGCCCCTATCGCCGCCGCTGCTCCCGCCCACCGGCGCCCGCGACCCGCTCCCCGACGCTCGCCCGCGCCGCGCCCCGGTGACTCCCCGTCGTGGCCTCGCTGCCGCCGGGAACAGCCCCGACCGGCCGGCCTCGCCTTCCCTCTCGACGTCCGCATGCGTCCCGCCGTGGCTCCCGGCCGGCTGGCGCCTAGCCCTGACTGGCACCCGCGCCCGATAACCGCCCGGTGGCTCTGGGCCACTGCCCAGGGGCCCCACGCCCCTGTCCAAAAAAGGGAAATGGCATTTAAAAAATATATTAATAAAATTAGTTAATTAATTAACAAATTAATTAGTTAGTAATTAATTATTTAACGTAATTAACTCCGTTTAACTACCCTAATTAACTAGGTTAACTAACTAGATCTGTTTAATTAAGTTGGGGCAATGACAGGTGGACCCTAGTCAAACTTTTTGACCGGTCAACAGTTGACTGATGACTGCTGACTGAACAGTCAACAGGGCCCACTGCCAGCCTCTGTACTACTCTCCTGTGTACACTTTGTGTGTGCACGTAGCAATTTAGTCTTTATTTTCGAATTAAAAGTAATTACAGAATATTGCTAGAACTTTAGAAAATCATATAAAATAATCCGTAACTCAGATGAAAAAGTTTTGTACATGAAAGTTGCTCAGAACGACGAGTCGAATCCGGATACGCAGCCCGTTCGTTCGCCACGCACCCCTAGCATAGCGAACACGTAACTTTCCCACTCCGGTTCATCTGTCCGAATACGCGAAACACCGGGGATATTTTCTCGGATGTTTCCCCCCTTCGTCGGTATCACCTCCTACCGCGTTAGGTCACACCCGACACATCTTATTGCCATGTTATGCTTTGTGGTGCTATGTTTGATTTATATTTACTGTTTCTTCCCCCTCTTCTCTCTGGTAGACCCCGAGACCGATGCTGCCCTTGTGATCGACTACGTCAACAACGACCCCTGCTTGCCAGAGCAACCAGGCAAGCAAACCCCCTTGAGCATTCTGATATCACTCATTTCTTTCCCTCTCATGCTTGCATTAGAACTGCTACCGCTTTCTGTATGACCCTACTCGGATGCATAGCTTGTTTTTGTTACCTGCTTTCATACCTTACCTGCTTATCCTAAACTGCTTAGTATAGGATGGTTAGTGATCCATCTGTGACCCCACCTTGTTCCATTTGCCCCGCTTTATGTTCGATGACTCGATTAACGTGATCGACTTCCAGGCCCCGACACCGCACATCACCCCCCTAGTTGTACGACTCTGCAGAGTTACCATCGAGTGCTGAGGGTGGAACCTCTTACATCACTCCTGATGAGATCTCCGTAGTATAGCTATACGGTCGAGGTCATCGAGGGTGATTTCCTCCTTAACCACTTCCGTTACCGCTCTGTCGTGCAACCCCTCAAGTGTGAACCTCGAGGGTGGATCCTCTTACGTTCACCTTGATGATAACATCGAGTGGGATTCACCGGGGGTGATTCCTTGGGTTTTCCCCTTGGTGTTAGACACACAGTTAGTATGGTTACTATGAATTTACACTGAGCCATGTTACTAAAGATGGGTCGACCCTGAGGGGTACCCGCGCGAGCTTAATTAGCGAGTGATGTTGAGGCGGGTTAACCTGGAAGGTGCCCGCGAGATACTTACGAGGCGTGGCCGGGCATTCTTAGCCCTTGCCGCAAGTACTCGAGACGGGGCGACGGGGTCACATCGATCGTGAGTCTCTGCTCGTTACCGCGCGTTCCTAATCCACTACGATTTGGATATTTGATCCGAGGGGCCTCTGGCCTGATAGCACTAACCATAACGTGGGCATAGTATGGGAGTTCTGCATCGTATACATCAGCCGAAGCTTAATAGACGTCAGCGACTGAGCAGCGCGCGCCGGGTTGGACTGCGTAAGCGCCTGCCTTGTTGAAGGAGGTAGATAGGTCTGCTCACCGGCCGCCCACGCAACATGTAGGAGTTCCCGGGGAGATGGCCCATGACCCTTGGGGGCATAGGTTTAGTCCGGCGTGCTGGCCTCTCTATTAAGCCTAGGTCGGGTTGCGGCGTATTGTTTGACCAAGGCCGGGCATGACCCAGGAAAGTGTGTCCGGCCGGAGTTAATCGAGCGTGGTGGGTAAGTTGGTGCACCCCTGCAGGGAAGAAAACATCTATCGATAGCCTGTCCTACGGTAACGGACACTTGGAGTTGTATCCCGATCGATACAACTAGAACTGGATAATTGTGATGAGAAATGGATTGAGATGAGAAATGGATTGTGGTGAGACTTGGATACAAGATGATAACTGGATAGTATGGCTCTGGGATTGCTTTCTCGCAGGGAGTCGAGAAAGGATCTCTGGCCGAGGTTGATAACACTACTACTACTTTACTTTATGCTACTCTACTCCCTCCTGTTGTTGCAAGATGGTGGTTTCCAGAAGATGCTAGTCTTCGATAGGACTAAGCCTTCTCCCTATTCTGGCATTTCTGCAGCCCAGTCCACATATACAACACATTCCTTTGATACAGATGCATACTTAGTTTAGATCTGATGTAAGTCTTGCGAGTACTTTGGATGAGTACTCACGGTTGCTTTGCTACTTCTTTGTCCCCCATACCCGATTGTTGCGACCAGATGACGGATCCTAGGAGCCAGACGACGCCACCGATGACTACTAATACCCGGAGGATGCCTACTACTACGTGAAGACCGCTGATGACTAGGAGTAGTTAGGAGGCTCCCAGGCAGGAGGCCTTGCGTTTTCGATCGATGTTGTTTTTGTGCTATCCTTCTTAAGGCAAACTTGTCTAACTTATGTCTATACTCAGATATTGTTGCTTCCGCTGACTCTTGTGTTTTCGAGCTTATGTATTCAAGCCGTTGAGGCCCCTGGCTTGTAATATAAAGCTTGTATTATTTTCATTTGTGTCTAGAGTTGTGTTGTGATATCTTCCCGTGAGTCCTTGATCTTGATCGTACACATTTGCGTGTATGATTAGTGTACGATTGAATCGAGGGCGTCACACAACCGGATTAGTTGCTTAGTTTAATTTCAGGTGTGCTTAGTTTAATTTGAGGGGTCTATTGTGCTGAGCCCCCAGCAGAACTATGTTATGTTTCTTCTTGTTACTTAAACTCTTCAGTACATACATAGTAGTATTTCTTACAGTTCATCTTTTAGTTGATATAGTACTACCACTCGTTTCTTCACATTATATACGTACAATATATATGGCCAACATCATATAGCCAGCAGTTTAGTTGTCAAAGAATTTCAGGGTGCTTAGTTTTGTCAAAGAATTTCTGGGTGCTTAGTTTTATTTGAGGGGTGTGTTGTGCTGGACACCATTATTGTGACTCAAATCTCTTTTGCCATGTTATAATGACATAAATACCGATGGACCAACATGCCAGCTCTCCGTCTATCTCACTACAGTAAAATAAAGTGTGGGCCTACTTGATCCCAACAGCGTTCTTATTTTCCGGTAAAATTATTCGCTTGGTTACTCCTGACAAGCGGGGCCACACTTATCATTGTGAGAATCGGCTTATTTTTGTCATATAACATGGTCAACGGGTTTGACGTGAAAATAACAATGTCTAATGGCATTTTGAGCAAACATCTAACTTAACGATGGCATTTTTGAGATATCTAATTGCATTTTTGAGCAGGCATCTCATGGATCGATGGCATTTTTTAGTAGTTGTAACTTCTAATGGAAAAACTGAGTAGTGATACACAACTACTGTCATAAATAATAAGAACCCAAGAATTAAATAGGTATGCTAATTTCTTTAATAGAATTTAGCACCCCATTTAAGCACGTACTAGCTTTTTAATAGTGTTATATGCATAATTTGGCGACGAGCGCTCTCTATATGTACGACCTTTTTTCTTTAATTTCATCCTGTTAGTTTTGCTCCATGTAGCAATCCATCGATGCTACTACTGTACAAAAGTATACATTTTTTAAAATGCTAGAGGGTGGGGCAGTCTAGCTTGGTCGGTTTCAAGAAAGGCGAGGGCCTTTGTGATTTGATGGCTAATTACTGCTAGAAGCTGGCGCCTTGTGATTTGACTGCTCGTATAAATGTGCCGACGACCTGAGGAGGAGGAAAGAACCGTGTGGTATACTCAAGTTTTCCACTGGAGTATGACGGAGGAGCACGAAACATGGCAGCATAGTGCCATATGGCGATAAAAAATGATCTAATTTGCTAGTCATCTCATTGTTAGCATTATTCTATTCATGCCTCGCAGAGAACGTGACACGTGCGGCGAAACACCTGAAGCAAAAGAAGAAACACATGAGCAAAAGAAGAAGGAAGATTATCACCCCCCAAAAAGAAGGAAGACACACACACAAGTCTGGGGCGCTGCTCTCTACTACATGAAGGGTTAATGGCCACGGAGTCGTAACTGCTTCTTCATCGCCTCCACGACCACCATCTCCTTGTGTGTCTCCTCCGCCATCTTCTTCATTCTGTCCATGACGCGGGATTTCTCGACGCGAGCCTTCATCATCTATTCCACGGCCGCATTACGTACCTTGACAGTAGTCGGGTGCTCGATGCGGAGCTTTGCCAACTCCTCTTTCTGTTCCATGACGAGGGCCTACAACATCTTCATCGAGGAACTACTATTTTCATGCAGCTTCTTCCAGCTGGCATTCTCCTCCTTCAGCAGGTCGAGCTCGTGGTAGAGCTTCGCCTTGTCCTCCTGAAGTTGCAGGATTTCGCCGGTCGCCTTCTTCTCTGAGGTAATGCTCTTCTTCAGCAGCATCACCAAGCCGGCGGTCAACTCCCCCTGCTCATTGAGCTCAGCGGGCATGTCATCGAGGCTCTCCTTCAGCAGCTCCACCAAGCCATGGATGAACTCCTTCTACTTATTGAGGTGCTTATTAAGCTGATCGGGCATGCTGGCATGTTCGCCTCTGCGGCTAGGGCGCTCCTGGGAGCCATCGCCTGCCCGTGAGAGATCTTTTGAGGTCTCTGCGAGGTGGCGAGCCCTCTTTTTTTCTGCAGCCTTGGTTGCCACTCCCTTGTTACGAGTAGTTCTCGACCTAGAGCTCTGCACACAGGCCATGGCAAGGATGAACGAAGAAGGAATTATGAGGAGGAAGGTAGAGTAATTTTCGGTTAGGTAGTTCCCCTTTTTATAACCTAAGTACTAGCACTAGTACTAAAACCTGCATAGTGGGAACACATTCAGGTTTGGTACGTACTAGTAGGTGTGAGCAGGCTTGCACTTAATTGTAGCACTAGTACTTTGGAATGTGATGGGAACAAGGTAAAGTTTAATTGATGGTTTTCGTTTCGAGGCCCGAAATGGCTCACGATGAGTTTAGTGGAACATAAATTTCAAGTACTCCCTCCATCTCAGTTTAAGGCTTGCACATGTATCTAGGTCGTCAATGTAACTTATATAAAATAAATTGTTTAACATAATAAATATATCATTAAAAAATAGAATATTTGAAGTTCAAATGCGGTCGCACAAGTCAATGATGTAACTGGTCGTACATGTCAGACCAAGCCGATGCGTGTCCCTTTGGTGAGACGCGGGTGCGACCAACCGTCTGTTGGTGCGACCGACCGTAAAGTATTACGCGATGGGGGCTTCGGTTGATTGTCACGACCAAGAATTCTAAAACTAGTGATAAATCAATTACCATCTTTTTCCAAACGACCAAGTATTTTCATAGGAATACAATACATATAGATGGAGTGATTGTCAAGGTTGCAAACCGACATGGTGTTGCAAGTTCACTGCAGCAGCAACTGACTACTAGGTCACTGCATCGCTGGCGGGGAAGGAGGGTAGCTCACCTCGCCTACGATGCATGCCCAGCAGCGCCGCCGCAATTGGTCCCGAGATTTGGCTTCTCCTACCGCCCATTTGAACAGTTGCACCGGCTGCTCATGCCATTGCATAGGCATGCGTGTTCTTTCCTCCACAGTCGACTCCGTGAATATGATCTCTGCCATTAGCCCTAGCTAGAAATCAACGTGATGCTGCCAGATGCTAACATCCCTCAGCATCTCTCCACTGAGATCGACTTGCGCCTCCGCCTTGTGCTGCGCCAGGAGTAGCTCCTTGAAACTTCTCTCCAACCGATGCGACGCTTCCTCTATCCGATTTGCCCTTGCTACCACCACCTGAAACACATCCCTGACATGTAATCCGGTGCCACCGATCTATGATTCTAGAGCAATGGATCCCCTCTAAAACACATGTGGGTTTCTCTCAAAGGAGACAGTGCTGCGGGTCGCAGCGAGAGGGCAGACCGCGAGATCCTGGGATCTAAGGGATTATCCATGGTGGGATCCGGTGGGCGAGGCGGGGCGGCGAGCCTAGGTGCTGGGAGAGCCCTACGAGGCTAAGATAAAGATAGTACTACTCCACTCCGTCCATATTTAAATACAAAGGCCACCAGCAGTAGCCCTGGCAAAAATTGATCATGCTGCCTGTGTCCTAGTTTATTGGCCCCCTGTAGCGACCCGACCTCAGACGGTCAAGTCTCTGTGCTTCAGTGTCATCCCTGGATCGGTAATGCTGACACACACAGTACTCGAAGGATTTATAATAGAGTAGCAATCACACACTTATTACATCGATAGTCTCCAAAGAGAACTTATTACAGTAAATATGGCTTAAGGCCATCCAGATAAGATAACATCGGAAGTCTTGGAGGATAAAGTGGGTCCATCAACTCCAACGGCAGAGCTGAGTGCACGACAACGGCCTAGCGAACCTTACTCCTCGTCTGAAAAGTCTGCAACATGATACGTTGCAGCCCGAAAATGGGTCAGCACATGGAATATGCTGGCAATGTAACACAGTAGAAATAATGAACAGATAAAGGCTATCACTATATGCCTATATGGCCGGTGGAGGCTGTATGGTTAATATGTTTTTGCGAAAAGCCAATTTTTCCCTACAACAAAGGAATATATTTTATTTAACTATCATGGTAGTTGAACAACATTGAGAAGGTTCCTCCAACTCAATCCCGATTAAAAGTAATTATCAACCCAACAAAATTTATTTAGAGTGATGAGATCCATATGATAATCGAAGAACGAGATACTCAAGATGTCCATAATCGGGGACACGGCTAACCATGATTACTTTGTACACGCTATAGAGGTTTGCACACTTTTCCCCACAAGACTCGATCTCCTCAGTTGGATTTCTCGCACTACATGGCGTTTGAGAAATGGATGACCGAGACACAGTCTTTCAGAAACATTAACTCTAACCCCGGGTGGACAGTTACACCTACTTTCCCTCTACATCTGCTAGCCCGCCACTGGTAGAGGTCATGCAACATACTCAACTATGCTAGAGCCCATAATAGCTTGCGGCTGCACACGGAAGTTTCTAGTGAGAATAATCATATGATCCCTTTAAGCCTGGGTGGCGGACCGTAGGATGATCACACGGGTACTCCGGGATATCCTAGGACAACACTGGATTCTCCAGGTACTCACAAGCAATCCACCCAGATGTGTATTAAAGTTGCCACCTTAAGTTAACCATTAATTAAAAACTCACATCTATCATGGATCTCTCAAACCAAACCACGTCTATGAGCATAGCATAGCAATATAAGCATAACGTAGAAGTAACTCCCAGGGGTTTGACAATAATCAGGGCAATAGGTTCTACCTCATCAACTACTTCCCAATACCCACATGTTAATCACATCCTAATCATGCAATGTTTGAGATTGGAACTAATGCATAAAAATTGGGTATGAAAGAAGAATGATCAATGTGTTACTTGCCTTGCTGACGATCCGCAAAACCTAGTGACTCATAGTAGCACGCTTCGCACTCCAGGAATTCTATTGCAAACAAACAATAACATACATAAGAAATCAATCATAGATACACGTGTAAAACTCAAATAAGAAGATCTAACCAGAAAGTTCAATTGAAGAACTCCGGTTTGCAAAAAGAATCAAATCAAACGGAGCAACAAAACTCCAACCACGAAAGAAACAAGGAGCGAAAAGATAAACGGTTTACTAATCTGGACTAAAGTCGAATTTTACTGTATCAAAACCTTGTTCAAGTTGGTTAAACAGAAAGAGAACTACAGGACAAAGATCTAGGCGCTTGAATCGCCTGATTTGGATAAACGAGCGAAAAGATAAACTAAAACAAAGCTTAGGGCATAAATTGCGATCAAAAATAATCGCGAAAAAACCCTAGAAAAGAAAAAACTAACGAACAGGCTAACAAACGAACATTCGCTGTCTGTGACTATCGGATGAACAACGTTCGTTAAAACGAACGTATGGACGAACACCCGCTATTTAGCTAAACTGCGGAAAACCGAACAAAACCGATCTAAAATAAAAAAAAACCGAATCTTATGGTTTTTTAAAAAAACGAGCGGCTTTCTAACAAAAACCGGCGGTGGCGGGCGGCTACCTCGGCGAGGTCTGGCGGGGTCGGCGGTGGCGAGCGGATCTGGCGGCAGCGCGGCGAGGCGAGGCGGCGGCCCGACGGCCGCTGGCGGCGTTGGGCGGCGCTAGGGCCGGGGCGGCGGGGCTGGCGACTTGGAGCGGGGACTCGGCCTCCCGGCTTATAAAGGCCGGCCGGGCTTAGTGTCCAGGTCGGACACGGCCCGGTTAAGTCGGTTGCGTTTTTTTGTAAATATTCCGACGCGCAGAAAAACGACTAAAAGAAATACTAAACGGACTCCAAAATTTCTGAAATTAATTTTCCCCGTGTTCTAAAAATATAGCGGACAAAGTGAACATTTATTTGGGCCTCTAATGCAATTTTGAAAAACAAATATTTTTCCTAAGTCAAAAAAAATAACAATAAAATCCAAATAAAATATAATAATTGATTTTAATATTTTTCCTCCAATATTTCATTTATTTTGGAGAAGTCATATTATCTCCCCTCTTATATTTTTAATATGAAATATTTTTGGAGAGAAAAATTATTAAAACCAAAATGATCCTTGTTTCGATATTTGAGAAAAATTCAAATATGAGAACTAGGAAATCCCCAACTCTCTCCGAGGGTCCTTGAGTATCTTAGGATTTCAAGGATCACAAAATGAAATGCAATAAAGTATGATATGCATTAATGACCTACGTATAACATTCCAAATTGAAAATTTGGGATGTTACAAACCTACCTCCCTTAAGATGAATCTCGCCCTCGAGATTCGGGTTGGCTAGAAAAAAGGTGTGGGTGGTCTTTTCGTAGATCATCCTCTCGTTCACAAGTGGCTTCAACCTCGGTATGGTGGCTCCACTAAACATTGCAAAACTTAATAACTTTGCTGCGAGTAACCCGGCTGGCAAACTCGAGAATCCTGATAGGTTTCTCCTCATATGTCAAATCACTATCCAACTGAATTGCTTCCAGGGGAACTGTATCTCTCAAAGGAATATTGGCCATCTCTGCATGACACTTCTTCAACTGGGAAACGTGAAACACATCATGAACTCCTGATAGTCCTTCGGGTAACTCAAACTTGGAGGCAACCTCTCCCATGCGTTCCAAAACTCGGTATGGTCCTACAAATCTCGGGGCTAACTTTCCCTTAACTCCAAAACGCTTAACTCCTCGCAGAGACGACACTCGCAGATATGCTCTATCTCCGATTTCATAGACTAACTCCTTGCGTTTTGAATCGGCATAACTCTTCTGCCTGGACTGAGCTACCTTCAGTCTATCTCGAATCAGCTTAACCTTCTCTTCAGACTCTTTGATCAAATCTGGTCCAAACAACTGACGGTCTCCAACTTCATCCCACATCAATGGTGTTCTGCACCTCCTTCCATACAGGGATTCACAAGGTGCCATCTTCAAACTGGCCTGGTAGCTATTGTTGTATGAGAACTCCACGTATGGAAAATTATCATCCCAACTAGACCCGTAGTCTAGCGCACAAGCTCTCAACATGTCCTCCAGAATCTGATTGACTCTCTCAGTTTGTCCATCTGTCTGTGGATGAAAAGTTGTACTGGTAGGGTCTCTTTGATATAGGCCTGGTGCCTGGCAGAACCTTTCTCCAATAACTCCTTAATTTGCTTCTTGATCTCTTCTAGATCATTTGCGGGCATCCGGTAGGGTCTCTTTGATATAGGCCTGGTGCCTGGCAACAACTCTATCAAAAAATCGATGTCTCAATCTAGAGGCATGCCTGGTAACTCCTCTGGAAAAACATATGGGTAATCCTTCACAACAGGCACTTTTTCCTAAACAACTCCCGTGAGAGAATTTACTTGGGTTCTCCTTGGCGCATGCCTGGATACATACTTGATCCTTTTTCCCTCCAGGGTGGTAAGCAGAATTGACTTACTGGCGCAATTGATGTTTCCTCCATACATCAACAGCCAATCCATTCCTTGCGACTCTAGAATTATCAAGTCAGAGGGGAAAACATGACTACCTATGGTTAATGGCATCTGAAAACATCCACTGCTTGCCATACACTCAGCTCCGGGTGAGGTTACTAGCATAGGTGTCCTAAGAACTTTAGTGGGCAACTTATACATATCCACAAACCCCCTTGATATGCATGAATGTGATGCACCAGTATCAAAAAGAACGATTGTAGTAATAGACTTAACCAAAAACTAATCGATAACTGCATCAGGCTACTCTTCAACCTCCTCCACGTTCACGTGGTTCACTTGTCCTTTGTTAAATGGATTGGGTTTCTTCCCAGAGCTCCCATTACCATTTCCGTTCTTCACTTCAGGGCACTTAGTGGCATAGTGTCCAGTCTTCCCGCACTTGAAACAAGTAATGTGACTTAGGTCCCTCTTGGCGGGTGTGGCTGGATTGGAGCAGTTCGGATTGCTGCTGGCTCCATTCCCATTCCCATTCTTTGGGCCATTATGATTATGGGAACTTCCTCCATTGTGAGTGTGGCCTCCATGGTTATGGGTAAGCCCTCCCGAGTTCGGGGTAAAGCGAGGCTTCTGCTGAGCTCCTGAATTGTACTTCCCTTGTCCATATTTCCTCTTGCGGCTCTTTATCTGCTGCCGCTTCCCTTCAATCATAAGAGCCTTATCTACCAACTCCTGGTAGTTGTTAAATGTTGCCACCATTAACTGCATACTAATCTCATCATTCAGCCCTTCCATAAACTTCTCCTGCTTCGCGGCATCAGTGGCCACATCATCTGGGGCATAGCGAGATAACTTGCTAAACTCATCCACGTACTCGGCTATAGTACGGTTCCCCTGGTGTAAGTTGCGAAACTCATGCTTCTTCATGCTCATTGCTCCAGTTGAGACTTGGGCTATGAGGAATGCTTACTGAAATTGCTCCCAAGTGACATTGGCTATAGGAAAAGTGGCTGTGTAATTCTTCCACCATGAGGCTGCTGGTCCATCCAATTGGTGTGCGGCAAAACACACACCTTCTCAGCATCTATTGGCTCGGTGCTACTGGAAAACACTGGCGGCTGCAACCTCAGAAAACGGGCTAAGTTGTCAACTGGAGGTGGTGGCGGTGGGTTGTTGTTGTTGTTGTTGTTGTTGTTGTTGTTGTTATTGTTGTTGTTGTTGTTGCTGCCCTGATTCTGAACTAGCAACTGCATCAGTGTACTCCGCTGTTGGATCAACTGAGTGAGCTCCGGTGGGAAAGCAAAAACAGGGTCACGTCTCGGAGGCATCTGATGGGTTTAGAGGGGAGAGATTAGAATAGAATGAGGTCTAATGAGAAAGCACTACCCATATGCACATGAGACAAACACAATCATATCATATCACTCAATCAATCAAGCAAGGGCATTCAATCGATCTAACTATCGTTACAGTGCTCAAACTACTACTATATACATGGGGGAATACTACTTGATCATATGGTGGTCTGCTAGAAATTTTGATCGGTGGAAGACTCCATGATATCTGCTCCAGCTTCGTCTTCATAGTCACCATCACTGTTGTTGGGGTTGGAGTCGGTGTCGTCGATGATGATGTAGTTCTCCGGACAAGTAGAATCGTCGTCTTCTCCTCCTGGCGTGGGGTCTCCCATGAATACTCCTAGCTTCCTCGTCAGATCGTCATTCTTCTCCACGAGTATCGTCATTTCCTCCTCATATCCATCGCGTGTAGACTTGAGTTCTTCCTCCAGCTCCGTGATCCTGGTCATTGCCTTCTTCAGATCTATCATGCCTGCGCACATTGGTTCTCCTGGCGACGAATGTGCTGGTTTAACTCCTGGATGAAAGCTGCAATGGACATGTCCTTCCGGGTGCTGATCATCTCCCATTGCTCGTCCCAGCACCCACATATCTGGTAGATAGTGTCTTTTAACTCCTGTTTGTAGACTTCTCCAATATGTCCCATAGCAATGTGGGCTGCCATGCTCTTGCCTAGACTCCACGTTGGTGCATCAAAGTAAAACTCTATGGGCTCAGTGACGGGTGTGAATGTCCTTCCTAGGACTTGAACTCGAATCATCCAGCACTCCTCTTTTGGTAATGTGGAGGTGTAGGTCCCGGTGAAGCTTGGTATTCTGATGTTCAAGTACCTAGTAACTTCCTTCAAGTGTCGTCCAAATTGGGTGTGTCTTCATCCGGTTGTGCAAACTTGTTCCTCGAGTCCGCCATCCTAAAGAGTAGAAATTGGAGAGGAGTCAGAAATGAGTAGAGAAGAGTGGCCTATGGCTTTTCTTAGTGGTCGTGTCCTACAATCAGCGTGTGCTCTGATACCATCTTGTAGCGACCCGACCTCAGACGGTCAAGTCTCTGTGATTCAGTGTCATGCCTGGATCGGTAATGCTGACACACACAGTACTCGAAGGATTTATAACAGAGTAGCAATCACACACTTATTACATCGATAGTCTCCAAAGAGAACTTATTACAATAAATATGGCTTAAGGTCATCTAGATAAGATAACAGCGGAAGGCTTGGAAGATAAAGTGAGTCCATCAACTCCAATGGCATAGCTGAGTGCACGACAACGGCCTAGCGAACCTTACTCCTCATCTGAAAAGTCTGCAACATGATACGTTGCAGCCCGAAAATGGGTCAGCACATGGAATATGCTGGCAATGTAACACAGTAGAAATAATGAACAGTTAAAGGCTATCACTATATCATATATGGCTGGTGGAGGCTGTATGGTTAATATGGTTTTGCGAAAACCAATTTTTCCCTACAACAAAGGAATATATTTTATTTGACTATCATGGTAGTTGAACAACATTGAGAAGGTTCCTCCAACTCAATCCCGATTAAAAGTAATTATCAACACAACAAAATTTATTTAGAGTGATGAGATCCATATGATAATCCAAGAACCAGATACTCAAGATGCTCATAACCGGGGACACGGCTAACCATGATTAGTTTGTACACTCTGCAGAGGTTTGCATACTTTTCCCCACAAGGCTCGATCTTCTCCATTGGATTTCTCGCGCTACATGGTGTTTGAGAAACGGATGACCGAGACACAGTCTTTCAGAAGCATTAACTCTAACCCCGGGTGGATAGTTACACCTACTTTCCCTCTACATCTGCTAGCCCACCACCGGAAGAGGTCATGCAACATACTCAACTATGCTACAGCCCATAATAGCTTGTGGCTGCACACGGAAGTTTCTAGAGAGAATAATCTTATGATCCCTTTGAGCCCGGGTAGTGGACCGTAGGATGATCACACGGGTACTCTAGGATATCCTAGGACAACACTGGATTCTCCAGGTGCCCACAAGCAATCCACCCAGATGTGTATTAAAGTTGCCACCTTAAGTTAACCATTAATTAAACACTCACATATGTCATGGATCTCTCAAACCAAACCACGTCTACGAGCATAGCATAGCAATATAAGCATAACGTAGAAGTAACTCCCAGGGGTTTGACAATAAACAGGGCAATAGGTTCTACCTCATCAACTACTTCCCAATACCCACATGTTAATCACATCCTAATCATGCAATGTTTGAGGATTGGAACTAATGCATAAAAACTGGGTATGAAAGAAGTATGATCAATGTGTTACTTGCCTTCCTGACGATGCACAAAACTTAGTGACTCGTAGTAGCACGCTTCGCACTCCAGGAATTCTATCACAAACAAACTATAACATACATAAGAAATCAATCATAAATGCACATGTAAAACTAAAATAAGAAGATCTAACCAGAAAGTTCAACTGAAGAACTCCGTTTTGCAAAAAGAATCAAATCAAATGGAGCAACGAAACTCGAACCACGAAAGAAACAAGAGTCGTTTACTAATCTGGACTAAATTCAAATTATACTGTATCAAAACCTTGTTCAAGTTGGTTAAACAGAAAGAGAACTATGAGATGAAGATCTAGGCGCTTGAATCGCCTGATTTGGATAAACGAGCGAAAAGATAAACTAAAACGAAGTTTAGGGCAGAAATCGCAATCAGAAATAATCGCGAAAAAACCTTGGAAAAAGAAAAAACTGACGAATAGGCTAAAGAACGAACGTTCGCTATCTGTGACTATCGGGTGAACAATGTTCATTAAAACGAATGCACGGATGAATGTCTGCTATTTAGCTAAAGCGCGGAAAACTGAACAAAACCGATCTAAAATAAAAAAAACCCGAATCTTATGGTTTTTGAAAAAAAAATCCGAGCGGCTTTCTAACGAAAACCGGCGGCGGCGGGCGGCTACCTCAGGGAGGTCCGGCGGGGTCGGCGGTGAGCGGGTCCGGCGGCGGCTGGCGGCGTCGGGCGGCGCTAGGGTTGGGGCAGCGGGGCTGGCGACTTGGAGCGGGGCCTCGGCCTCCTGGCTTATAAAGGCCGGCCGGGCTCAGTGTCCAGGTCGGACACGGCCCGGTTAGGTCAGTTGCATTTTTTTTAAATATTCCGACGCGCAGAAAAACGATTAAAAGAAATACTAAACGGACTCCAAAAATCCTGAAATAAAATTTCCCCATCCTCTAAAAATATAGCGGACAAAGTAAACATTTATTTGGGCCTCTAATGCAATTTTGAAAACGCATATTTTTCCTAATTCAAATAAAATAACTATAAAATCCAAATAAAATATAATAATTGATTTCAATATTTTCCTCCAATATTTCAATTATTTTGGAGAATTCATATTATCTCCCCTCTTATATTTTTAAAATGAAATATTTTCAGAGAGAAAAATTATTAAAACCAAAATGATCCTTGTTTCGATATTTGAGAAAAATTGAAATATGAGAACTAGGAAATCCCCAACTCTCTCCCAGGCTCCTTCAGTTGCTTAGGATTTCGAGGATCGCAAAACGAAATGCAATAAAGTATGATATGCATGAATGACATATGTATAACATTCCAAATTGAAAATTTGGGATGTTAAAAACCTACCCCCTTAAGATGAATCTCGCCCTCGAGATTCGGGTTGGCTAGAAAATAGTTGTGGGTGGTCTTTCCGTTGATCATCCTCTCGTTCAGAAGTGGCTTCATCCTCGGTATGGTGGCTCCACTGAACATTGCAAAACTTAATAACTTTGGTGCCAGTAACCCGACTGGCAAACTCGAGAATCCTGACAGGTTTCTCCTCATATGTCAAATCACTGTGCAACTGAATTGCTTCTAGGGGCACTGTATCTCTCAGAGGAATATCGACCATCTCTGCATGACACTTCTTCAACTTGGAAACGTGAAACACATCATGGACTCCTAACAGTCCTTCGGGTAACTCCAACTTGTAGGCAACCTCTCCCATGCGTTCCAAAACTCGGTATGGTCCTACAAATCTCGGGCCTAATTTTCCCTAATCTCCAAAACAGTTAACTCCTCGCAGATGCGACACTCGTAGATATGCTCTATCTCCGATTTCATAGACTACCTCCTTGCGTTTTGAATCGGCATTACTCTTCTGCCTGGACTAAGCTACCTTCAGTCTATCTCGAATCAGCTTAACCTTCTCTTCAGACTCTTTGATGAAATCCGGTCCAAACAACTGATGGTCTCCAACTTCATCCCACATCAACAGTGTTCTGCACCTCCTTCCATACAGGGCTTCAAAAGGTGCCATCTTCAAACTGTCCTGGTAGCTATTGTTGTATGAGAACTCTGCGTATGGAAAATTATCATCCCAACTAGACCCGTAGTCTAGCGCACAAGTTCTCAACATGTCCTCCAGAATTTGATTGACTCTCTCAGTCTGTCCATCTGTCTCTGGATGAAAAGCTATACTGAACTCTATGCTGGTACCCAAAGTCTGGTGCAACTGATGCCAAAACTTTGAAGTAAACTATGTTCCTCTATCTGATACGATGGTCCTCGGAACTCCGTGCAGACATACGATCCTGGTCATGTATATCTTGGCCAACTTCGCACTTGTACCCAGATAGAATCATATCCCGATCAAGCGATCCACTACTACCCAGATAGAATCATATCCCGATCGGGTCCTGGGTAATCCGGTAATAAAATCCATGCCAAGCTTATCCCACTTCCATTCGGGTATCGGCATAGGCTGCAGTAATCCTGCTGGCTTCTAATGTTCTGCCTTCACTCTCTGACATACATCACACACGGTACATACACGGCAATATCCTTCTTCATACCAGTCCACCAGAAACGCTCCTTCAAATGCAAATACATCTTGGTGTTTCCAGGGTGTATCAAGTATGGCGAGTCATGAGCTTCTTGTAGTATCAACTTCCTGATCTTTGCATTATTGGGTACATAAACACGGTCCTCAAACCACAAGGTGTCGTGATCATCCTCACGAAAACCTTTGGCCTTTCCTTTGCTAAATCACTCCTTTATCTCGGCAATTTCCTTGTCATCCTTCTGGGCTTCACGAATCTTTCCCAACAATGTAGACTGAACTTCCATCGCTACAACAAAACCTCTAGGAACAATCTCCAAACTAAGTTCACTAAGATCCTCGGCTAACTCCTTTGGCATCCCTCCCATTAAGAGAGTATTGACATAACTTTTCCGGCTCAAAGCGTCTGCTACGACATTGGCCTTTCCTGGGTGATAATGCACCTTCATGTCATAATCCTTTATAAGCTCCAACCATCTCCTCTGTCTAAGGTTCAGCTCCTTCTAGGTAAATATGTACTTCAAACTCTTATAATCCGTGTACACATCGCAACGGTTTCCAATAAGAAAGTGTCTCCAGGTTTTGAGCGCATGCACTACTGCTGCTAACTCCGAGTCATACGTGGCATAATTCAACTCATGTGGTTGAAGCTGTCGTGAGGCATATGAAACAACTCTTCCATCTTGCATAAGAACACCTCCAAGTCCTAAGCGAGATGCGTCGCAATACACTTGGAAATCCTTGCGTATATCTAGAAAAATTAGCACTGGGGCTGTAGTGAAACGTTTCTTCAACTCCTGAAAACTGGCCTCACATTCTTCTGTCCATTTGAATTTGGTATCCTTCTTCAGCAACTTCATCATGGGTTTCGCAATTTTAGAGAAATTCTCAATAAATCTCCGCTAATACCCCGCGAGTCCAAGAAAACTGCGGATCTCTCCAACTGAGGTGGGTGATAACCAATCAGTGACTGATTTAACGTTGGTGGGGTCTACTGCTATACCTTGTCCTGATATAACATGTCCAAGGAATCCAATTTCCTTCAACCAAAATTCACATTTGCTAAACTTGGCATACAAATGATGCTCCCTGAGCTTCTCGAGAACTAAACACAAATGCTCCTTGTGTTCCTCTTCATCCTTTGAGTATACCAAGATATCATCAATGAACACCACAACAAACTTATCCAAGAACTCCATGAACACCTTGTTCATCATACTCATGAAATAGGCAGGGGCGTTAGTCAGTCCAAATGACATAACCGTATACTCATATAGCCCGTACCTTGTGGTGAAAGCTGTCTTAGGTACATCCTTTTCTCGAATCTTCAGCTGGTGATATCCTGATCGCCGATCGATCTTCAAAAACACTTTAGCTCCTTCAACTGGTTAAACAAATCATTGATCATCAGCAGTGGGTACTTGTTCTTGATCGTCACTTCATTCAACGCACGATAATCAACAACCATTCTCAATGATACATGCCTGCTGTAGATGTTCGTTTAATTCTTATAGTTCATCTCATTCAAAATCAATTAGTTTTTATAAAAAAAGCTAGGGCCTCTTTGATTCATAGGATTTCCAAAGCGCGGGAATAGGAAAAACATGGGATTAGAGTTGAATGTCATCTTAAATCCTACAGGATTGTACGAGTGTTTGATTGTGCATAGAAAAAATGTAGGATTCTTTGAAAGAGGTTTGAGTGGATGGGATGTTTCCTATGAAATCTAGTGCAAATGAATCCTATGGAAAAATTCCTATGGTTTACAATCCTACGAATCAAACAACCAAGATAGGAAAAATTCCTAGGGATTAGAATCCTCCAAAATTCCTTTGAGAATCCTTTGAATCAAAGAAGCCCTTAATGATTCATGGAATTGTGCGTTGTAAAGCATAAAGTAAAAACAAATAATGGCAATTCAAATAGAAAAAAAGTTTGGGCGGTTATGATACAGAAGATTCTAGAACAAAGGAGAAGCACTTGTGTTTTGAGGTTTGTGCATTATGCTTAAGTTCAATCATGGAGTCTGCTAGATTGTACATGTGGCAAAATCCGGTGGGGTCTAGAAGATGGTGCGAGGGGCCAAGTGGAGGGAGACTATGAAGGAGTGCACAAGTGCGAGATCGATATTTAAAGAGAGGGGGCGAGAACGTGCGCTATTGCGCGCAGTGGCGGAGCCATGAAAAATAAATGAGCTCGGGGGCCAAGCATTGCTAATCCTTTACGAGGAGGGCCAATTCATCAACTTAAACCATTTTACCAGCAATTGTCTAATGATCACATTCATATTAGCCTCGATATATAGTGATGTTAGGGGGTAGGGCCCTTGCTGCCCCTATCTTCGCCACGATGCATGCGTCTAAGAGATGAAGCGAAAGGCATGGATGATGAGAGGGGGGCGTTGGATATATAATTAATGTGGGTGTATTAGCTATGTAATCCTATATAGAGGTATAGATTGATCGATGCAGACATGGGAAAGAGGGTGAGACCTCACTAGATATATAGATTAATCAGTTTGTGTGGAAAACTGTGAAAGACCTAGCTATATATAACACAGGAACATCGATCATTGCGCATGCACGTGAGAGATAAAGAATGCCCGATTTGATGGAGAGGGGGAGGTGTGTGTGTGTGTGCATGCATGGGAGACCGACCTGAAGAAAAAGATTGCATGTGTGTGATGGATAATGCCGACTGGTAGTGTGTGTGCATGCATGCATGAGAGAAAGTTAGTGGTTAAATTATAAAGAGAAGACGACTGTGCGGGTCTAAAAGACAAGGTGAGGTCATAATTAATGTAAAGTTGAGTTCAAATATTTGAATAAGAGATCATGATGTTTGAAACCCATGCATCCATGAACACAACTGAGATATGCGCGGTGTGGTTTGGAAACGAGCATGTTGTATTGTATACACATTGAACAAGGTCAGACTGATTTGAATTTGAGATACTGATGGCGGACATTGTTTGGCCACGTCGCATCCGTGCATGGACACGCTATTCTAATTGGACATGATGGGTGGCTTTTGCATCACATATCTATATCTATACACCTATATATTATATTTTTTATTTTATAGATAGTGTGCGGATAAATTTAACTTTGAAAGATGGTCGTTGGATGAAGCCATTCCGATGGTGCAGAGATGGCAAATTTGAGCACTACTGGCTGTTGGATATCATCTTGATTCCACCATATTTTGCCACATGTACAATATAGAAGACTCCATGGTTGAACTTAAGCATAATGCACAAACCTCAAAACACAAGCACTTCTTCTTTGTTCTAGAATCTTCCGTATCAGAATTTCCCAAATGTTCTTCTACATGATTGATATGTCCATTTTGCATCATGCTTTCATATCGATATTTATTGCATCATGGGTTGTTATTACACATTATGTCACAATTCTTATGCCTTTTCTATCTCATTTTACAAGGTTTACATGAAGAGGGAGAATGCCGGCAGCTGGAATTCTAGGCTGGAATAATAGCAAATATTAGAGACATGTTCAGCACAACTCCAAAAGTCCTGAAACTCCATGAAAGTCAGTTTTGGAATATATTAAAAATATTGGGCGAAGAAAGCACCAGAGGGGGGCCACCCATTGTCCACGAGGGTGGAGGGTGCGCCCTACCCCGTGGGCGCCCCCTGCCTTGTGGGCCACCTGGAAGCCCCCGATGCCCGTCTTCTGATATAAGGTGTCTTTTGCCCTGGAAAAAAAAGCAGAAGGAAGCTCTCAGGACGAAGCACCGCCGTCTCGAGGCGGAACCAATCTAGGGCTCTGGCGGAGCTGTTTTGTCGGGGAAACATCCCCCCCGGAGGGGGAAATCGTCACCATCGTCATCACCATCGATCCTCTCATCGGGAGGGGGTCAATCTCCATCAACATCTTCACCAGCACTATCTCCTCTCAAACCCTACTTCATCTCTTGTATCCGATCTTTGTCTCAAAACCTCAGATTGGTACCTGTGGGATGCTAGTAGTGCTGATTACTCCTTGTAGTTGATGCTAGTTGGTTTATTCGGTGGAAGATTATATGTTCAGATCCTTTATGCACATCAATACCCCTCTGATTTTGAACATGAATATGATTTGTGAGTAGTTACGTTTGTTCCTGAGGACATGGGAGAAGTCTTATTATAAGTAGGCATGTGAATTTGGTATTCGTTCGATATTTTGATGAGATGTATGTTGTCTTCCCTCTAGTGGTGTTATGTGAACGTCGACTACATGACACTTCACCATTGTTTGGGCCTAGGGGAAGGCATTGGGAAGTAATAAGTACATGATGGGTTGCTAGAGTGACAGAAGCTTAAACCGTAGTTTATGCGTTGCTTCGTAAGGGGCTGATTTGGATCCATATGTTTCATGCTATGGTTAGGTTTATCTTAATTCTTCTTTCGTAGTTGTGGATGCTTGCAAGGGGGGTTAAGCATAAGTGGGATGCTTGTCAAAGGAAGGGCAGTACCCAAGCACTGGTCCACCCACATATCACATTATCAAAGTAACGAACGCGAATCATATGAGCATGATGAAAACAAGCTTGACGATAATTCTCATGTGTCCTCGGGAGCGCTTTAATTTATATAAGAGTTTGTCCAGGCTTGTCCTTTGCTACAAAAAGGATTGGGCCACCTTGCTGCACCTTGTTTACTTTTGTTACTTGTTACCTGTTACGAATTACCTTATCACAAAACTATCTGTTACCGATAATTTCAGTGCTCGCAGAGAATACCTTACTGAAAACTGTTTGTCATTTCCTTCTGCTCCTCGTTGGGTTCGACACTCTTACTTATCAAAAGGACTATGGTAGATCCCCTATACTTGTGGGTCATCAAGACTCTTTTCTGGTGTCGTTGCCGGGGAGTGATGCGCCTTTGGTAGGTGGAATTTGGTAAGGGAACATTTATATAGTGTGCTGAAATTTACTGTCACTTGTTACTATGGAAAATAATCCTTTGATGGGCTTGTTCCTGGTATCTTCACCCCGACCAGTAGAGCAAAGATTTGCTCCTCAACCTACTGAAAATATTTACTTTGAAATTCCTTCGGGTATTATAGAGAAACTGCTAGCTAATCCTTTTACAGGAGATGGAACATTACATCCCGATATGCACCTAATCTATGTGGATGAAGTTTGTCATCGTGATCGTAATTATATATATAATTGTTGGCCTCACGAAGGAGAAAGAATGTCTCAAGCTTGGGGGAGGCTTAAGTCAATGTTATATTCATGCCCCAATCATGAGCTCTCAAGAGAAATTATTATTCAAAAAAATTATGCTCGGCTTTCTCTCAATAATCGCTCCATGCTTGATACTTCTTTTACTGGTTCTTTCATGATGAAGACTGTTGAATTCGGATGGGATTTATTGGAAATAATTAAACGCAACTCTGAATATTGGGAACTCGACAAAGGTAAGGAGTCAGGTATAACACCTAAGTTTGATTGTGTTAAATCTTTTATGGATACCGATGCTTTTCGTGAATCTAGCACTAAATATGGACTTGACTCTGAGGTAGTAGCTTCTTTCTGTGAATCATTTGCTACTCATGTTGATCTCCCTAAGGACAAGTGGTTTAAATATCATGCTCCCATTGAAGTAAAAGTAGTCGAACCTATTAAAGTTGAAGAAAAGATTATCACTTATAATGTTGATCCTATTGTTCCTACCGCTTATATTGATAAACCACCTTTCCCTGTTATAATAAAGGATCATCCTAAAGCTTCAACTATGGTTCGTAAGAGTAATGCTAGAACACCTACACCCTCTGAGAAAATTAAAGTTGAACCTAGTATTGCTATGGTTACAGATCTCTTGGTCGATAATATTGATGGGCATGTTATTTACTTCTTTGATGAAGCTGCTAGAATTGCTAGACCCGATACTAAAAATAAACATAAACCTGTTGTTGGCATGCCTGTTGTTTCTGTTAAAATAGGAGATCACTGTTATCATGGCTTATGTGATATGGGTGCTAGTGTCAGTGCAATACCTTATACTTTATATAAAATTATGCATGATATTGCACCTGCTGAGATAGAAGATGTTGATGTTACTATTAAGCTTGCCAATAGAGATACTATTTCACCACTTGGTATTGTTAGAGATGTTGAAGTCTTGTGTGTAAAAATTAAATATCCTACTGATTTTCTTGTTCTTGCTTCCCCACAAGATGATTTTTGTCCCATTATATTTGGTATACCCTTCTTGAATACTGTTAATGCTAAGATAGACTACGAAAATGATATTGTTACTGTTGGTTTAGGGGATATGTCTCATGATTTTAATTTTGCTAAATTTCGTAGACAACCCCATGATAAAGAATTGCCTAGTAAAGATGAAATTATTGGTCTTGCTTCTATTGTCGTGCCTCCTAATGACCCTTTAGAACAATATTTGCTAGACCATGAAAATGATATGTTTATGAATGGAAGAAGGGAAATAGATGAAGTATTCTTTAAACAGGGACCTATTTTGAAACACAACTTGCCTGTTGAAATTCTAGGGGATCCTCCTCCACCCAAGGGTGATCCCGTCTTTGAGCTTTAACCATTACCTGATACTCTTAAATATGCTTATCTTCTTGAAAAGAAGATATATCATGTTATTTTTAGTGCTAACCTTTCAAAGAAGGAATAAGAGAAATTATTGAAAACTCTGAAGAAGCACCGTGCTGCTATTGGATATACTCTTGATGGTCTTAAGGGCATTAGTCCCACTCTATGCCAGCACAAAATAAAATTGGAGAAAGTGGTTAAATCCTAACATGGAAGAAGTGGTAAGAAGTGAAATACAAAAACTTCTAGAGGCAGGTATAATTTATCTTGTTGCTGATAGTCAGTGGGTAAGTCATGTCCATTGTGTCCTGTGGCACCCCGGCTTAGAGAAACCAGAACGCCCCGTATTCCAGCCCAGAGCTCGAGGAGAAGTCTCTGGAATACGGCATTGCTTTACATAGAACAAACTGGCTCTTATTACAAGAATAACAATACAAGGGTCTGATGTTACAAAGAAGCACATCAGCACGACGACTCTATGCCTGCGATACTACACTTTCTCTATGGTAGCAGCAGAACAACTCGTAGCAGCGGAATACTTCTAGCAGTGGAACAACGACGAAGGTGGTGAACTCCACTCCGCAGGGACTCTGGCTGGGACACGATCTAGCTCGCACGCATGGCAACCATCGACAAGCAATCAAGCAATCATGGCATCACCTGCAATCTGGCATGACACGCTGGGTCAGTACATTGAATGTACTTGCAAGCTCACAACAACCATAACATCAAGGCAAGACAATAACATAGCACTTAATAGGTTAATTAAATTAACAACTATTATGATGAAACAACAACTAAACATGGTATGAGACCGATACAATACTGATAAATCACCATCTCAGATCTCCATAACCATTTGTCTCTTGGCTAACCAACCAAGCAATATACCATCTCGATCACCTCGTGATCCAAACCAAACGGTGATCATTCCGGCGATCACTACCATGACCAACACTTGGTCTCAACCGTGATCCTTCCAATGATCACTACCATGACCAACACTTGGTCTCCAACATCATCATCAACATCCTGCCAATTTGTACTGCTCAACATATCAACATATAAATATATCACCTATAAGTCATTCCTTCATGTGAGTGTTGATCGAACGGTGTGACCTAGTACGAACCCATGCCCATGACCGAGGATGCGGCTATTGATAGTTTAAATACACTCTGCAGAGGTAGCGCACTTTACCCACACCACGGAACCCATGGCCTCGCACTCCCATTCGGGTGGACCAATGGCGTTCCGACAAAACCGCTCTACTGCCATGACACTCTCCCGGCCACTCTGACCAACACCCCTTTTGGGTTTAGTCCTGGGTGGCCCATGCCTACCAAAGGTCTTACGGCCACCGTCGTGGAAAAACGGTCCCAAACGGGGACAAAGCGCGCAAAACAACTCGGGCTCACAAGGTTCATGTCCGCCTACCTGATCAGGGTAGCGCGTGCCCATAACCTTCCCTACGTTGGAGGCACTGGCGAGAGGCACGACAATAGACCGTATTAGGGCCTTCCCATAAAGGCAAATGTGGTTGCACGGGAAAAGCCCGGTTCGGTGGCACCTGACCAACTTAATGACGAAATTTATCAACAAAAATATAACTGTGATAACTGCTACTCAGATATCAACTATCAAACTATAATCCAAGTCATAGCAATATCCAACAAATAATCTGAGCATAATATCATGATACCAAAATACTCCAAGGATAATGTAACACTACTATCATGATGAATCCAATAACGATAAACCTACTACTCAAATGTCAAGAACTAATTATCCAACTATGATCCACATGCAAGCGAAAATAACTCTAGCCACTAATAATTCAAAGGCAACATGATATCCAAAGTAATACTTCAAAATAATACTAGATACCATCATGAAAATAACCATAATAGCCACTAAGAATCCAAAGGCACATGTCATCCACATACTCATCAAAATGTAAGTCCTAGAACTCCAAGCAATATCATGGCAATAGCAAGATCAAAACAATACTCCGAAATATGCCATGAACAAATCACAACTAGCTAGAACAATATTTTAAACAAGTTTAAATAAAGAAACCATGTCACTGCATTGCAATCATGCAAATGGAGGGTGTGGCTTGCCTGGGGTGGAAGAAATCACCGGGAAGAAGTGCGAGAAGCTCGCGGAAAGAGTTGTCGGAAAATGTTCTCTCTCAAAGGGGGCTGATTAAGCGCAAGGGCAAAATGGTCATTTTCAGAATGTTGAAACATAATGAAAATGATACCAACAGAACGGGCTTGATGAGACGACAAAATGGGTGTTGGATTCACCTCATTTGGAGTGGGGAATAAAAAGATATAGCTGTTTTTTTGCCAGGGACCCATTTGTAAAGAAATATTTTTCAGCCTGGGCCTAAACAGAAAAACTGAAAGCGCCTACGGCTGAAATACGTTTTCAGAAAAGGGAAACGTATTTTCAGTCGCAGTTAACCAAAGTACGCTTTCTGGACAGGAAAACGTATTCTTGTGGATACGTGTCCACTTATCTAACTAGGCAGAGGCAGGACCGGGCGCGTGGTCGCTGACGGGCGGGTCCCACAGGCTGTGGGGCCCGTCGCTTATCTAGCTAGGCAGGCGGGGTCAACGCCTACCTGTTGGCCGGTGGGGCCGCGTGGAGATGGGGACCGTCTGGCCTGGCTGCTTCTTCCTCCTCCCGCTCGCCCGCGATGCAGAGACGAGACTGGCGGCCCGACGTGGATCCCCGGCGACTCCGACCACCTCTCGCGGCGTGCGACCTACCGGAGTGATCAGCGCGACGAGGCAGATCGATCCAGGCAAGATGCAGCCACGGGGAAGGGCTCAGCTGAGCGGGCGGCCAGCCGCGGCGGATGGCGATCTTCAGTCGGCGGCGAGCTCATGGAAGAAGGCCACCGGAGGGGAGGGAGAGCCCGGGGGCGAAGTCTAGGTGGAGGAGGAGTCTACTGGTGGTGTAAAGAGAGGGGGAGGGGCACTGCCCAGCTCGAATTTGAGCAGAGCCGAACGGAGGCCATGGTGGCAATGGAGGTCGAGGAGGGGTTCTGGTGCTCGGGGAAGGGGCCTGGGGGGACTACGGGAGAGGAGTGAGGCTGCTGGTGCGGTCGAGGGAGCTTGGGGTTGGCTTATATAGCCACGGGACGAGGTGTCACGCTGGCGTCGCCACATATGCGTGTCCGGCATCGCGGACGCGTGCCCGCGCTCGCGAGCTCGGAGGGAGGCGATGAGGGAGGCACAGAGGAGAGCTCACGGGGAGGAGGAGGCCTAAGGAGAAGCAGAGGAAGAAGCCGGGCGCCATAAAAGCTCAGTCGGCCATAGTGCGCCCGTGGGCGCGCGGCGGCTTGCATCGGTGAGGAAGCGGACGGAGGGGGAGAGGGGTCCAGGAGAACGGCGACGACGAGGGGAAGCTAGGGGACATGCCCGTGCTCGCTGAGACGCCGAGCAGAGGAGGGGCCCGAGCAAGAAGCCATTCTGGACGCGGCCAACGGCAGCAGAGCGTGCGCACATGCTTGCCATTAACACGGTTACTGCGTGCACTGGCATGTAGTGGGGGAGATGGGCTGGAAAATGTTGTCTACGGGTAAGTTCATCTAGGGTAGGTCTCAACTACGGTGGTTGTCGGTGTCAAAACCGGCGGATCTCGGGTAGGGGGTCCCGAACTGTGCGTCTAGGCCGGATGGTAATAGGAGGCAGGGGACACGATGTTTTACCCAGGTTCGGGTCCTCTTGATGGAGGTAAAACCCTATGCCCTGCTTGCTTGATATTGATTATATGGGTAGTACAAGAGTAGATCTACCACGAGATCAGAGAGGCTAAACCCTAGAAGCTAACCTATGGTATGATTGTATGTTATGGTTGTTGTCCTAAGGACTAAAACCCTTCAGTTTATATAGACACCGGAGAGGGTTAGGGTTACACAAGGTCGGTTACAAAGGAGGAGATATCCATATCTGTATTGCCTAGCTTGCCTTCCATGCCAAGTAGAGTCCCATCCGGACATGAGACGAAGTCTTCAATCTTGTATCTTCATAGTCTAACAGTCCGTCCAATGGAGATAGTTCGGCTGTCCGGAGACCCCCTAATCCAGGACTCCCTTAGTAGCCCCTGAACCAGGCTTCAATGACGATGAGTCCGGCGTGTAGTATTGTCTACGGCATTGCAAGGCGGGTTCCTACTCCGAATACATCAAAGAAGAATTTGAATACGAGGATAGTGTCTGACCCTGCAAAATAAGTTCCACATTCCACCGTAGAGAGAATAATATTTTCGCAGATCTAATTTGCTTGCTTGTTTTGGTAGCATGACGCTACATCATGGCCCGGTGATTATTCGAACCGTTTCTTTTAACCAGCCCCGCACATAACGCGAGGCAATTTTTCAACACGTCTTGTCAAAGCAGAGATCGTGTCCCCTTATTACGGGATTCTCATCAATACGGGCGTGGGTAACCCAACCGCGCCATCAATTGCGGCGCTTGGGGGATAAGCGAGTTTTACCAGGCAAGTGGGGACGCTTAGTTTCGTCCGCCCATATAAAGGGATAAGGATTCACCTTTCTATCCACGCCTTCTTCCTCCCTTACCCATCCATTTTCGCACACTCGAGCTCTAGCGCCCAAGTCCGCACTTCCCACCTCGACCTTCTCCAATCATGTCCGGAGCGGGAGGCAGGTGGATGGTCTCCTCCGTCACGGAGGGAGACATCAAGAAACTGAGGAGAGCCGGATACCTGCCCGACGACATCACGCACCGGCTCCCAGATGAGGGGCAGTTCATCCCCACCCCCAGGCCCCATGAGAGGGTAGTATTCCTCACCCATTTCCTCCGCGGACTGGGAATCCCTCTCCATCCCTTCATCCGGGGGCTCATGTTTTATTATGGCCTGGATTTCCATGATCTGGCCCCGAATTTCATCCTCAACATCTCGGCGTTTATCATCATGTGCGAGGCCTTCCTCCGCAACAAGCCCCACTTCGGCTTATGGCTGAAGACCTTCAATGTCAAGCTGAAGGTGGTGGGCGGCGGCCAGGCGGAGTGCGGAGGCGCCATGGTGGGCAAGATGCCCAACGTAACATGGCTCGAGGGCTCCTTTGTGGAAACCATAAAGGGGTGGCAATCGAGGTGGTTCTATATCACCGAGCCGCGCGACCCTGCATGGGCAGCGCCCCCCGAGTCCCGATCTGGCATCCCCACGCAGCTCACCTCCTGGAAAGGGAAGGGCCTGTCCTGGGGTAGTTCGAAAGAGCTGACCGGACTCCAAACATGTATTCAAAACATGGAGGACAAGAAGCTCAAGCTTGTCAACGTAGTCCAAGTAATGCTCATCCGCCGGATACTCCCGTGCCAACAACGGGAGTTCAACTTGTGGGAGTTCAATCCGGCGCAGCACCGAACTCTGAACAGGCTCTTCGACACGACTCATGAAGACGCCTGGAGGGTGCTGTTCAAAAGTGCCGAGGTCCCCCCTATTACCGAGGATCGCGGATTCAGCGCGAAGAGCCAAGCCAGTGCAGTAAGCTGCTTTACCTTTCACATGATACTTATTTTTTTATATAGATTGACTCTATGCGGGATCTAAACTCCCGTACCTTTGACAGGACTAGCAGAAGATGGCCGGACAGATCGACTGTCCGGCTCCTTTGCCCGAAGGCCCCGCAGACGCTCTTCTGGCGAAGATGTTGACTCCGGCCCCTTATACGGTGCCGGGAAGACCAATAAGGCCAAGGAAACCCGAAAGAGTTCCCGACGCCAGGCGCCATCGGACTCACCGTCCGATGACTCTGCGGCGCACTCTTCCCCCGAAGACGAGGAAGAAGAAGAAGAAGATGCTCCCCCACTGACTGGGGGAGACAAGAAAAGGAAGGCCGCCCCAACCGGGGAGGCCGGAGGGTCCAAGAAGGGAAGGACTCTCCTTCCGGACGGTTCCACCGCCGCTGACGAAGCCGAAGACGAGTGGTTGCCCAGGGTCAAGCCCCCGGGGAGATCGTAAGTATTCGGATACCAGAGTAACTCATAGGACTCCTTTGTCGCACTGCTTTCCCTAACGTCGAACGCAATTATGCAGGCCGCCATGAGCCAGTATCGATGTATCATCGGACGGCTCCTTGGGCTTGTCGGACATGGATAGCGATCCAGTCCCGACCGCCACCTCCCCTCATCCTACCGACGATGCCGAGGTGTTGTCTCAAGAGGCACCGGATCGAGGGGAGACAGTCCCGGAGGCGCCTCAAGGCGACCTTCCGGACTCCGGGAGCCGAGGGGACGGGGCCCCTAAGAGCTCCGAGTTCGGCCCTCAGCCGAACACCGCGCCGGAACCTCCAGCGGTTCCAGGCTCGGGCTGGCGGCCTCCTTCTAAGAGGGGCAAGACGCTTGTGCTGGTGACCTCTGTCCATCCAGAGGCGCCGGACAATCTGCTGGAAGTGCTTCGCAGCGCTTCCATCGACGAGGAGCACCGCACTATCATGAGTGCGGTGATCCAGTAGGTTTAGTCCGCCAAGAGCGGATTGACTGAAACCTGTGCCAACCTTCTAACAGGCTTCGAGGTAAGTGTTTTAAAATGTAGTAGAAATATTACCGCATAGACAGTAGCCCCTGATGCTTTGGTCGGTGTTCACAAAGAAAAGCCGAACAGAGGATCAAATAATATCGCAGGAGTCTAATATAAGTATGTCAATATCCATATGCAGGCTTCGCTGCTGGCGTCCGCCGCACTAACTGCGGAGGTCGCCGTACTGAAGCGGGACCTCGATGGGTCCAGGAAAGAGCTCGGCCTTGCCAAGAGGCAGCTCGAGGAGAACAAGGGTAAGTAATACCTTGTCTTATGTATATATATCAAAGAGGACGCGATTGCAAAATGACAGGATCATCGTATGTTTTCCAGGGGCCACGACCGAGGTGGCGGCCCTGAAGCAAGCGCTAACCAAGGCCGAAGATACAGCGGCCAAGGAGCGCACCGAGCGAGAGAAGCACGAGGCTCGGGTGGGCGAGGTGCAGCAAGAGCTCCAGGGTCTTGTGGCGAAGCACGAGGTGTTGGAGCTTGACTCCAAGACGCAGGAGTCTGAGCTTGCCGCGGCCCTCGAGAGTGTAAGAAGTGCCAGGGCCGAAGCCCAAAAGACCCTCCAAGAGATCGACACGATGAAGAAGATAGCGGCGGGTAAGGCTTTCTATATGCAAAGCAAGCATGTAAAAGTAAATTACCGATTACTTACCCGGATCCAGAGCTCTTCAGGAGCATTCACAGATTTGCCCTGCAGTGTGTCCAATGCCGCACAATTTTACCAGGCCGAGGACGGAAGCTCGGCAGAGAAGCTGTTCTGGTCTTAGTATGCTAAGGCCGAACATCCGGTGCCAATGATCGACCAGCTGAAGCAGATGGTCGAGCTACATAAGGCGGCCGATCAGTCCATGAAGAGCTTTATAGTCCGGCTATGGCCTGGCGACGCCCTTCCAAACAGCTTCTTCTGCCTCGTGAGGCGGCTTGTGGATGCCTGCCCACGGCTGGAGGTCGTCAAGCGATCTGTCTGCATTGAAGGTGCACGCCGGGCTTTTGCCCATGTGAAATTGCAGTGGGTCAAGCTAGACGCCGTGAAGCTAATCAAGGAGGGGCCGCTAGAGGGCAAGGAGTACCGCCACCCCGAGATATACTACGAGGGTGTTCTACCGGGTGCCCGTCTCATCGCAGACGAGTGTTCAAAAGATGTAATATTTGAATGAGACTTGCTCGTTTTATCCTGTATGTATGAAAACTTGTTTCATATGCGCTATGCAACGCTTGTTGGAATTTAAAATATTACCTTCTGTTTGGCTATTTATCCAATCTGAGAGATGGCTAGTCCTTGGCTTCTGCCCCCATGCCACGAGTGCTGGGGTGTTCGGGAGAAACCTGAGCACTCTTGTTCCCATGTTTGGGTCCTTCAAGGGAGGTGCTCAGCACAGCGAACAAGGCAACCGGACTAATGATGCTTTATCACTCTCACTTAGCCATAGAATTCTATAATTTTAAATTTCAGCGAAGCCCCTGGTATTCGGAAAGCCGAATTCGGGGCGCGATACACGCCTTTAAGCCGGACAGGGCCGGACCCTCGCTCTAAGCGGCATAAGTCTTTAGGGACTTGAAAACCTCGCCGAACAGCGACCAGTCTCTCGCCTTATCATGACAGTCAGTTTTAGCTTTCTCTACTGAGGTGCTGAACCCAGCAGAACCGGGGCACAATCGCAGTAGTTCTCCTAGCGCTACCTTAGCCGATAGAGCGGAACGTAACGTACCAAAACATAGGAGCCGGGCAAACCCAACATTTGACCAAAGACATGATTCGGAGCTGATGCATATAATGCTATAAGTTCGGGGTGCCGCACTTGTGAAAGTGTTCGGACTTTTCACACCGCATTGTGGGGTATGTAAGCCCCTGGTGTATTGGCCGTACCATAGTGTACGGTTGCAAGGCGTCATTAATGAACACACACACATATATATATATATAACAAGAATGCAATAATAGTCGTAATGTCATGCATTGTTTATTAAAAAGTTGCGTTAAAGCAGAGTGATACAAATAGGGCGATAAGCAAAGAGTAGGACTATGTCCCTTTCAAGGGCAAGCTGAGGAATGCTGTTAAATTGAATATTTTACTCGTTACTGTAATCAACCTGGGAATTCCGTGGTATAACGTAGCTGTCTGCCTCCTTGGTTGCTGCATCATGTGTTCGACAATAGTGCTGCCGGACAGTGTTTCCAAAGATTAAGGTCCTGAAAGAAAAAGAAAAATAACCGAACGGGAAGCCCCTAGTGCGGTTTAGGCCGCATCTTGGGGCGTGCCGCAGTTGTGCCCCCCTCCCCACCTGTGCCCATGGTATGTTCAATGCGTAATTATGTATGCGCGGCATGAGTTTCGCCGCTGGGCTGGGATTGGGGTGGCCGCCGTATTGCTACCCGAGCTCAGATCGCGCCAGGCGGTCTATTTGCCGATTGCCCCAAGCGCGCTTGAAGGTGTCTGAGCTGTGAAGCACCGAACTGGTTGATTGCCTTGAGAGGCTGCTTTGCGTTTCTGCTGCGAGAGCTGTGGTGTGCTCCTCTGTTCGGAGAGAGCGCTCTGTGTTTCCATTGACTACAATAACTCCGCGAGGTCCTGGCATCTTGAGCTTGAGGTATGCATAATGCGGTACCGCATTGAATCTAGCAAATGCGGTTCGCCCGAGCAGCACGTGATAACCAATGCGGAACGGGACTATATCGAAGATTAACTCTTCGCTTCAGAAGTTATCCAGGGATTCGAAGACCACTTCCAGTGTAATTGAGCCTGTGCAATGGGCCTCTACACCTGGAATGACGCCCTTAAAGGTCGTTTTTGTGGGTTTGATCCTTGAGGGGTCTATACCCATTTTACACATTGTGTCCTGATAAAGCAGGTTCAGGCTACTGCCGCCGTCCATAAGGACTCGAGTGAGGTGAAATCTGTCGATGATTGGGTCTAGGACCAGTGCGGCGAATCCGCCATGACGGATACTAGTGGGGTGGTCCCTTCGATCGAAGGTGATCGGACAGGAGGACCAAGGGTTGAACTTTGGGGCGACTGGCTTCAACTCATATACGTCCCTGAGCGCACGCTTCCGCTCCCTCTTGGGGATGTGGGTTGCGTATATCTTGTTCACCGTCCGCACTTGCGGGGGAAACCTCTTCTGTCCTCTAGTGTGCGGCTGCCGGGGCTCCTCCTCGTCATCACTATGTGGCCCCCTGTCCTTGTTTTCGGCAATTAACTTGCTGGCCTGCTTGAACACCCAACAATCCCTGTTGGTGTGATTGGCTGGCTTGTCTGGGGTGCCGTGTATTTGACACGAGCGATCGAGTATACGGTCCAAGCTGGACGGACCCAGCGTACTTTGTTTGAATGGCTTTTTCCGCTGGCCGAGTTTAGAGCCTTTGAATCCGGCATTGACTGTCGTATCCTCAGTATTTTTGCTGTTAATGCGGTGCATATGCTTGTTGCGACGTGACCTGCTATTGCCGTCCTTGGTATCTGAGGTACCATGGTTCTTTGATATGTTATTACTGCGAGCCAGCCAGCTGTCTTCTCTCGCACAAAAGCGGGTCATGAGCGTCGTGAGAGCTGCCATAGATTTCAGCTTTTCCTGACCAAGGTGTCGGGCTAGCCACTCTTCTCGGATGTTGTGCTTGAAAGCCACTAAGGCCTCTGCATCCGGATAGTCGACGATTTGATTTTTCTTTGTAAGGAACCGAGTCCAGAATTGCCTGGCCGACTCTTCTGGCTGCTGAATTATGTGGCTCAAATCATCGGCGTCTGGTGGTCGCACATAAGTGCCCTGAAATTTGTCGAGGAATGCGGCTTCCAGATCTTCCCAACAACTAATGGAGTCCGTTGGCAAGCTGTTAAGCCAATGCCGCACTGGTCCTTTGAGCTTTAGTGGGAGGTATTTGATGGCGTGTAAGTCATCGCCGCGGGCCATGTGGATGTGGAGGAGGAAGTTCTCAATCCATACTGCGGGATCTGTTGTGCCGTCGTATGATTCAATATTTACAGGTTTGAAACCTTCTGGGAATTGATGTTCCATTACTTCGTCTATGAAGCATAAGGGGTGTGCGGCGCCTCTGTATTGGGCTATATCGCGACGTAGCTCGAATGGGTCTTGCCCGCTGTGTTCGGCCCGGCCGGATTTGCTTTTACTGTATCCGGCATGACGTTTGTCGTCTCGTAGAGTGGTGTGCCCTCGTGATCCGTAGGTCGATCTTGAATGCTTTTCCTTGTCCTCCAATATGTCTCGCAGGTCTGGCGTATCTGCCCATGCCTTTTTATTTGAATGGCGTTGGGGGTGGAGGCTGAGCTTTTGGCTGGAATGCCTCTCTATCGCGGCCACAAAGTGGCCGATTAGCCATATCATACGCTTCTTCCTCCAGTCGGGGTAGTAACCCGCGTCTTGGGTAACTCTTGGAGGGGCGCTCGAGTTTATATTCCTCGGCCGCGAGGACTTCAATCCATTTGTCAGCTAGCAGATCTTGATCAGCTTGAAGCTGCTGCTGCTTTTTCTTCAGGCTATTTGCCGTGGCCATGAGCCGGCGCTTGAAGCGCTCTTGTTCGACGGGATCCTCTGGTTCGGCGAATTCATCGTCGCCGAGGCTTGCCTCGTCTTCGGAGGTGGGCCTGTGATTGTCATCCTCCTCCTCTCCGTCTGCCGCTCTCTCAGGAGAGCTGGCTCCTCCATCCTCCTGCTCTAAATCTTGCTGGAGGGGTTTGTTGTTTTCTTCGGCACTATCCGGAGTGTTATTATCTCCCGTGCCGGTATCACCACTTTTGCTTTGGCGGGACTTATAGCGGTGCCGCTGACGTCGGTGTTTGGGTTGCTTCTTGGAGGGGTCAACCTCCGCTATCCCGTCGCCATTGCCTTCTTTGGGTGTATCCACCATGTATATGTCATATGACGAGGTGGCTTTCCAATGCCCTATAGGTGCTGGTTCATGTTCGTCTCCTACATCGTCGTCCATACCGTCGATGTCTTTGGAGTTGAAGTCGAGCATGTCGGTTAAATCATCGACAGTGGCTACGAAGTGGGTGGTGGGTGGGCGTCGAATTTCTTCGTCGTCCGCATCCCAATCCTGTTGGCCATAATCCGGCCAGGGCTCTCCTGACAAAGAGAGAGACCTTAGTGAATTCAGAATGTCGCCGAAGGGAGAGTGCTGAAAGATATCCGCGGCGATGAATTCCATGATTGGCGCCCAATCGGATTCGATTGGCAGGGGCGCGGATGGTTCGGAGTCCGGAAAAGAGTCCGGCACCTTGGAGTCACGCGCTGCGCAGAGGGTTAGGCTGGTGTTCAGCTTGATCGCCGTTGAGACTGCAGCCCCTGAGGCGGTGTCTAACCACCCGTCCTCGACTGGCATAGTTGGCTTCGAACTAAGGGTCGGAGCTGATGCGGGCGCAGCCTCTGGGGTACTGTTCGGCGACAGAGCTAGGTCATACCCATCGCGATAGTGCGGCGCGCCCGGCTGTGGCTCGAATCCGTCGAAGATCAAGTCTCCGCGGATGTCGGCCGTGTAGTTCAAACTTCCAAATCTGACATGATGGCCAGGGGCGTAGCTTTCAATCTGCTCCAGGTGGCCAAGCGAATTTGCCTGCAGTGCAAAGCCGCCGAATACAAAGATCTGTCCAGGGAGAAAAGTCTCACCCTGGGCCGCATCGCTATCGATGATAGTAGGAGCCATCAAGCCTAACGGCGACGACACAGAGGAACTCTCAATGAAAGCACCAATGTCGGTGTCAAAACCGGCGGATCTCGGGTAGGGGGTCCCGAACTGTCCGTCTAGGCCGGATGGTAACAGGAGGCAGGGGACACGATGTTTTACTCAGGTTCGAGCCCTCTTGATGGAGGTAAAACCCTATGTCCTGCTTGATTGATATTGATGATATGGGTAGTACAAGAGTAGATCTACCACGAGATCGGAGAGGCTAAACCCTAGAAGCTAGCCTATGGTATGATCGTATGTTATGGTTGTTGTCCTACGGACTAAAACCCTTCGGTTTATATAGACACTGGAGAGGGTTAGGGTTACACAAGGTCGGTTACAAAGCAGGAGATATCCATATCCGTATTGCCTAGTTTGCCTTCCACGCCAAGTAGAGTCCCATCCGGACACGAGACGAAGTCTTCAATCTTGTATCTTCATAGTCTAACAGTCCGGCCAATGGAGATAGTCCAGCTGTCCGGAGACCCCCTAATCCAGGACTCCCTCAGTGGTAGATCAGTTAAAAGAGTTGTGGTTAAAAGGTAATCACCCTCTGAAGTTCACTGCAGTAAAGTTGGGTGAACACTGGTGATCAACAGGGATTTTACTGGCGCCCAAGAGTTTTTCTGGGGTGATTAACTAAGGAAGGACTATGGTCCTGGAGGTTTTGAGGCATAATGGAGCACAAACTAACATAGTTGCTTTGTAACTCACATTATGTGTCCAGAAGCAAGATTTGGATGATGCACTCACATGGAGTAACCACTTGAGGTAAAACTTGGCAGGGCTTAGTGATTTGGGCAGATAAAGGTGCTGTAAAAATTTCATACCAAATGGATTTACCAAAATGGTACTTCCTTCACAACTATCTTCACTGTCCAGAAACGTGTAAAAATTCTAGAGGAGTATTGGCTAAGTGAAATGGTGCCAAATGTGATGGAGAGAAGTTATTCGGGTAGGAGAATTCTCTGGTAAGTTTTCAGATAAAATGAAGCAATATTAAATATACTTGCTTCACAACCTGAAAATATTGACAGAATCAAAGATTTGATGTTGTGCTCACATAGATGATTGGGTGGGGCTGAAATTTGGAGGAGAGAAATGATATGATCACAAGAAGAGGCATGTAAAATTTCAACTAATTTGGGTAAAACTAGCTAGCACTTCCTTCACAAAGGCTTCCTTCAGACAGGAACTTTGAAAAATCACTGAGGAAGTTTGGCTAGGCAAATAAAGTTGAATTTTTGGACAGGGCAATTATTTGGATGATATATCATGCCCAAAAAGCTTGGGGGCAAATGGACAAACATAAATAGCACTTGCTTCACAATATGCCATTTAGGACATAATAGGAAATGAATTTATTGAGCATGATGGAAAATATGTCCAATGAAATATTTTGCCATATTTGACGAAGATATGACCCAAACAATTTATAAGAATTATTGGGGATTTTTGGATGGGAAAAATATGAGTTGCTTCACAACCTAGGGCAGATAGGATTATTCCTTTACTAGAAAAAGGAATATTCCTGAGAAAACAAAATTAGGGTTTGGTCAAGCAGTGGAGTGACATGATCTTGGCAAAGTTTTTAGGATGATGAGCCACTTGGGAGAGGAAAGGAAGACGATTTCCCAGGTGACAAGGCCACAGAACCACTCCAAAAAGAAAACCAGAGCAAAAACCAATAAATCAAAAAGTAGAAGAAAAGGGCCAAAATCCAGGCTGTTACATGTCCCTAAGAAGGGAGGCATTACTGTTGTTCCTAATGATAAAGACGAATTGATCCGACAAAGAATTGTTACAGGTTACAGAATGGTAATTGATTTCCGCAAGTTAAATAAAGCTACTAGAAAGGATCATTACCCTTTAACTTTTATTGATCAAATGCTAGAAAGATTATCCAAACATACACATTTTTGCTTTCTAGACGGTTATTCTGGTTTCTCTCAAATACCTGTGTCGAAAGAGGATTAGGAAAAGACCACTTTTACTTGCCATTTCAGTTCCTTTGCTTGTACATGTATGCCTTTTGGTTTATGTAATGCACCTGCTACCTTTCAAAGATGCATGACTGCTATATTCTCTAACTTTTGTGAAAAGATTGTTGAGGTTTTCATGGATGATTTCTCCGTGTATGGAACTTCTTTTGATGATTTCTTAAGCAACCTTGATCGAGTTTTGCAGAGATGTGAAGAAATTAATCTTGTCTTGAATTGGGAGAAGTGCCACTTTATGGTTAACTAGTCGTCAACCCATGCATTCGCACGTGCTAGAATTTTTTTAATGAATTGATTAGATTTTTGTGACATTTATTAAATTGTGAATGCACTGGTCAGTATAAAATGTAGAAGAACTTCATATATATATGCCTTTGAAGTATGGAATTATGCTCGTGGATTCTTTGTGGTACATTTAGTTCAATAGATACTTGATTGGATTATATATTTTTGCTTTGTAACTATATGTTTTTGTTGTCTTATATCCCCGGTGTCTTATAATCCTATCTGTTGTCTTCCAATTCTTTTTGCAATCTATTTTTTCTTCTGATTCGTTTTTCAATCATTACACACCAATGTTTATTGCTTTTTCTCCGCCAATTGAGTTGTCAGTCTTTGGTACTGCTAACTGTCACATCGGAATGTGTAGTTCTTTTGATATAGGTTATTTCAAGCATGGACTATTTTCATCATATTGTATAGAAGAATCATTTTGTAAGCAATACTCATCTAAGGTTATTGCTTTGTCAATGACAACTGAGTTGTTATAATCTATATTTGGTATTACACATAATTGATACGGACATGCCATTCTGTAGCACATGGGTCTTCCATTTTGTACACTATCGTAATGTATTGTTTGGTCTTGGGTCTCTCTTGCCTAATAATATATTGTTTAAGTAGTTCTTATTCTTTCTCTTGACTAAGGTGTTATGGAATTTTTTTATTTTGTACTTTTGAAGTACGTGTATATATACAATGTGAGGATTATATCTAATAGATGTTACGTAAAAAACAATTATAGCAATACATCAAGGAGGTAACGTATTTTCCCCATATATAAACTCGTGAATCATCATGCCTAGTTAAAATTGAGGAAGTAATCATGTTTTGTATTCAAGTAGGCAAATGAGTAGACGATACTGCTATTTTTTCTTACTTCTAGCTTACACCAGAATGCCTAATATTATCATTTCCAAGTTTGCTAGGGTTCACCAATGGATTGTGGGTCATCATTCATCAACCTTTCTTCCTCTCTCCCTCCCAAATAATATAGCCAACTTCATAAAAAGGGCGAAAAAGGATCATACTCTATACGAAACTGGCAACAGAGTAGGCCATAGCTTCAGGAGTTAAGCTAGTCACTGAAGGAGTTCAATGTACTAACAACATGAAGCAGCATGGGCGCGCCACAGACAGAAGTTAGGCATGATGGATGATATACTTGAGGACTTTTGTGCGTTAGCACATAATAATTATATACGTTGGAACCTTTTGCCACATAGATTGAAATATATTTTTCTCAATGCACACTTGCAGGACCCACTAAAGCCAAAAAGAAGTAACACCAAAGCATGGAAATCAGATGTACTTAGAAAGCATAAGTTTTTCCAACTCTGTTTCCACATTGGATGCATTGCTAACTGATTTGAAATGGGCATATAAATGAACTGTGCAACAGAACAGAAAATCCAATCACCCCGCTGTCAAGCCGTTGACTTCCATCAAGTCACATTCCATGTGTACTCTGGAACATCACTTAGCCTGGTATGTCCCAGGAGCATGCTGCACCAACTAAGTATGCGGCGCTGAGAGAAACCACTATTCTCGTCGTCTGAGCTATGATGTTTATTTTTGTTTCTTCTTTCTCTGTACATGAATCATAAAGAAAATAAGCTCATGAAGGAAAGGCTGACTCATCCTTTTCAAGATTATATGGGAGTACGGAATTTGTGAAACCTTGTTTCTGTGTCAATCCATGTCTCATATTTTCAGTCGGTGGTAGCTAGCATGTAATCCCTAGCCAATAGCGCATCTTTCTCTGTCCTAGGATGGCGTTCACATGTTTTCTGAAGTAGCATTATCAACAGGTAATAATAGCCCACAACATATATAAGATATTTGATGCAAATTGTACCCAACGAAAATCTCCATGAGCTTACAAAATAGATACTAAAGCTTCGTCAAGATAGTTTCAGGATCTGGCGAACAATGTAGAAAATTTGGAGTTTCTGAAAACAAAAAATAGTGGTAGCTTAACTACTGCAAACAAAACAGAGACTGGGCAGCAACCTCTTTGTCAGGTATTATGATTTCATGGAATAATAAGTTTAAGAATTTCTAAGAGTTTTCTTGTAGATTGTACCCTGTTTGTAAAGAAGTACCATGTCACCTGTGATAAGTGTATCACCGTTTCATTTATATCAGTCTTTGACCTCCTCAATTCTCATGCAGAAGGAATGTGTAAGAAAGAGACGAAGATAAATCATTCTCATATATAGTGATTCTGGGCAAAACATAATTCAAAAGGATTTTATTAGATTAGGCGAGGTTCAACAACCTGAAACAGTTGTGTACAGGCCAGTGAGCCTCTGTAGTTTATAAACAACAGTGTGCAGTCAGAGAAATTCTTGAAGTAGTCTACAAAGCCAAGCTATCATTTTAGTTGTGACCATCCATAAGTACTATGAACGACATGTGTTTTTTAACTCGTTCTGAAATATTCAAGCAACTTAAACATGTGAGGAGTTTGGTTCATATTACCAAACAGTGGAAAGCAAGATACATGAATCAAGTAGTATTTAGGACAAAGAAAAATATGATAATAAGGAAAATGCATTATGGGGAAAATTTGAAGTTTTCACACTGAAAACAAAAAAGTAGTGGTAGCTCCACTATTGAAAACAAAATAGAGACCGGGCACTACCACCAATAGCCCTTTCTATTTTTAAGACTGAGCTCAGCAACCTCTTTATTAGGTATTACGATATCATGGACTAATAACTTACAGTTTGTACCCTGTTTGTAAAGAAGTACCATGTCACCGTCTGATAAGTGTGTCATTGTTCCGATCTATATCAATGTTTGGCCTCCTCAATTCTCATGCAGAAGGAATGCGTAAGAAAGAGGCGAACATAATCATACTCCTATATGTAATTCTGGCCAAAACATATATTAGATTAGGCGAGGTTCAACAACCTGAAAGAGTTGTGTATAGGATAGTGAGCCTATGTAGTTTATAAACAACAGTGGGCAGTCAGAGAAATTCTTGAAGTAGTCTAAACATCCAAGCTATCATTTTAGCTGTGATCATCGAACGACATGTGGTTTTGCTTCTAACTCGGTTTGAAATATTCAGGCAACATAAACACATGAGGAGTCATATTACAAATAGTGGAAAGCAAGAAACATAAATCAAGTAGTATTTAGGACAAACAAAAAAACAAAGAAAATACGTGCTGGGGAAAGTCTGGAGTTTTCACACTGAAAACAAAAAATAGTGGTAGCTTCACTACTGAAAACAAAATAGAGACTGGGTAGTACCACCCATGGCTCTGCTCAGCAACCTCTTTGTCAAGTGTGATATCATGGACTAATAAGTTTAACACATTCTAAGAGCTTTCTTACAGTTTGTACCCTGTTTGTAAAGAAGTACCATGTCATTGTCTGATAAGTGTGTCACCGTTTTGATTTCTATCAGTGTTTGACCTCCTCGATTCTCATGCAGAATGAATCAACAAGGAGACGAAGATAAATCATACTCATATATAGTAATTCCAGCCAAAACATAATTCAAAAAGATTATACTATATTAGGACAGATTCAACAACCTGAAAGAGTTGTGTATAGGCGAGTGAGCCTCTGTTGTGGCCAGTCAGAGAAAATCTTTTAGTAATCTACAGAGTCAAGCGATGATGTACTATGAATGACATGTTGTATTACTTCTAACTCGGTCTAAAATATTCAAGCAACATAAACACGTGAAGAGTTTGGTTTATATTACAAACAGTGGAAAGCAAGAAATGAATCAAGTACTCCATGTGACCCATATTAATTGTCGTCGATGTACTAAGTCAACGACAATTAATACGGATCGATGGGAGTATAATTTAGGACAAACGGGAAATACAATAATAAAGAAAATACAAAGTACTTGCTAATTCATAGCCCTAGGAACCTCACCTTGCTGATCCCTCTCACTCCGTGGTATCCATCAAGCCCGTGCCAAGTCTTTTGAAACACTGATCCAACTATAGTTTGACGCGCCGAGGAAAACCATGGACTTAGAGTGTGGTTTGAAGATAGAGGAGAGGAGTCTTGATGAGATTGCTTACATGAGTGAATATAAGATGCACATTGTGTTAAAAAAAGAGATGAGGAATATCAAGAACACTGTTTTATTTTTTACCAGCATACATAAACCACAAATTTCAACTTTAATTTGTAGAAAATAATAATGTAATTTGGTGGCACCGAAAATATAAATTCAAAGAGATAGAAACCTATCAAGAGGGAAATCAATTCCTTACCTATCGAAGTTAAGACTCATGTCAATCTTTTGATGACAGAAGCAACTGAATTGGCCATATTGGAATTGGTTGTGGCAAAAACAATTTAAAATCAAACTTCTCATCTGCATACAAGGTTATGCTACTGTGTAAGTTTCATCACATTTTTTTGTTCTATACTTGTGAAGACTGTATAAATACTGTTCGATCAAGTAGATCTATAAGCATGCATGAATATTCTTCTAAGCATAATGGGGCAACATAAATCTACTAATTTATTTTAGAGCAGATTTATAATTATGCAGAACCCACTAATAAACAAGAAAATCACTCTGAGGGCACTCTGAAAGTGTATCTAAAAATTCTTTAGCATATTTTTTGTAATTGGCAACTATGTTATCTGAACACTGTAACTGCAAAGGAAGGATCACACATATTATTAAAACAAACAATGATATTATGGGTTCCATGGTTACAAATAGAGAAAAATATGTATGTTTTGTATTAAAAAGATCACCTATTTAGATCCATTACCAAATACAACAAACAAACCATACACAGAAACATGTGTGACTCAATATTCCATACATCAAGCTATTTCTTTTGCAGAACCAACAATATTTAAATGTTACAAATCTACACAGAAAATATTATACACTCTATAAGATATGATTCTTAATCCTGGATGGAAGAATTGTTTGCTAAACATGCAGATAATCTGAGAGTTAGCACATACTGGAAGAAAAACGTACAATCTCCAAATATTTCCATAGAAAAATGTACACCTTCCATCAAACGCGCCCAAGTTCCATGAGAGAACTTTAGAGAAGAAAATTACCTTGTCGGGCAGCCACGCAACACACCAGAATTTGCTACGCGGAGTGCGATCTTCTGCGGCTACTTCCACGCCTCGGCGGTCAGACGTGTGGAGGGGACAATAGGACACCATTGTTGTCACTTATATGCATCGCCATAGGAAAGGAGAGCACCATGTGTTGCAGCAACTTCAGACGCGACGTTTGATAAGAGAGGAATAGGAGATGGGAACAGATCGATGAACAATACACATTACACCTCACTCGCGTTCCCTCGACCAGCCGCGTCTCCACCATGCAGCCGGAAGCAGCTGTTGCCGCATGCTACTCAAAGAGAGAGGACCAAGGAGAGAGATGGTTCAAGGTGGCGGTGGAGGCAGTAGTGGGATGCGACAGAGTGTGGATGCGGTGGGCGGCGGCGGTGGATGGGGCAGGGAGCAATGAGAATGGTTGGGACGCAAGGCGGCGGCGCGATCCATGGTGATGGGCAGGACGGTGGGTGTCTGGAGAATAGGGATAAGGAAAGATGGCTTCTGTTTTGTGAAAAATAGGACCGTGGGCCTTTAGATTTCTTTTTTCCTGGCCGAATTAAGCACACAATTAAGTTCAAAATATATACACGAATTAATCTGCACCGTAATAATTTGGTCCCACTAGATTAACGGCTCGTAAAATCTAATTAATGTAGTAATTATTAGGGAGTCTAGAATTAGTATAGGTATAGATGAAGGTATTGTGTTGGGGCATAAAATTTATGAAAGAGGTATTGAAGTGGATAAAGCTAAAGTTGATGCTATTGAAAAGATGCCGTGTCCTAAGGACATTAAAGGTATAAGAAGTTTCCTTGGTCATGCCGATTTTTATAGGAGGTTCATTAAAGACTTCTAAAAAATTTCTAGGCCTCTGACTAATCTCTTACAAAAAGATGTTCCTTTTGTCTTTGATGATGATTGTGTAGAAGCATTTGGAATACTTGAGAAAGCCTTGATTTCTGCACCTATTGTTCAGCCACCTGATTGGAATTTACACTTTGAAATTATGTGTGATGCTAGTGATTATGCTGTAGGTGCTGTTCTAGGGCAAAGAGTCGATAAGAAATTAAATGTTATCCAATATGCTAGTAAAACTCAAGCCGTGCCCAGAGAAATTATGCTACTACTGAAAAAGAATTTTTAGCAGTTGTACTTGCTTGTGATAAGTTCAGACCTTATATTGTTGATTCTAAAGTAACTATTCACACTGATCATGCTGCTATTAAATACCTTATGGAAAAGAAATATGCTAAACCTATACTTATTAGATGGGTTCTCTTGCTACAAGAATTTGATTTGCATATTATTGATAGGAAGGGAGCTGAGAACCCCGTTGCAGACAACTTGTCTAGGTTAGAAAATGTTCTTGATGACCCACTCCCTATTGATGATAGTTTTCATGATGAACAATTAGCTATCATAAATGCTTCTCGTACTGCTCCATGGTATGCTGTTTATGCTAATTACATTGTTGCTAAATTTATACCACCTAGTTTCACATACCAGCAAAAGAAAAAGTTTTTCTATGATTTGAGACATTACTTCTGGGATGACCCACACCTTTATAAAGAAGGAGTAGATAGTGTTATTAGATGTTGTGTACCTGAGCATGAACAGGAATAGATCCTACGCAAGTGTCACTCCGAGGCTTATGGAGGACACCACGCTGGAGATAGAACTGCACATAATGTATTGCAATCCGATTTTTATTGGACTACTCTTTTCAAAGATGCACGTAAGTTTGTCTTGTCTTGTGATGAATGTAAAGAATTGGTAATATTAGTAGACACCAAGAAATGCCGATGAACTATTCACTTGTTATTGAACCATTTGATGTTTGGGGCTTTGATTATATGGGATTGTTTCCTTCCTCTAATGGGTATAAACATATTTTAGTTGCTGCTGATTACATACTAAGTGGGTACACTACAAAAAAAGACACATCCATGATATTTTGGGCCGAACGAATTTTTTCTGTCGTACTTATGACACTTCTATGACGATAATTGTGACAAAACCCGGTATCATCATAGATGTGATGGGGTCCTACTTCTATGACAAAAAATCATGACAAAAAATGGGCTTTTCGTCCTGGGCAGGCCGGAGACGCAGCTGCATGACATTCTTTGGGCCGTCCATGACAGAAAAAACCATGGTAGAAGTGAGGGCGAGGAAAATATCAGGGTGTTCCTGGTTACGGTGGGTGGTCAGGCCGAGCGATGCGCGTTTCTCTCGTACACGCACACGCGTGGGAGCGAGGCGTTGGGCTCTAACTGAACTCGAGTGATTGCACTGCAGGCTACGCGTTACTGAACCCGAGCGATCGATCGATGGCTGTTAACTGAACCCGATCGAGCGATTCCTTCGCTACTGTTGCTAACCGAAGCCGATCGATGCTGCCTCTGGAAGAACAGTGAGCGTTTCTAGGGGGGTTGGATGAACAGTTCCCGGTGGGGGAGGCTGAACAGGACCCCGTGGTGTTGCCTCTGGATGAACAAGACCCCGATCGATCGAACCGGTTGGGGCTGGATGAACAGGACCCCGTGGAGGGCAGGATGAATAGGACCACCCCCTAGAGGGCTGGATGAACAGTAGACGGTGGAGGGCTGGATGAACAGTAGCCCGTGGAGGGGTGGTTGAACAGGAGCCTGTGGAGACGGCTGGTTGAACAGTAGCCAGTGGAGTAGCGCGAGGTGGAGGCTGGATGAACAGGAGCCCGTGGATGAACAATCGCAGGTGGAGGCTGGAGGAGGTCGATGGTGGATGAACAGTAGCCCGTGGAGGCTGGAGGGGGTCGACGGTGGAGATAAACAGTATCCCGTGGAGTCCCGTTTTGCGGTACGCCACACCCCTCCGATGAACAGGACCCCCGTTTCGACCGTAGCGCTCCAACACAAGTCTGTTTCCTCCGTTTTGCGGTATGCCACGCCCCTCCCGATCAACATGACCCCTATTTCGACCGTAGGAGGTCCGTTTCCTCCGTTTTGCGGTACGCCAGACCCCTCCCGATGAACAGGATCCTGTTTCGACTGTGGCCGGTTGAACACAAGGCCGTATCCTCCGTTCTGCGGTACGCCATGCCTCGTTTCCATCGGCAGTTCCGTCCAAGCCCCACCCGATGAACACGATGACGCGTTCCATTCTGACCCAGCCGGTTGGCTCCCCATGAACACGACGATGACGCAGTTTCTCCGTTCCGACCCAGCCATGTACACGAGTCCTGGCTGTGCGTATGCGCGAGTAGGCATTCGAGACCTTGCCCGTATGTACGTATGTGGCCATATTTTCTTTCTTCCACACTGGCCGCTGTACGTACGTGTACATGCTACGTGCGCGCCTCTACTACGACACATGCGCGCTTCTACATCGACCAGTATGTACGTACACGTTCGCGACAAGAATGACAACGCTACGTACACTTCGACCAGGTGGGTCCCGACTGTCAGGCACTTCCTTGCGTGCGAAGATGTAGCTGGTGGGTCCCAGCAGTCAGGGGGAAATGTTTTTTTCGCAAAATACGGTGGCCCGTCCGGTGGGTCCCCACTGTCAGGTGGAGGAATAATTATTTTGCGCGTAATAAGGAGGCACTTCCTTGCTGCGGCCGTGGACCCAGCTGTCAGCCTCTCCATGTATAGTCCATGTCCGATGGAAGCCGTTCCTTGGACCACTTTGACCACGCCGCACCGAGAGCACCAGGGCGGTGGATAACAGCGAGGCCTAGGAAGGGGACGACGCGGAGCCGGGGAAGACGCAGCAGTGGATGCCCACGCGTGGAGGAGTATGAGGGTTCGCTGGTTCGTTGCGGTGTGAGGCTGCCGTCGCCATAGAATAACAGGGGTGCGAGTGAGTAGAGGGATGGACTGGCCAGCGGTAGGAGTAGTAGGGGGCCGTGAGGCCTCCGCGGCATCGCAGCCGGCCACAGGAGGCAGGAGCACGAGGCACGACCGGTGCTACTTTGGGAGGCTGGAGCAAGAAGACCAGAGGTTGCACAAGCACTATGGCCGTTGGATGGATATCGTACGGTCACTTGAGCTAGAATCGTTCATATTGACTAAGTGGACAAAGCCCTCCGTCCCCGTCAACTTCGTTGGCCCACAAGTCAGCCTCCCACTATTGTGGGTCCCAACTAGCAGGGGGTATTCATTTTTTGTGCTTAATAAGGAGGCACTTCCTTGCCTGCGAAGATATAGCTGGTGGTCCGACCTGTCAGCGGTGGGAACATTTTTCGTGAAATACAGAGGCCCTTCTGGTGGGTCCCAGCTGTCAGGTGGAGGAATCATTATTTTGCGCGTAATAAGGAGGCATTTCCTTGTGTGCGGCCGTGGAACTATCTGTCAACCTCTCCATGCATAGTCTACTTTCGATGGTATTTCTCGTTGACCACATTAACCACTGCGCGCCGAGTGCATCCAAGGTGGTGGACGACGGCGAGGCCCCGGACAGCAACGAGCCGAAGATGGGAAGACGCGGGAGTAGAGTCACAGACAGAGAGGTGTACGAGGGTTAACTGGTTCTGGTGCGGTGTGGTTCGGCAATCGGTGGAGAAGAAAAGGAGGTGTGGAGGGGTGGAGGGATGGCCTGGCCAACGGTGGAGTAGCGCTTCACAGCGAAGCGTGCTAAGCAGAGCTGCTAGTAGAAGGAGGCGGGAGCAGGTGGTCCCGGCGGCGCTGGAGGAAGAAGACGAGAGACTGAAGATGGATGCCGACCGTTGGATGTAAATCCAACGGCTAACGATGTCAGAATCATTTTTTGACTAAGTTGACAACGACTTGCATTGGCTTCGACCTATTGACCCACATTTCAGCCTCCAAAAATGTGGCACGTATTCAACCCATTTTTTCAGAATTTACAGTCTTTTTTTTGCGCGGTAGAATTTACAGTCCATTTGATCTCTTTTTTGAATTATAGTCCATTAGCTGGGCTGGGTGAACAAATAATGTAGTGTCCATGCGGCCCATTCATGTTTTTCCTAAAAAATTACAGGCCATTTGCACTTTCTCGAAATACACGATTTCGCTGGGCTTATTCTAATTATAGTGTTGGGGTGGGCACAACAATGTTATCAAAAAATAAATAGGGGCTGAGCATTTTGTTATATATATATATATATAATAAGTGATCTATTATTACATTGGTCCTTAAATCTTACCAAGCTTTTGTACACAATCACGAGGATTTTCGTTGCCAAAAAAAATCCAGGATTTTATTGTTAAGAAATTATTTTTATAAATTAATAAGATGTGGGATATTGTTTTCTTACATATGTAAGTATTTGTTAAATATATGATGACAATAACAATAATATATAATAACATATAAAATAATTTAAATATATATAATATAGTTAGAAGGGAAACATAAGTTGGACCGGGCGTTCCTATTCTTATATAGAAAAATAGAACAGACTTATGCGTTTTCTTCAAAAAAACTACATAAATTGGGCTGCCGATGTTTCAGGAAAAATAAAACCTCGAATGGGAGGTCCATAGGTCAGTCGATACATGACGGCCCTCAAGAAAATACAAACAGGCCTATGGACCTCCCATCCGAGGTCGTGGGCTACGCATGTTAAAAAAGAAAGCCTAGATGGGGCAGCCCAAAACCCAGCTGATACTTGCTACCCAAGTGATGATAAATGATACCTGCCAGCTCCCTGGCTTCGTTGTGAATTTATCTCCTATAGTAACTACGCTGAAGCACCTAAAAAAATGTATCTATGTTGACAAACCCGTGAGCCCCAACGTCAGTATAACATTAGGTGGAAGTATTTGTTCGATGAGGCACTTGCTTGCGTACGACCATAGACTTGGTGGGTCCCGACTGTCCGCCTCTCCACGTATAGTCCTCTCTAGATTCCTCTCGTTTGTTCAGCATGTTCACAACGGCAGACAACGGCGTCACGGCGAGCGCACAGAGGCGTAGGAGAAGATCCGACCACCTGAGGAAGTGCCTTATTAGTAACGAAACAACTAAACTAGCCTAGTGGACGAGTGACACTACCCGACAGCTGTTCCGCTCGGGTTCGATTCCACCTGTGCAGAGAAAATATCTCCAATTTTTTTGCCTCTTCCTTTATTGACATGTGGGTCCCAATTGTCATCTACGCACACCACGTCCAACACTTGCCAAAACTTCGCCCCTCGTTTTCTCAGTTTTTCACAAACTCGACATTGTGTGGGCATCTTGAAAATAGCATATCTTTTTGACTGTGCATCATATGAAGATGTGCTGTGCATGAATGTTGATCAGCATGATCTTAACTGGCTGGTAGTTCCAGTTTCGACCATGAATAAAACTTCCAGCATGATGTTAACACTGTTTGCAAATGCCATGTTAATATAAATGCTCTGCCTCTGAAAGTTGCAGTTTCTTATCTGAAACTGAACTTGGAGTTTCTTATCTGAAACTGAAGCTTGTAGTTTCTTCTCTGATAATCACATGTCAGCGTCCGAAAGGCAGGGGAACCTCTCCTCTCCATCATCTCCATTCCAAAACCACCGTCTCGCCTCTCCCTCTTCTCCATTTCAAAACCACCCCTCTCCTCTCCATCATCTCCATTCCAAAACCACCGTCTCGCATCTCCCTCTTCTCTATTGCAAGACCACCGTCTCTCCTCCCATCTTCCAAAGCTATCACCGGACTACTCAGAAGGACATCTATGGAGGGGATGCAGCAGCAAATCAAGCAGATCGCCGGCAGCGACCAGGCAAAGTTAGCTAGGTTGAAGGAGATCCTTACTTGGTTTGACAATGAGTGGGAGATTTCGAGGACGGTGAGGGCCATGTGGTAATGTATGCGAAAGAGCGAGACGACGGTGCTGAGAGCGGCGATGTACTCCTATGTGGCAGTCATGCCGTAGTCCTTAGAGTTCATTGAGTATTTCCTCTGGGCGATGGAGCAAACAGATTCGCCCGAGGCGAAAGTCAGACGGAGGTGGTGGGCGTACAGGTCGAAGGTCGAGCACCCAGAGGATAACGAATCGATCGAGTACGGTGTGCCGTTCGTGAGGGTGCAGAACCAGCCGGAGCCACAGGAGTATTCGTTCTCCCACCGCAAGAGGAGGCCGGATGGCGCGACATCGCCTCCCCACCGTTCTCCATGGTTCCCTCGACGCTCGCCACATTTCAACGGCGTCGGTAGGGTTTAAGGTAATCTTCGCACTAACCTAATCTTCCATCTGCTTCATGCTTACAATCAGTGTGACAACTAATAAAAATCATGCTTACAATCAGTCTCCGAGCACTACGCCAATCACCCTAAAATAGCTCTGGACCTTTGGGTCAAAGTTGTGACACTGTGTACAAATAAAGAAAAATAGATTGGTGCTTCTTTTAGAAAAGAGTACACCCCTAGAAAACTACCAATATAAGGTACTAGTATTTTTTTAAGTATAAGCTACTAGTATTTGGTTAGAGGATTTGCTGCCGAGAAAGATCCGTCCACAGTGAGCGTCACACATCCCACTCATGGTGGTGGATGCCAATGCTTAGATGGAGCAGGGTTGGTGTCGGTAATTTTTACTTGGCACCTCGCACTCTGCATATATGCCGGTTCCATCCATACATTTGTGCAGTTCCACCAAAATGCAGCTGAATAACCCTGTTTGCACAGATAATGAAAAGGCGTGATTACATTATAGTGGCACTAGTTGATGAAACATACACTAATAAAGAAAAGAAAATATTACATCATACTGGAAATCGACCCAAGTGTCCCGGTTACACCTTCTGCCAGTGATGAACATCAGTGTACAGCGGTAGTACAAGGAGGGGCCTTGAGACATTCAAATCTCTATTTTTGTGTAGATCAACTAAAATTAAGCACCCCAGTTTGCTAAAACACTTAAACATTAACAATGGGACTAGTTGATGAAACATACATTAAAAAGAGAAGCACTTTCTTTATCTACATTGGAAATGAAATGATAGAGAGGACACTCACTCTATTTTAACTGTATTATTACTTCATTTTATCTGTGACACTAGGGTCGAGCAGGTGGCAAACGAGGTGTACCGTGCCTCGCAAGGATGAAGGCTGGGGGTGCTAAGATTGGGATGCTGAAGCTGGCTCTTTCAGTCCCTAACTTCCCCCTGATGTTTCTGTCGTAGCATTTGGGTTGTAATCCAAACTTGGTCGAGCTGGTGCTGCGTCCCCCTACCTGCCTAGCTTATGTGGCGAACTTGTCTCCTACTAGTACTCAGCCCATTCTAGTAGTAGTTGCATAACTGCCCGTTTACACTGAGATGCTGTCGGATAATGGTTCTCTATGGTTGGGTTTCTTTAATGAAATCAGAGGGAACCCCCTCTTTCGATATATATAAAAACAGTGGCACTAGCGGTGCCAAAACATTGCCTCAAATTAATAGTGCCACTAGATTAAGGTGGAAAATAATAACATTACTGCTTTATCATGGTAGTGCCAAAATAGTAGCACAAGAGGAGGATCAACATGTAGGATCTTTGGCCAACGGTCAGACCAATAACGAACATACCTCGTGATGGGAACCATATCTGCAGTCAACGCCATCGCAGAAGGGATGACACCAGTCACCAACATGGATGATTCAATTCATGGGACCTTTTGGTGCAGTTCACCTAAAATGAAGCAATGTCCCATGAGCTAGCAGCTTCTTCTTCTTCTTTTTTTAAGAAAAGGTCTCCAGCCCCGGTTCCATTTCCATCAGAAAACGAAATTCACAGAGCTTCTTCTTCATTAGTTGCAATAAAATTGAGCAACATCAAGGTTGGTTGTGAAGCTCCTGGAGAGTAGGCGGACCAGGACAGTTGCATCTCTAACGAAAAGAAGCAACTTATCTTAACGGGAAATTTAGCAGGACATGAAAAAAAGTGCCATTGATTCATATTACTGGAGGCATTACATTGAAAACAACATTGGTTTAACGTGTCCTTACTTTTAACAGTGCGACAGCTACATTTTACCAGTGGCATTACAAAAGAGCGGCTCGGGGCAACAAACATCAGAAGAGGATATCTGGGTTGATCCCATTTTTGTTCGGTATATAGCCACTTTATACTGTGTGAGGCTAGCAAATCTAGTGCTGGACTTACTCTGTTGACTTGTCCCCCAGTCCCCACTTTCTTTCCTTTTTCAACCAATAGATCGGGTTTATATTGAGTTTGTATTGCATTCCCTTTATTTCCCTATTAGACCTAGAGACCAGTTGGATAGCTAGTCTCTGCTACTTTTCGCCCCCATCATTTCCTCTTTTGATCAAGTCCTAGATTCAGGTAACAAATCCTCCCCCACCCCCACCCCCTTTCTTCCTTGTTTGAACCAAGTACTAATAGATTCGACTGCATGAACTAGTTTTACCTCTTAACCGTAAAAAAGGTGGTTTTTGAATAGCCGATCGATCCTATCTACACGAGGGGGGCTGAGAAATAGTAAAATATACAAATGCAGCGACGTCAGGAGCTCGAGAAGTAGAGCAAGGCCGGTTTCGAAGGAAGTTATACCCGAGGGTCGCCGGGATGTCGCTAGGTGGGCGGCGGGAGGCCGAATCTTCCCACATTACGGTAGCGAGGAAGAAGCGGTGGGAGGCCCTCCCTTGATGCTTGGGAGAGAATGGCAAGGCACGCTGATCGGGACACGCCGGCAGTGGGTAAGAGCCATCGCCGAGGACGACCGCGTGAACATTGCACCTTCTCACCTTCCCCGGCGGACAGGATCCGGCTGGATCTATGACCAGCGGTGAGTAGAGAGAGAGAGAGAGAGAGAGAGAGAGAGAGAGAGTGGCCACCGCTGTCGTGTTTAGATCTGGAGAGGATGAGACAGTGTGAAGAGAGCAACACCAGCAAGCAAGCGCGGAGGCTCCTGCCTATATAGTGGAGTACTAGTTTTCTTTTGTGTACCAGCCGGAGCCGGCTTGACCTCGGCAATGACTGTCGAGAAGTCTTCATGCACGTGCCCCGGAGGCGCAGTTGTCGTCATTTTGATCTGAAGCACCGGATTATAACATATAACACAAAAAAATGCCACATGACAAGAAATCATAACCTCACTGCCCAAAGGAGACAAGATGAATCCCAACGGACAAACTAGACGAGGATCAAAGCTCAAATTAAAGATAAACTCATAGAAAAGGGGTCCGTCGATAGATGTCCTAATTAACATAGCCGGCTTGACCTAGATGGCAGCCGAGTAGTCTTCGTGCTTGTGCCCCCAATGACTAGCCCAACTCAGTTGTCGCTGTTTAACCCTCACAGTGATTCGAAGAACATGACACCTAATTTTGCGAGATGACAAGAAACCATTTTTTAGATTTCTCAACAAAACTACAACCCTATACAACATAGCCTGCATGATATGTAGACCATAGCCAATCCAGGCGTGTCTTCTTGAGTCTGGTCACATGCATGGACGAACTGATCTTCCGTGTCTTGCAGGGATCGTCTAGGTACCAACGTATGTACTTCTATTAACTCACCTGACTTGCGGGGCCGGGGAGTGTTCCTATGGCCGGTTCTCAATTGCGGTCCCACATGTGTGTGCAAACGCAATATGACGCGCGTTCCATTCGGAGAGCGGCGTGCTAGACCGCGCAGCCGTCTGGGGTGCGCTGCAAACGCGACGGGCGTGCTGTATACTCCATACATGTGTACCGCTGTTTTCTTGAGGCTTTGCTCCATGGCGCAATCCATGGATACAAAATTAGTATACTGTACTATATAAAAGTCGAGGGTGGGGCTTTTCCCGCGTGGTAGGTGGGGTAGTTCCGCCTAGTAGGTTCGACAGAGACGCAAGAAGATGAGGGAGTAGGCTGCTGTAAACGTAGGGCTGTGTGATTTGACAGTGAGTTACTGCTGGACAGGCGGGGCCAGGTGATTTGACTTGCCATTATCATTTTAATTGCGGCGCTACGACCGGCTTGAGTCTCCCGATTCCTGAGCACCTCCATACAGGTGCCTCTCCCGATGCTCCACCACGTAGAGACTGGCTCTTGCTTGAGAGACCACTCCTCCACTTTTTCCTTGCCTCTTTCCCCCAGATATGCAAAAATGCCATGTAAAGAGGGCTTATAGCCCACTATTGTACTTGATCCTACAGGTGCTAAGCCTGCCACATAGGCATAAAGTCTGATGTGGAAAGTTAATAAAGAAGAGAGAGACTAGTTTGGTGACCCCAGGAAGAAACGGTGATAAGCGCGTGTACCTAGATGAAGCAAACTTAGCAACAAAAAACTAAACACCTATGCATTGGGGACTTGAGTTGCTAAGGCATTTAATGCCCATAGCACATCATCTAAGCACCATTTCATTGGAAGAGCTCCCTCATTGGCAAATGCAATAAATACTATGAAGAAAGAGATAGAGAGAAGTAAACAAAAAATACTCTTATAGCCAACCTTATAGCTAGCCTTGCTATATGAGTGACTAAGTGATGACTATGTATGACATGCCAACATCAGATAGCCTAACGCACCGTGTTAAATCTCCAAGGGCACGACTACGCGAGCGAGGCGACAGTCGTGGTAGGCGCGACCATGATACGGGCTGCTGGCAGCCCTTGGATCTGAGATCGAACGGTCGCATGCTAAGTTCCTGAAAATTTGCAGAATAACCCTCCAGGATAGGATATTCACCCATAGGTCTAGAATCACGCCATGCAACCGTTCGATCTCAGATCCAAGGGCTCTCGAAAGCCCATATCATGGGAGAATGGAAAGCTTCGTATCACTTGTAATTTTCCCGACGCTTGACATGACATCGAAAGCCATTTAATTCGGCATCGAGTACACATGACATCTAATTGGGCCCCCATAGTACTGTGCATGAATCCATTTATCCACCAGGCAAGCCACTACCCTGCCATTCGCATGCCCCCCCCACTCGATAGTTTTACAATCGATAAACCGCTCCTTGTCGTCCTTTCCTTTCACATTACGATAGTTCCACTAATCCTAACCCTCCTCCAAATCCATGGCGTCCCAAATCTCCATGATCGGCAGTGAGTACAAGGTTAGAACCATCACCAGCGATGAGTTCTACGTCATCTACACCCGTTCTTCCGCAAAGGTCAAAGAATGCCTTGCTCGATTCAAACACATGTTCGAAAACTCAAATGATGAGTGGGTCGCTGGGCTAGATGTTGAGTACACCATAGTCCTGGGAAGCGAGAAGAATCTAAAGGAGCCAGAGAAGAAGAAGCCCGCCGTGATCCAGGTTTGCGTGCATGACTTTTATGCTTGGTCTACCACATATGTCATGCCGACGTTGAGTGCCAGGATTTTAAGAATTTCCTCAAGGACGGCCGAGTCAAATTCGTTACTGTAGACTTTAGGAACGACAAGGAAATCCTGGGTCAGATAGGCCTCGTTGTAGGCGACCCCTTCGACCTCCAGAAGAAAGGGTTGGTGCCCTCCCGTGATCAGCCTTCAATGCTGACCCTGGCAGGAGCCATGGTTCATCCTTCGTACGGTACACTAAAGAAACCGTCGTTAAAGTTTCATCATGCATGGGAGTGGAATGTACTAGATATAGACCACATCCACTATGCTGCAATGGATGGCTACCTTTGTTTCAATATCTACAAGAGTTGGATGAAGAGCAAGAGCCAAGTGTGTGGTTCAAGCAAAGAAATATCGGCCAAGAGGAAGAGGGACAAGGACGAAGTCGAGGACGTGGATGAGGAGTCTGCGTAAGGTGGCAGTGTCGTTACTCATGGTGGTTGTAATGCAGTGTCTACCGGATTAGTTGCTTAGTTTAATTTCAGGTGTGCTTAGTTTTATTTGAGGGGTGTGTTGTGCTGAGCCCCCGGCAGAACTATGTTATGTTTCTGTAAGTGCATCTAGTGCCCCTTAGTGATTTTGGTGTATTGAAGACTTATAGGTTAAGGGACTAATGCGTTTGTGAGTGTACACAGGTCTATAAGTCTATGAGGAGTTTGATATTTACAGAGAAAGTCGACCCGTAAAAATGAAGTTCTTCGACTGAAGACCTTGGATTTCTGAAGACTTTCTGAAGAATTTGAAAGTGAAGAAATTGGTGTGACCTTGAAGACTTAGTATTCATTCGAGGAACATGAAGCGTGAAGACTTTTGTTTTCGTAGTTTCATTTTCTCTTTCTTGAGTCATAGGAAACACCGTACTGTTAAAGGGGGTTGAGGAAATACTAAGGAAAAATTTCCATGTGATGCTCAACTCAAAATCCTACACCTACCAATCCCTTCGAGTGAAGCCATTGGAAATCTCATACATTCCAGTCATATTCTTCAGTCACAGAGATGAAGTTCTTCTGGTCTCTAAGGAATTTGTTCTGACTGAGGAGTTAGGAATTCGCCAGTGCGGATTACCTACACAGTGAGGAACATGATAGCCCTGATGATTTTTCTACTCAAAATTCCGACCGTTGCTGTGCTATGAGCCAGCTGCCCCAAAATATCTATCTACCTAACGGTCATACCATTGAAGGGCATTTATGTCTTATCATGTCGGGCTGCTCCCTAGGCTATAAATAGCCACCCCCTACAACCACTAGCTGGTTGGCTGCTTCGAGAGAAACTAAGACTTGTCATTTGAGAGCAACCCATCCTCCGGGGACTTTGAGCGAAAATCATCAAGTGAGGAAAACCCAAACGCAAACACCTACAAACCCCAAGTGATTGAGCATCACTGAAGAGATTGATCTTGCGTGGATCCGACGCTTGTTACCTTTGAAGTCTGTGCTTCTTCCAGATGGTTAGGCGTCATGGTCTAGAGCATCCAAGAGGAATTGTGGATCGCCGACTGACCAAGTTTGTGAAGGTTCGGAAGTCACCCGAAGACTTACCACGAGTGATTGGGCGAGGTCTGTGTGACCTTAGCTAAAGGGGAATATGGTGAGGGCTGAGTGTCCTGAGCTGCGTGTTCGGGACTGGGTGTCCGGGACTGTGTGTCCTCAGGTTTAAATACCTAGCCGCCCTAACCAGATGTACAACTGAGACAACAGTTGGAACTGGTCTACCAAATCATTGTCTTCACCAAGCTTACTGGTTCTATTTCCTCAACTCTTTCATTTCCTCACAACTGTGTTGTGTGCTTGTTCATATCTGTGCTTGAAGACTTTTACTGAAGATCTTCTCAATTTCCTCAGTTCAATTTCTTCAGTCTGTTTGTCTTCATCCTGTGCTATCCTGTGCTTACGCTTTCTGTACTCTGTGCCTATCTTCATTTCATCATGATGACTATGCTTGTGTTCTGTTATGTTTAATTTTGAGTACTTATTCCGCTGCTAGCAGTTCTTCGCTAAGGAATTTCCTCACCTAAAAATTCCTCAGTGAAGAATTCATAAAAATCGCCTTTTCACCCCCCTCTAGTCGATATAACGCACTTTCAATTGGTATCAGAGCAAGGTACTCCCTTGTTTTGTGTGATTTTGGTTTAACTGCCTGGAGTTTTAGTTATGTCAACCGCAGGTATGATCAAGGTCTCTGCTGGGTGTCCTACCTTCGAACGGACGGACTACCCCTACTGGAAGAATAAGATGTGAATGCATCTTGAAGCAATTGATAACAATCTCTGGTATGTTGTGGAAAATGGTGTTCCCTCAGTCACACCATCTCTGAATGCTGCTGATGTGAAGAGATTCAAGCAACTCGGTTCTCAAGCGAAGAATATCATATGTGGCCATCTGAGCAAAGGACGGTATGGAAGAGTGAGTGCTTTGGAAACTGTTTAGCTTATCTGGGATAGACTGTCCAAAGTGAATGAAGGAGTCTCAACACAGCGTGACTCTCGAGTTGATGTTCTTCGCAATCTCTTCAACCGCTTCAAAAGACTTGACAATGAAAATGTTCAACAAACCTTCGATCGCCTCACTGACATCTCAAATGACCTTCAAGCACTTGGTGCCACTGACATCACCGACCATGAGGTGGTGAAGAAATTGCTGAGATCGCTTGATTCCTCATTTGGCACTCTGGCATTGATGATACAAGAATGTGCTGATTACAAGTCACTTGATCCCGCTGATATTCTCGAGAGGCTAAATACTCATGAGTTCCAACTTGTTGAAAAAAGAGATCTCTATGGTTGGAGCTATGGCAGATCACGTGCACTGAAGGCCAAGGCAGTATCTGAGTCCGAAGATGAAGACTCTGGTAGCAGCCTTGGTGATCTTGAAGAACTAAGCCATGAGCTAGCACTGCTCGTGAAGAAGTTCCAAAAGTTCTCAAGATGTGGTCACTTTGGAAGACCCTCAAGGAGCAATGATTCCTCATCCAGTGACTACAAGAGGAGGCTCTGTCACAAATGCAAGAAACATGGACATTACATTCAAGATTGTCCTTAGTGGGAAAAGGAATCAAAGAAGAAGAAATACAAGGATTACAGTTCTGATGATGCAAAGAAAAAGAAGAAATCTATAAAATCTTCATCATCAAAATCCTCAAAGTCTTCATCTCACAAGAAGAGAAGCTCCAAAAGGCACGGGCATTCATTGGCAAGGAAATGGACTCAGAGGCTAAATTTGAAGAAAATGAGGAAGAGGAGGGATCTGAGGAATCCGAATCCGGTGTGGTAAGCATGGCCCTCGCTACTGCATTCGTCAGCAAGTCTATCTTCAACTCTGAAGAAAATGACCTCACCAACAAGGCTGATGAAGGCAATGATGACTATGCTCCCACCTATTGCTTCATGGCAAAGGGTGCCAAGGTACTCAAATACACATCCTCTGAATCAAGTGAGAATGAATCTGATGAAAACCTCAAGCCAACTATTCTAAACTTGCTAAGATTGCTGTAAAACAACAAAGGGCTTTTGAAAAGGTTCAAAACATGGTAGACAAAAGTGATGATATGTTGGGTGAAGAAATGGATCGCACTAAAGCCTTGACTGAAAATCTTCAGAGACTTCAGACCAGGTTTGACAACCTTCAAGGTCATCATAACACTCTCTTATCTGATCATGAGAAGCTTTCTTATGAATTTCTTCAAAGAAAGCAAGATCTTGAGAAGCTAAGAGTGAGTTATGAAGATCTTCAGAAGGAGCACGATTCATTACTTGCTCAACAAATCAGCGCTTCTCAGGAAGAATTTGTTCCTCCTTGTTTGAAATGCATTGAACATGAATCTACTAATTCTTCACCTGAATGTTCAAATGCTGCTAATGTTTCAAATTCTTCACATGCCTCTGCTATCACTAATTCCTCATCTGAGGACACTGCTAGTATCACCGACAATGCAGGGCTGAAGGAATTGTACATGACAAGCATGTAGAAAAGCCTCAAAGGGCATCAGACTGTTTGTGATGTGCTTAAAAAGAAGATCCTCAACAGGAACCCTAGGAAAGAGGGTATTGCCTTTGAGAGGAAACTCAATGCTGATGGTGCATATTGGAAGCCTGAGCAGTACCCCAAAACTATATTGGTTGCTGCAAAGGGACCTCCAGTTGATCCATCTAACTTATCCAGATTTGCATGTGAATCTCCTTGTTCTGACGATGAGTCATTTGACTCCAACTATAAACTGTTCAAAAGTCAGAATAGTGAAGTATTTGCTAGATATGTTGGCACTAACTGCAGGAACGGTCCCTTTATGAAGAAAATCTGGGTTCCCAAAAGGTGCCTTGAAAGTCTTCAGGTGAATGTCTCAGGACACCACCTATGAAGAATAGGAACCCCAGATCAAATTCTTCATATGGACCAAATTCCTCAAAAGGATCAAAGTCCTCACATGAGTATCATCGTGCTAACAACTCTGTTTCACAGGGAAGAGCTAAGGGCTATGAATATGAGCATTATTCTTCTAATCATCATGTTCATAAGTCCTCGAAGAATTTCTCTGCTTATTCATATGATTATCCTAACTCCTCTTATGTGAAACAAAATGGACTGGCTTCTATGCCACCATTCTCGTATGGAGCTCGCAGAGTGATGAACTCTTTGCCACCCCTTCAGATGTGGATGGTGTAGAAAAAGAACTAATCTCTTCTGCAGGGTCAGGTCTCCAGACGTACGTAATCGTCTGAAGAATTTGCTGGAGACCTGAGTATGCCTGAAAGGACGCATGCTAATCATGAAGAAATGAACTTTCATTTCTCACGTCCTCATACTGCTTTATCTGTTCTTTTGCTTGATGAAATTGATCTGATGAATTGATGTCATATTCTTCACTGATGAAGTATATGAGTTCGTAAGTTGCACTAATTCATCTGCAGGATGATCAACCCAAAGCCATTGAGTGGGTTCTCGATAGTGGATGTACAAATCACATGACTGGTGACAAGAATCTATTGATGGATGCTCCATTATCTTCGTCGCATCTGAAGCATATCATCTTTGCCGACAAAGGCAAAAGTCGGGTATTGGTTCTAGGTAAGGTTGCGATCACAAAGGATCGACACATGGACAAAGTCATGCTTGTCGAGTCCTTTGGATACAACCTCATGTGTGTCTCAATTCTTTGCGATCTTGATACGGTTGTTGTCTTTGGCAAGTACCGTTGTGTTGTGGTTATGGAAACTGACAATTCCAAAGTCTTCGAAGGCTTTGGGAGAGGAGATCTGTATATTGTTGATTTCTCTACAGGACCACAACCAGCCATGTGTCTACATGTAAAAGCTTCAGAAGGCTGGCTCTGACATCGATGACTTGTTCATGCATGCATGAGGAATCTGCACACGCTTGCGAAGAAGAAGCATGTCATCGGCAGCGAGAATGTCAAATTCCTCAAGGATCACCTATGTGGAGCCTGTGAAGCTGGGAAGATGACAAAGGCTAAGCATCCAACAAAGACTATCATGACCACCACTCGTCCATTTGAATTGCTTCACATGGATCTCTTCGGTCCTAATCATTATTCTGCTGTTTCAAATGATGCATCTCAATATGGCTTTATTATTGTTGATGATTACTCTCGATACACATGGGTACACATTGTTACTTACAAACATGAAGTGCATGAAGTCTTCAAACGATTTTCCTCGAGGGCTTCAACCAACTTTGGTGTGAAGATCAAGCACATCAGATGTGACAATGGAACTGAGTTCAAGAATTCTGGTCTTGATGACTACCTTGATGAACTTGGTATTACTCATGAGTTATCTGCTCCTTATACTCGTCAGCAGAACGGCGTCGTGGAGCGCAAGAACAGGACTCTTGCTGAGATGGCTCGCACTATGCTTGATGAATACAAAATGCCTCGTCGTTTCTGGATTGAGGCAATTGATACTGCGTGCCGCATCACCAACAGAGTATATCTTCACAAATTCTTCAAGAAGACTGCCTATGAACTCCTCACTGATAAGAAACCCAATGTAAGTTATTTCAAAGTCTTCGGTGCTAAATGTTGGATTAGAGATCCTCATCACAACTCAAAATTTGCACCGAAAGCACATGAAGGTTTTATCCTGGTTACGGAAAGGACTCGCACACCTACAGAGTCTTCAACAACGTTCTTCACAAGGTTGTTGAAACTGTAGATGTGCGGTTCGATGAAACTAATGGCTCCTAAAGAGAGCACCTACCTACTGTGATAGATGAACCAGCATCTGAGGAAACTATCAAGTTCAAGGCTACTGAGGATGTCATTCCTACTGAAGAATCTGCCGAAGAATTCATTCCAGAACATGAAGAACGCCGAGCTAATGCACCTGAAGAAAATACTGAAGAAAATGGTGCTGAAGAGAATGCTGATCAAATTCCTCAACGACAACCAGCTCATCCTCGCATTGCAAAAGAAGTGCAAGTTGAAAAGATCATCAATGACATCAAAGTGCTAGGTCCTCTCACACGCTCAAAAGCTTCACATTTATGTCACTTTTGTGGGCACTATGCTTTTGTCTCTATCATAGAGCCCACTAATGTAGATGAAGCATTTCTGGAGCCTGAGTGGATTCAGGCCATGCAAGAAGAACTACATCAGTTCCAGCTCAACAATGTCTGGGAACTGGTCAAACGTCCAGATCCTCACAAGCACAATATCATTGGCACAAAGTGGATCTACCGCAACAAGCAAGATGAAAATGGCCTTGTGGTGAGGAATAAGGCACGGCTCGTAGCTCAAGGCTACACACAGGTTGAAGGAATTGATTTCGATGACACTTTTGCACCCGTTGCTAGACATGAGGCTATTCGCATATTACTTGCTTATGCTAACCATCATGATATCACTTTATATCAAATGGATGTGAAAAGTGCATTCCTCAATGGTAAGCTTGAGGAAGAAGTATATGTTGCTCAACCCCCAGGTTTTGAAGACCCAAAGAATCCTGACAAAGTCTTCAGACTCAACAAGGCCCTCTATGGCCTCAAGTAGGCCCCACGGGCGTGGTATGATACCTTGAAGGAATTCTTCATGAAGAAAGGCTTCAAACCCGGTTCACTCGACCCTACTTTTTTTCACTAAATCTTATGATGGTGAATTGTTTGTGTGCCAAGTATATGTTGATAATATTATCTTTGGCTATACTGACCAACGTTATAGTGATGAATTTGCCTACATGATGAGTGACACTACTAGAAATCTACATTTTACCTAGAGCCATATACCCTAGGTGAAATAGGAAAAACCATAGGGAAAGACTTTACCTTGGGCTTGCCCTAGGTAAAGAACCCTAGGTATAGTATAGTCGGGAAAGAGCTCTTTCCCTAGGGTGCACCCAACAAGCTATAGGGAAATTTTCTTTACCTAGGGGCACAAGCCCTAGGGAAAGATTTACATATGGATGTTGCATCCCACGTGGGTAAGTTGTTTACCTACATCCAAGCTCTAGGGAAAGATTGTGGGGCCCTTTTGCATGACACCACCATACTTCCCCTAGAGGTACATACTGTAGGGAAACACCAGCCCCATATGTGGCATAATCCAAACGTGTAATTTGAATTTGAATTCATAACAACAATAATTAACGTAATTCAAAATGGGTCAATAATTATGAAATGAAAATAACGTCAAATAATTAATATATACATTTAGATATCACTTGTCGCATGCATACAGTAGATGCCAAGACATCCACCAGCCATCGTCAGCCATCACAGTTTGACAAAAAATAGGCTTGCTAGCTAGAGTTTGCTACATCTAATTGATTAAGCATCTCAATTAGCACGTACAGACTGATGTAGGTCAACTAAAGTTTCCTACATCACAGAACATGTACCAGCATGTTAACTATACATGCACCAAAATGCACTCCACACACTATACATCCAAGAACATCAAGGAACCAACTGGCTACTCAATAGTGATAGGCTTAGTGCACCATCTCTAGACTGACTGAAAAAGCCCCCAAACATCCCTTCATCGTCTACAACAGGAACACTTGAGGCAACACCATGTTCCTGAAAATTAAGATTCACAAATCTTTAAAGCTAGGAAAATGACAATAAGAACTTACTACAGGAAATTAAATAGGAATTATAAGTTAAGGATCAAGGTGCCATAGTCACTCATTTCTAATGCAGTAATTTGAATAGTGTGAAAATATTCTACGGTATGTGCACAAAGAACAGGAGCATTTTGAAACTTTTCCAGGAAATAAAAAGGGTAATGTTAAGTACTTCTCACACCTCTAGTAACCCAGAATATACTTAGGTTGTGAGATATTACTTTTACTCTACACATAATCGCAAAAGAAGTCATGATCTTAATTTCCAAATAAAGTATGAACTACACTCAAGTCTGTTGCAATGCAAATTAGTGAATTACATCAAGTCGCCAAAGTTCTAAACAAAATTTCCTATTTACAGTATTGAGAACCAAGACATGCAAATGCTGATATAAATTTTGGCAGCATAACAACTGTAAATTGGACAACTGGACATAAGAAAATATATTATGATCCCTCCAACATCCTCACACATCCCCATTAATCAACATTAATCCCAAATGATCCAGCACCACACAGGCTACCATCATACATCACAGAAGCATGCATATTGTCACAAGTATGTGAACATCACAGTGAACAGACCATCACTAGTTGTATCATTTGAGATCAGTTGGAGAAATACATACATGAAAAGATATGGGATTTGTTTCTTGTTGGGCACACAAAGCTGGCGGTTCTTCGCTATTTTCTAGAATCTGCAAAAGAAGAGCCAGGTTTTAGAAGCAATCCTTATCGTGCTTTAAATGTATTGTGTGTTTTGCTTGAGATGATTGATTACATACTTGGATAGTAGATCGTTGTGGAGATTCAGGTGGAGAAAGTGAACGAGAAGGAGGTGGAACCGGCGGCGGTGGTATTTCTCCAATAGGCACACCTTGGTTAGTTGCCAAAGTCTGTAAAACAAGAAAATTCAAATAGTGGTTACTTTCAAATGCTAGCAAATTAATTGATAAACATCAAGTGTATAACCAGCACCTGAAGAAACTTATGTATCCCATTGCAGTGCTCGTACATGCCAACACCCCATGACAAGAGATTGTTGGCATAAGCCTCTGCTTTTTTAGTCTTCTTAGACTCCTTTCTACGCAAATCTTCAATTTCTTCATCTCGACGACGCTTCAAGGCTGCTGAAGATGTACCAGTAGCTCTCACCTCAGAAATGACCTCGATGTCATTGACAATGCCATTAAAGAGAGACCATGTACCATGTGGCTTCCCATTAGAGCAATCATACAGTGCTTTAGAACTAACATCATTTTTCAGAATATCATAGTCCTGTCCATTTAACTCTTTAGCCTTTTCTGTGTAAAGCGCCTACTCAAAAAGAAAACAAAGGTAGACAAATGTTCAGGTATTGCTGAAAAACTATGAACATTGACTAAGTTACAAAATAATTTTGGATGTTCTAGCTAGAACCAGACTTAGATGCAAGTAGGAAGAATCATTGCAATTGTATAGTGAATGAGTATTACATGTTTGAAAATTAACATAAATCTCTCCCAGCACATGCCATCCACATAGTAATAGTTATCTATGTTTTTTTGTCTAGGAATGGGAACAAACACATACCAAACATTTAGTTGCTTCTGGTGTGTTGAGAATTAAAGGTGTGCTCTTGTCCACTGTGTGTATGCACCCAAGCCTGAATCTGGTTAACTTCTTCGCCGGTTTCCTCGGACTACATTGCACAAGATTCATGACTTGTAAGATATTTATAATTGTGCATATGGCAAGTGATGATAAAGAAAACTATTAAGTTTAGTTGATAACCATTTTTTGACTTATAGTAGTCATGGAGTTGGAACCACCTTTGTGAGTCTTGAACTTTGAGCTGAAACGATTGGCACGGTATTTCTTGGATTTTGCAATCCACTCTTCACTGCACCACTCATCAACTACAACAATCCAAGCTTCTTTTCCTAACCAACCTTGCCTTTGTGCCAAATACTGAGCTCTATCCAAATAGTATTGCCCAGCAAGTTTGTCATTCATGCTAGTGTTCTCAGTTTTCCGAAAATGATCAATTATGGCTTGGATTCTTGCATAGTAAAATATACTTGGCAAAAGTGACTTGCAACACCTTCGAACATGTTGTTTTGCCTTCTCTGAGTATGCATCTTCATACTTGTACCTTAGCTACAATGAGAATTGACAAATGGTTTAATAAAAAGGAGAGAAAATTACCTTGGTCAACCAAAAAAAGCAATTTAAATAATTTATACCCAAAAAGCATCTTCAATTTTTTTTGCAACAGAATGACCATTTGTGTCCTTCACCACAAGATAATGCTCCCACTCCGTTGCAATCACCTTCACACCATCATAATCCAGAATACCTGGATGGTTACTTTTCAAAAGGCATGTTAATACACTTGTTGGTCGCCTTCCCTTTCGAACAACGGGAATGTCCTTCCAATGCCTACAAAGAAGGTAGTAAATGCAAAAAAACAAGTATTAGAAAAGGAAAACATATTGCTGAGCAATAAACTACTTATACTAATTAATAAGACATACGTCTTGCCAAAGGGTCGAATGATTGGACGGTCTTCATTATTTGGAATAGCAGGAGGAAGATCTGAAACTCCTCTTACATACCCATCGTAAGTGCCATCAGCAGCAGTAGTGTTCCGAGCAATAGGCGCTGGTTTGATGGCTACAGCAAGTCAAGATGCTTTTCTTCCAATTGTCATCCTGTAACATGTGATTCTTGAAAAAAATAAGATAAAGATAACAAAGAACAGTTTATAATCAACTAGACAATCAAGATAAAACATAACAATAGCATATACATAAGTGTTTGTTGCCAAGTATTCAACCACCCAAATTACAAACAACAATAATAAATAGAAAATGGGCTAGAAATCATCATCATCTTCTTCAATTTCCTCAATGATCACTTCATCATAGTTTTCATCCTCAATAACTTGTTCTTGAATCCTTTCATCACCCAAATTATGTCGGTTGCTAATATGAGACAATTCGGTTGGATCAACCACCTCATCTGAACCACGTACTGTTAAGTTGTCAAGTTGTGATCCTACTTGTACAATGAAATCACTGGCCTCTAAATTATTCTCCTGGAACACATCTGCATTAGTGGGTGTTGCTGTTGTGTAGTCATCATGTGTGGGATTTTCCATATTGCCTAGAGGTGGTACCTTGTAAGCAACTTGCCAATCAATAAGACTTGCAAGTGAAGTGCAAGCATATGGAATATAATAGACTAAGCACACTTGGCCGGCAATAGCAGAACGCTCATTAGCTGGGTTGGTTGACGCAGGTGCTACTTGAACTAAGCCAAATCTATTCAAATGCCTCACTCCTTTAGTTGGATGAAACCAGTGACAATCAAACATCACAAGACTGAAGTCCTCATCACCATCAAATTTAAGTTCTATGATGTCCTTAATAACACCGTAGTATTCAAGCTCCTCATTGGTTGCATCATCTATTCCAAGAGCAAGAACACTGGTATTTCTAGAAGAAAGGTCCCCTTCTCTATGGTTTTCATATTTCTATGATCGAAATCTGAACCCATTAACTTCATACATGTCATAGGACTTTACTCTCATGCTACAACCTCACGAAAGATCGCGTAATTCTTTATTAATAGATGCATCCTTTATGCACTCCAAGAAGACAATATATGTACATAGAGTTATTAGGCATTGAAAACTATAGGGTGCTTTATTTGCTAGTATGTATAGTGCTTTACCAAAGTTTTGAACCAATCCAACAAGTTCGGTTTTCCTGAACCCGCACCATCACGCCTAAGTTTATCAAGTTGTTTTGTAATTGGTTGTCGAGGACGCCTCCATTGGTCAAGTTCAAATTGTCTACATTTTTCTGTTTAAACCATTAGTACCAAATTTAATTTATTGTAGATGGTTGTAACAGAAATGCTAATTCAGATAACTTACTTCACAATATCATCCATTTCAGGCATGTTTATTAAGATAAAAATCATGGCTGTCTTGTATTCTTCATGTGATAAGATCCTAGGCTCCCCTCTACCAATTTTCCATCCCTTGTCTTCAAACAAACTAAGAGTACTTGTGCTCGGAGTGCTAGTTTGTGCATAGCGTTGGGGTACTTGTGCTCGGAGTACTGAGCATCCAAAGATATGGTCTGGTTTTCTACTTAAATCTGAAATAAAAATGAATTGCTACAATCACCAGCCGCATACCCACACAAAATACATCATACACACTAAAATAGAAAACCACTCATCAGCCAAAAAAATAACCCAGTTCCTATATCATACAGATGAACAATGCATTAATCGACATTTATTCATGGAAAGAACAGATCATAATACCTACTTGATTCCAGTTGAGCAATGTCTTTGTTCTCTGTTGCTTTGACAACTGTTGTTCCGACACCACGAACAGGAACATTTTCTTCAAGCAAACAACACTGACACTAGTCAGTTTCTGAAAAAATGTAGAAAACCAATGAACGATGTTGGAGGACTTCCATTTATTCATAACATAAAACAGAGGCTACTAGCTTTGGCCAGAGAAAACAAACTCAATAGATAGACTATATGAAATACCTACTTCTATTGATATTATACGAATCTCGCATGGAAAGTGGACAGGAAAATCATATGATGCTCAACATGGATAACTATATAATAATCATGTGGATAACTATACATCAATGGTAAACACACACAGAAAATTTCATGTACATAACTACAGCAATTGTAAAATGCAGTAGCCCTGCCACTTTTACCTAAATTCAAGGATGGCGTCATTCAAGATGGATCACTGAAGCTACTATTTCTGTCATTCATGCACTTGCAGTAGCCGTGAACAAACTCAACAGATAGACTATATGAAATATTTCCTACTCACTGTGTTGAAATATCTTGTCTACATTCTGACATCAATTTACATAGTTGAATGGCTCATTCATGTGTTCATGCATCTTCATATCAATCAGTTCTTCTATTTCCTTTTTAGCTATAAATTTCTTTTATTCCTTTGACCTTCCATACACCTTTTATACGCAAGATATTGAAACTGACAACCCCAAGTGCTGACGATGCTACTAAACAACGTCAAGATGTACTGAATAGTGGACAACACACTGCTTGCTTTCGATGCTAAAACCAAATCATAATTTCAGAATTTTGCTACTCATATACAGTTACAACTATCTAAACTAGCAATCGAAAAACTATCTAAACCAGAGAGTGAGAGAGATGGAGAGAGAACCTTTTTGACTAGAGCAGCGGCTTACAACAGCAGGCAGATCCGGTCGTCGTCCAATCAGCGAGGACAACACCGCCACCACGGTCAAGGGTGGCGCAGTTAGCACGAGTTGAGGGTGTTGCAGATGAAGTCACCGCGAGCGGCACCAAGCCGTCACCCAGCCGGCGTGGCCAGGGCCACCGTGCCCGTCGCGACCATGGTGTGACTAGGTCACGATGCAGTACACAGAAAGGGAGTGGCAGAGTGAGGCGGGCAGGGGAGCGGCGGAGTGAGGCGAGGAGGGGAGCGGCGGAGCTAGGCGGGAGCAGGGGAGTGGCGGAGCTGGGCGGGGCGGGGAGCGGCGGAGCTGGGCGGGCGGGGGAGCGGCGGAGCGGGGCGAGCAGGGGAGCGGTGGAGCTGGGCGGGCCGGGGAGCGGCGGAGCGGGCGATCCAGCGAGGCAAGCAGGGGAGCGGCGGAGCTGGGCGGGCCGGGGAGCGGCGGAGCGGGCGATCCAGGGCGAGGCGCAGCAGATCGGGATGGGAGGGTTTGAGAGAGGGGAATTTTGCTCTGGCGGCGGCACCGTTTGGGACAGGGGCGTGCTTGGAGGAGACACATAGATTTTTTTCCACTACGCGCCCTTTCTTCCTTTCCTCTTCTCACTGTGCAATGGGCCCAACCTTCGCGGGAGGAAAATAATGGCGCGAGCGTAGTGCGGGAGCCAATCTACATGACCACACCGACGCATCTCTTTGTGTTTTTTGGGTTTTGATGTTTGTACGTGGCACCACCCTAGGGAAAGCTTAAGTTACAATTTTTTTGGATAGATATTCACATTTCCCTAGAGGGCACTGTTCATTGCTTTTCTATCCCTTGAGTAGGCTAATGAGCTCTAGGTAAAGACAATGGCTCTAGGTAAAATGTATATTTCTAGTAGTGTGAAGAATATCAAATGTCTATGATGGGAGAATTAAAATTCTTCTTAGGTCTTCAAATTTGTCAACAATGCAATGGCATATTCATATCTCAGGAGAAATACCCCAAGGATGTACTGAGGAAATTCGGCATGCAAGATTGCAAAGGCGTCAAAATTCTTATGCCCACAAATGGCCATCTGTGCACTGATGAAAATGGTATTGACTTCGATCATAAGGTATATCGCTCCATGATTGGTTCTTTATTGTACTTATGTGCATCTAGGCCAGATATAATGCTTAGTGTTTGCATGTGTGCCCGATTTCAAGCTACACCAAAGGAATCACACCATAAGGCTATGAAGCATATTCTTCGATATCTAGATCACACACCAACACTTGGATTATGGTACCCCAAGGGCTCGGCTTTTGATCTCATTGGATATTCTGACTCTGACTATGTTGGTGATCGTGTGGACCGCAAGTCAACATCTGGTACATGTCATTTCCTCGGACGATCTTTGGTCTGTTATTCCTCGAAGAAACAGAACTGCGTATCACTATCTACTGCTAAAGCTGAGTATATTGCCGCTGGTTCTTGTTGTGCTCAATTGCTATGGATGAAGCAAACTCTCAAGGACTACGGCGTCAACATGAAGAATGTGCCTCTCTTCTGTGACAATGAGAGTGCCATCAAGATTGCTCACAACCCAGTTCAGCACTCGAAGACTAAGCACATTCAGATTCGTCATCATTTTCTTCGTGATCATGTGTTAAAGGGCGACATTTCTATTGAACATGTGAAGACTGAAGAACAGCTAGCCGATATCTTCACAAAGCCCTTGGATGAGAAGAGATTTAGCAAGTTGCGGTGTGAGCTAAATATCCTAGAATCTTTGAATGTTCTCTGAGAAGGACATTCATCCTAACACTTATGCAAAATTGATGACTTATATGTGCAACACATGAAGAAATGTTTTTCTTCAATCAATGATGAATAACACTCTAAGTGTGAATAAATTAACGAAGAATTTGATTCTCAGAACCCTATGATAATTGTACGCGGTGTGTGAAATCATCATTCTTATACGGTGGGTCACGCCACCACCAAAAGTTGAAATTCCTCAGTTGTTCAAATCTTCAACTTTGCATTGTCTTCACTGTTTCCGTTGTTCTTCTTCATTGGCTATATATATATATGAGTTTATGTCCTCTACAGCATTCACTTATAGCTATATCTTCAAGTGGTTTTTTTTCTGCTAAGTGAATGTGATCGGACCCTTCCCCCTCTATGCTATACTCAACCCAATCTGTTCACAAATTCTTCATGTGCGTTCTATTTGAAACTCGTTTAAAATCTTCACTGTGTCCTTGTCAGCTGAAGAAATTGCGAACGGAATTTTTAACTTATCTTATCCAATTTTCGGCTTTGCCGCTCAAATTCGTTCCGCATCCCATGACATACTTATCCACTCACCCACGATCTAACACGATCTCCACTTCTCAGTACGTGGGTGACACATGTCATGCGAATGAGAAGGGTCAGGGGCACGTTCGTCCAAATTCTTCGGGCGAACGGTTTTCACCATGGCTATAAATACCCCTCTCCCCTTCCTCAGTTCTTTTACTCCGCTCGACCTCTCTCCAGCTCGAGCTTCTCAAACCCTAGCGCCGCCGCTACTTCATCGTCGCCGGTGAGGAAGAGCTTCACTGCCTTGACCACATCGCCGTCGTACTCCCACCGGCCGCGGAAATCTTCACTCCGCCGCCGCCATAGTCGTCTTCGTCCGCCGAGTTAGGGCGTGGAAGATCTACACAGACGAACTTCACCTCTCCATCTCTCAGTTCGTCGTGTTCTTCATCCAGGGTAATTAAAAGTTACTTTTACTGCCCTCTTTGATTCGAATGTTTTCTACAAAATCTTCGAAAGTGTTTTTCTACAAATCCTCACACACTAAAACACCTCACATATCATCTGTTCTTGATTCGTTTATCTAAGCTATGTTTTTCTTAAAGATTCCTCAAATGTGTGGATTTTTGATCTACACATCTCTGGAACCTAAGACAAAGAACGCTTAGTGAAATTCTTCAAGACTCATCTGGTCAAATTCCTCAAACTTGTTCTTTTTACAAAACCTTCTGAGAACGCATATGACCTCTGCAAATTCCTCGCAACTATACTCTGTTCACACGTACTCATGTCAGCTGCTAAATCTCTAGGTTCTCATCAACTTAACTCATTTGCAGCGTTCCTCGAAGAAAAGTTGCATACTTCTTCAGAAAATTCAATTGTTCAAATTCCTCAACTGAAGAAAATGGCTGACGGTAAGAAGCCACAGAAAGGAGGAAAGAGGGCTGAGGTCAACACAGCATTTGAAATCCCTGATGACATATACAAAGACTACTGCACTCCTGATAAGGCCAAGTTTGGAAAAGAGGACAAAAATCAGCGCAAGGTGCGCATACAGAGGATAGAAAGGAGATGGGCAAGAGAGTGGAGGGAGTACAGGTATGTTACTCCCAAGTACATGAAGAAATTTGCACTCAATCCTCCATGCCCAAGACCTCCATTGGCACCTGGCCAAATAGCTGATCCCACCAGCCTCAAGCGTGGTGAGGATTATCCGGATGAATGGGCCGAGCGCCAAGCCAAGTTGGCTAAACAAGCCAAAGAAGCTGTGAGGAAATTCATCGAAGACTCTGCTACTGCTGCTACCACTAAGGCCTCTGTCAAGCCTAAGAAGGTCATGTCAAAGAAGCCTGCGCACAAGCCAAGTGCTTCACCTTTAGTGGTTTCAAGGCCAAGTTCCTCAGCAATGCCCTCATGGCCAGAATCTTCAAAGCCATCAAGGCCAACTTCTCATGTTGCTCCTGTTCCTCCCAAATCCTCAGCTGCTTACAAGTCCTCAGCTGTTCCGATAAAGTCCTCTGCACTTGTGCATCTCGCCATGTGTCAAAGGACCACATGCGTCTCAATTGCATCAGGAGCTTCAGCTAGTTCCTCAGCTGCACCAAATTCTTCAACGGGACCCTCTCTACTGAAGGCAAACGCCACTGCTAGATGAGGTCCTCGCCCTAGTCCTCAGAAGAAGCAGGTCGCCTTCCAAGAGCCGTCTGACAAAGACGAAGCTGATGATGATGAACTTGCTGAAATCATCAGAGATAGGCAAGTCAGGGCCGCTAGAGCCAAGGGAACAAATGTGCCACTGCTTTTGGATCCCAAGTTGATCCTCGAATACGTTGATGTTTGGCACAAGGACCCCAACACTCCCATGCCTGACTTCAAGCAGACTCCTGGCCAATGTCACATGCTGACCCACTTCATTCAAGAAGAAAAATGGAAATTTGAGAAGGCCAGGCAGATCAAGAAAGCACAGTACAAGAAGGAGCGCTATCTGAAGAAAAACATTGTCTCTATGACAACAGAAGAACTTGTCGCTGTTCAAACTGAGATCAAGAAACTCAGTGATGAATTTGACGCATACCGCGGTGATTGGCTTGGAGCCAAGGTGCGCTTTGTGAAACTTGCGGATAACTTCACCTCAAATGTTGCAGCCCCAACGCAACAGGAAGTTCCTCAGGCTGAAGCATCTGCTCAGCCAACTAAAGAACATGCCAGCACCGTTGATGAAAATCAGGCTGCTGAAGAAAATGTAAGTTCCAGGGCTGATGACTGCATTCCAGCCGCTGAAGAAATTGCCAGGGTATCCACTAGTGGTGCGCCTGAAGAAAATGAAGAAGTCAGGGCAACTGCATCAGTTGTGCCTGAAGAAAATCAACCAGATTCCTCTGCTCCTCCTGCATCTACACCAACTCCGATCCTTCCATCTGCATCAGATGTGAAGAAAACCAAGGCTGCAGAGCGTGCAGCAGTGAAGAAAAGGAAAGCATCAGCTCCTTCAGATTCTTCAGCTCTGAAGAAAATGAAGCCTTTGACCAGCTCGTTTGAAAATCCCATCGATGCTGTTCATCTCTCTACTATGCCATCAAAGGACCTTGTTCCTTTCGATGAAGAATATGTGATTCCCAGCGGATCTGATGTAGAAACTCCTTTTGCTGCTTCGTCAGAGCAGTTGGATGAAGAAATTGAAGTGGATGAGATCCCTTCAACACTTGTCATTTCCTCACGTCTGCCTCAATTCACTGCCGAAGAGGCTGGCGTTGACGAAATGGAAGATGAAGATGTGGACGTTGGCTGCTCCACACCAGTGATGAGTGATGAATTCTGGGAAAGTCAGCATCCAAACTCTCCTATGTTCACACTGTTGCAGCAAATACCTCAGTCCCCTGCACAAACTGTTCAAATGGGCTCTGAAGAAACTCACCTCACTTCATCTATACGTGAAGAAATTCCAGCCACTAGTGCTGAAGAAACTGCTGCTGAACATCTAAAGACGCAGACTGCCACTGAAGAGGAACCAGAAATTCCTCAGCCTGAAGAACCTGTGATTGAGATTCCTGAGATCGTGATGCAACTCACTGACACTCCTCTACCCAAGCCAAAGGATCCATTCTCCAGGAAGCAAAAGTTCAAGGCTGATGATTTCTTCGGCGAGCACGTATTCTTCGAAGACTACAACCCTTATAACTCTGCTCGCATTAGGAAGAGGCATTTCGGGACAGACAACCAAGCCAATTTCTATTCCTCAGTGTTGTTCAACAAAAACAAAATCTTCTACCATGAGCACATTCCTCACGTGGATATGGAATCTCTGCCTTGCTTCATGCCAGTCCTCAGTGTTCTTCATGATGCTGGACAATTAAGCTTCTGTTCTGACATCTGCGATTGGAATGAAGAACTGATTCTTCAATTTTATGCGACGCTGCACATTGCAGGATATTCTGAAGATGTGAATTCATGGGTGCTGGAATGGATGTCTGAGAACACTCACTACACATCACCAGCTACTGAATTGCTTCGTGCCTTACCACTCAGTCCTCCCCTTAAAGAAGCTCGTTGCATTTACAGTGAACCTGAGCTTACAAATCACTACATGCAAATTCTAATGAAACCTTTGAAGCCAGGTCAGGCCCCACGAACCAAATTCCTCATGAAGGAATTACTTTATGTGCCCAGAACTATCTATCGCATTCTAACGAGGACAATGAGTCCCATCAAAGGCCACGACTCATCTGATGAGGAAATTGTTGGCATCATGAAGAATCTGGTATTCAATATCGTCCATGGCATTCCTATCAATTATCACGATTTCTTCATGAGGACTCTGGCAAATGTTGCACTTTCTCCGTTTGAGCTGAAGCCTTATGCACCTTGGATTATGAGATTCCTCAAGACAAGGTCTTCACTCAACTACAAAGCTGATTTTCAGAATCACCTCAGCTACTTGCCCCCGATTGAAGTCCTCAAGCAGACCTATTCGTTAGTTGATGAAAAGGGCAAGGCACCAGCTGTTATAGATGAAGGCATTCGTCCATTGGATGGACAGTTTCGCAAAGTTGCATCTTATTCCACCAATGATGACTCTGCCACACATGACTCTGCCAATGCACCGAAGTCTACTCCTCAAGCCACTGCTCCTCGTGTGATGACTGATCGTGAGCTTCTGCTTAGCCTTCACCAGAAGGTGGATCAAAATCATAAATGGGTTAAGCGTCAGTTTGGTTCATTTCTTCACAACATGAATGCTACACACAATGCAGTGAAGAAAAACCATTACTACTTCCATGAAGTTTTCGGTCGCACCTGGGCCATTCTGTCACATCTGTATGGTGAAGAAGACCTCAAGAAAATGGGTCTCAAGGAAGATTTTGACCGGTCTGCACCTCCACCGAACAAATTCAAGAAGGTCAAGGTTCCTTCTTTGGTGGCCAACTCCTATGCTTCATCACGCGATACCGACGAGAATGAAGACTTGGACAACATTGCGGCAGGCCCTTCCACGACAAACGATCCCAACAACGCTGGCGCTCCTTCATCAACTTGATATTCTTCAGGGGCGTTAGTCCTCATATTTGATCCTTTTGGTCATTTGATGACAAAGGGGGAGAATTTTGAGTTAGTCTTCAAGCGGGTCTTTCTATATGGGCGTACAACTCTCGTTCTTCTAAGACTTTATTGGATTGAGTTGTAAACTTAAACCCGATGGTGCTCTGATACTTTTGATATGTGTTTCTGCATGCTTATTCCTCATATATGCTAACGCACGCATGCTGAATTACATCAGTCACCATATTTCATCATGCATTTCGAATTCTTCATTACGATATGTCAAATGCGTGTATGAATTACAAGATATAGGGGGAGATCTCCATGATTCTACTCTTCAAGTGTGCAATGCTTCAAAAGCAAATACCTCACCATGCACATATTCAGGGGTAGTTCTACTATATCTTGCAATCAAATTCCTCAATATCAATATTTACACTACATATCTTTATCCCCGTTGAAAACTTAACCTATATTGTCATCAGTCACCAAAAAGGGGGAGATTGTAAGTGCATCTAGTGCCCCTTAGTGATTTTGGTGTATTGAAGACTTATAGGTTAAGGACTAATGCGTTTGTGAGTGTACATAGGTCTATAAGTCTATGAGGAGTTTGATATTTACAGAGAAAGTCGACCCCTAAAAATGAAGTTCTTCAACTGAAGACCTTGGATTTCTGAAGACTTTTTGAAGACATTGAAAGTGAAGAAATTGGTGTGACCTTGAAGACTTGGTATTCATTCCAGGAACATGAAGCGTGAAGACTTTTGTTTTCGTAGTTTCATTTTCTCTTTCTTGAGTCATAGGAAACACCGTATTGTTAAAGGGGGTCGAGGAAATACTAAGGAAAATTTTCCATGTGATGCTCAACTCAAAATCCTACACCTACCAATCCCTTCGAGTGAAGCCATTGGAAATCTCATACAGTCCAGTCATATTCTTCAGTGACAGAGATGAAGTTCTTCTGGTCTCTGAGGAATTTGTTCTGACTAAGGATTTAGGAATTCGCCAGTGCGGATTACCCACACAGTGAGGAACATGATAGCCCTGAGGATTTTGCTACTCAAAATTCCAACCGTTGCTGTGCTATGAGCCAGCTGTCCCAAACTATCTATCCACCTAATGGTCATATCATTGAAGGGCATTTATGTCTTATCATGTCGGGCTTCTCCCTAGGCTATAAATAGCCGCCCCCTACAACCACTAGCTGGTTGGCTACTCCAAGAGAAACTGACACTTGTCATTTGAGAGCAACCCATCCTCCGAGGACTTTGAGCGAAAATCATCAAGTGAGGAAAACCCAAACCCAAACACCTACAAACCCCCAAGTGATTGAGCATCACTGAAGAGATTGATCCTGCGTGGACCCGACGCTTGTTACCTTTGAAGACTGTGCTTCTTCCAGACGGTTAGGTGTCATGGTCTAGAGCATCCAAGAGGAATTGTGGATCACCGAGTGACCTAGTTTGTGAAGGTTCGGAAGTCACCTGAAGACTTACCACGAGTGATTGGGCGAGGTCTGTGTGACCTTAGGTCAAGGGGAATACGGTGAGGACTGAGTGTCCTGAGCTGCGTGTTCAGGACTGGGTGTCCGGGACTGTGTGTCCTCAGGTTTAAATACCTAGCCGCCCTAACCAGATGTACAACTGAGACAGTAGTTGGAACTGGTCTACCATATCATTGTCTTCACCAAGCTTACTGGTTCTATTTCCTCAACTCTTTCATTTCCTCATAACTGTGTTGTATGCTTGTTCATATCTGTGCTTGAAGACTTTCACTGAAGATTTTCTCAATTTCCTCAGTTCAATTTCTTCAGTCTGTTTGTCTTCATCCTATGCTATCATGTGCTTACGCTTTCTGTACTTCGTGCCTGTTTTTATTTCATCTTGATGACTATGCTTGTGTTCTGTTATGTTTACTTTTGAGTACTTATTCCGCTGCTAGCAGTTCTTCGCTAAGGAATTTCCTCACCTGAAAATTCCTAAGTGAAGAATTCATAAAAATCGCCTATTCACCCCCCCCTCTAGTCGTTATAATGCACTTTCAGTTTCTTGTCGTTATACTTCGTACATTTCATCTTTTAGTTGATATAGTACTACCACTCGTTTCTTCACATTATATACGTACAATATATATGGCCAACATCATATAGCCAGCAGTTTAGTTGTCAAAGAATTTCAGGGTGCTTAGTTTTGTCAAAGAGTTCCAGGGTGCTTAGTTTTATTTGAGGGGTGTGTTGTGCTGGAGTCCATTAACCTATCAATGTGAGAATCGGCTTATTTTTGTCATGTAACATGGTTAACGGGTTTGACGTGAAAATAACAATGTCTAATGGCATTTCAAATATACACTGCCTCCCCCCAAATTTTCTTTACAGAGGCAACATAGAACTATATGAGTGCCCTGTTAAATTTAGGAATTATTTCGGGTTCGTTTGGCCTTTTTTATACATTAATTGAGTTTCTGGTCATTTAATGTGCATAATTCAAGTTTGAACTACAAGCACATGCTCCCTGCACCAAAGTTGATTGAAAAATCACATGTGTGTCCTCGGGTGAATTTCTAGGTCACATGCAAGAAATGGGAATTAAATTCAAACATCTGGGCATCGTGGTTCAGCCAAGAACATTGAGAAGCTTGGTTTTAAAATTCTTGTAAATCCAAAACATGCCTGAAAATCATGAAACTTGGCATGGTGTCATGTCATGGTACTACCATGCTGTGGTAATTTTGCTGTCTGATTTGCGAAGGCGCACACATTAACAATCAACAAAGTCATTTTGGAACAAGTTATGTCATCTTACAATCGGAAACACAACTATTATTGAAACTGTGGGCGTTCTATTTACCATTTACGTGCCGCCACGCGTCCCCTTTTTTTATTAGCTAGGAGGCGCCGTGTAGGGTAGCTATTTGAGTACGGGAGGCGTGCAAGCCCTTTGACCTCCATCTGCCGTCCACCTCTCTCCCAAGGTCTCCATTAATGGCGCCCGAGCCTCTGTTTAATGGCGTGGCAATGTCTCACTCGACTGAGATTTAAGAGAGAAAAAAGGAAATCTGAAAAGAAAATTTTGCACGGATCTTGACGTAAGATCCGACGGACCTATATAGCATCTACTGCGACTTGTAGCAAGACTGATGACTATATATATAAGGACGACAAGAGTGGATCATAATTGTCTTACATAATTAGGAAGATAATTAAAAAAGCCACATGCGGCTACGCCCGAAATACACAAGGGCAAAAGAAGAAGGAAGACACATACAACAATCTGGCTCGCTGATCTCTACTTTCTTTATGCGCTGCAGGTCGCGGAGACTAGTTCTTGCGGCGGGCGATGATCTCTTTCATCAGTTTCATGTCCTTAATACGCTGCTTGGCAGCATCCATGGATTCCTCCACCAGCCTGTTGCGCTCGATGCGGAGCATGGCATTCTCGTCCATAAGTTTCTTGATGATGACGCCAGTCCTCTGCAACAAGGCAGTGGTCTCCTCCTCCTGCTTCGCCCTTCCGGCGATCTTCGCCCTCAGCAGGTCGCGCTCGCCCCGGAGCTTCGCATTGCCCTCCCCTAGTTGCCAGATGACGCCGGTAGCCTTGTCCTGCATCCTCGCCCAGCCGAAGATCTGATCCATTTGGCTATGGACTATCGCATGCATGCGCTTGTATGAGTCCTCGCCTGCCCGCGAGAAATTTTCCCAGGCCGCCGTGGCGCAGCGGGACCTCCCTGCTGTTTCAGCGGCGGGGCGGGACATCTTTGCTGCTTCCGCGGCATGGCCGGACCAGTCTGCTACATAGACGGTGCGGCGGGACCTCTGTGCTGCTACTGCTGCGCGGCTGGACATGTCGACTGCTTTTGCGACGAGGCGGGACATCTCTCGTGCTTCCTCTTCCATGCTCACCTCTCCCTGGTGGAAATCTCTCGACCCAGAACTCACACTGGCTATGGCTTGATTGACTTGATTGTTTTTTGTGGATGAGGAGTTGAGGAGGAATGTGCAGTCATCTTAGAATAGTAGTATTTATAACCGAGTACTACTAATACGCTCCTAAGTGGGAAACCGTTTAGGTTGTGATCGGTGTGAACAGGTTTGCAATTAAATATAGCATGGTAGTAGTAGTAATTTGGAATGTGACGAGACACGCTCAAAATTTATTGACGGTTCTAGTTTCGAAGTGCGGCACTATTCCCAGATGGTGTAACGTCGGCATGTTTTCTCGGCTGTGGTGTATCATATGCCATGGTACTAGTTCTTTTTCTACTGTTGTGTACGTGCAAAAACTGGCACCGTCGGATACATATCTTACGCTTGGCGTTTGACAGGAATAACCTCGTGGCGAACTATAGACTAGTCTTTTTTTCCAGATGCATTACACCTATCTCTCAGGACATCTCGCACGCACCACACTGCTCCCTAGGTCGATGCCACCCACATACAGTTGTACTCCGAGTAGAGGTGCACGCACTCACTCGTCCTCTCTCACACACGCATCTGCAGCTACGAATTGTAGTCTTCTCAACCATCTGATTGGCTCTATCATTGGTTTCACATTGCTCCTTGGCCTTGAGATTGAGAAGTTTAAAACGCGGAGGCTAAGATGGAGGCGCGGGGTTTTGGTTAATGTGCAGGCCGCACACGGCACCAACACGACACGAGCTTCGTCTGCCTGGTGCGCATGCAGTCGGGTGAGTTGTCCAAGTATAGACACAACCAGGCCCTCGTTGGTATCCGCACCTCAACTTTGGCTGGTCATAGTGGAGAGTAGCATAGACTAGTTAATAGTCTATGTTACTAGTACCTTCATAGTGGCTAGTGTCATATAGTATATGCATAATTTGGCAACGAGCGCTCTCTATATGTACCACCTTTTTTCTTTAACTACATCTTGTTACTTTTGCTCCATGGCGCAATCCATCGGTACTACTACTGTTTAAATGTATACATTTTTTAGAAGGCTAGAGGGCGGGGCAGTCTAGCTTGGTCCTTTTCATGAGAGGCGAGGACCTTTGTAATTTGACGGCTCATTACTCCTAGAAGGCGGGGCCTTCTGATTTGACTGCTCGTATAAATGTGCTGACGACCTGAGGAGGAGCAAAGAACCGTGCGGTATACTCAAGTTTTCCACTGGAGTACGAGATAGGAGCACGAAACACGGCAGCCCAGTGCCATATCCTCTACTCTCTACTCTTATTATATATTACTATCAAGAGGCATTGTTCTATTGGCGATAAAGAATGATCTAATTTGCTAGTCATCTCATTTTTAGCATTGTTCTATTCGTGCCTCATAGAGAAGGTGACACATGCGGCCAAACACCCGAAGCAAAATAAGAAACACAGGAGCAAAAGAAGAAGGAGGATTATCACCCCAAAAAAAGGAAGACGCATACACAAGTTTGGGGTGCTGCTCTCACTACATGAAGGGTTGTTGGCCGCGGAGTCGTAACTGCTTCTTCATCGCCTCCATGACCTCCATCTCCTTGTGTGTCTCCTCTTCCATATTCATCATTGTGTCCATGACGCGAGATTTCTCGACGTGAGCCTTCATCATATGTTCCACGGCCGCATTACGTACCTTGACAGCAGCCGGGTGCTCGATGCGGAGCTTCACCAATTCCTCCTTCTATTCCATGACGAGGGCCTACAACATCTTCATCGAGGAACTACTATTCTCATGCAGCTTCTTCCAGCCGGCGTTCTTCACCTTCAGTAGGTCGAGCTCATGGCAGAGCTTCGCCTTGTCCTCCTGAAGTTGCAGGATTTCGCCGGTCGCCTTCTTCTTCGAGGCAATGCTCTTCTTCAGCAGCATCACCAAGCTGGCGGTCAACCCCCCTGCTCATTGAGCTCAGCGGGCATATCGTCGAGGCTCTCCTTCAGTAGCTCCACCAAGCCGTGGATGAACTCCTTCTGCTTATTGAGGTGCTTATTGAGCTGATCAGGCATGCTGTTGAGGGATAATGACTCCAGCGCCGCATGTTCGCCTCCGCGTCTAGGGCGCTCCTGGGAGCCATCGCCTGCCTGTGAGAGATGTTTCGAGGTCTCTGCGTGGCGGTGAGCCCTCTCTTTTTTTCCGCAGCCTTGGTTGCCGCTCCCTTGTTACAAGTAGTTCTCGACCTAGAGCTCTGCACACCGGCCGTGGCAAGGACGGACGAAGAAGGAGGACTTATGAGGAGGAAGATAGAGTAATTTTCGCTTAGGTAGTTCTCCTTTTTATAACCTAAGTACTAGCACTAGCACTAGTTCTCCTTTTTTTTGCTTAGGTGTGAGTAGGCTTGCACTTAATTGTAGCACTAGTACTTTCGAATGTGATGGGAACAAGGTAAAGATTAATTGATGGTTTTTGGTTTCGAGGCCCGAAACGGCTCCCGATGAGTTAGTTGGAACATAAATTTCAAGTATACTACACTGCTCACATGCGTAAATATTATGTTACTGTCAAAAATTGGCACAAAATATGAAGGAGACCAACGGAAGTACTACTAGCAACACATGATTTAACTACTCGCATGCGCGCAGTACTACGCGCATGTCTTTCTTCTGCCCTCACGTCCACTCAATTTGCATGCGCTGTATTAATTGACCATCAGTGAAGTGAAGGACTTTACACGCATCAAATTATCACATGGGGTGGATCTTGGTACAAAATTGTGTCCGCCCGTGTACCCGCGTGTGCGTGCGAGGGAATGAGTGCGTGTGTGGCGTGCATGCACATCTTCGCTTCGTGCATGTACCGCCAGTGTGGCTCAGGGAGGACGAGTACATTCTTCTGGAACCAGCAGCACGTCACTGTGATCAATCCACACAAGGATGTTGTGACAACGCCTGGACATGTGCCACGTGGCTTCATGAACTGTAAGAGAGACACTGTGTAGCGTGCCATTGTGTTTTGCACATACTCGAAGTACTAGTAAGGTACACGTCCATTGCACGCGTCAGATTTTGCAACCAAATTATGAATAAATACCACACTGTAGCATGTAAGCTCTGAGTCATATATGCCTGATGTAGACCTTCGTTTAATTCTTATAGTTCATCTCATTGAAAATCAATTAGTTTTTATAAAAAACCTAGGGCCTCTTTGATTCGTAGGATTTCCAAAATGCGTGAATAGGAAGAACATGGGATTAGAGTGGAATGTCGTCTTGAATCCTACAGGATGGTACGAGTGTTTGATTGTGCATAGAAAAAATGCAGAATTCTTTCAAAGAGGTTTGAGTGGATGGGATGTTTCCTATGAAATCTAGTGCAACTGAATCATATGGAAAAATTCCTATGGTTTACAATCCTACGAATCAAACAACCAAGATAGGAAAAATTCCAAAGGATTAGAATCCTCCAAAATTCCTTCGAGAATCCTTTGAATCAAAGAAGCCCTTAATTTATTTATGATTCATGGAATTGTGCGTTGTAAGCATAAAGTAAAAACAAATAATGGCAATTCAACTAGAAATTAAGTTTGGGCAGTTATGATACGGAAGATTCTAGAACAAAGGAGAACCACTGTTGTTTTGAGATTTGTGCATTATCCTTAAGTTCAACCATGGAGTCTGCTAGATTGTACATGTGGCAAAATCCAGTGGGGGGCTAGAAGATGGTGCGAGGGGCCGAGTGGAGGGAGACTATGATGGAGTGCACAACTGCGAGATCGATATTTAGAGAGAGGGGGCGAGAACGTGCGATGTTGTGCGTAGTGGCGGAGCCATGAAAAATGTCCCATGAGCTAGGGGGCCAAGCATTGCTAATCCTTTATGAGGAGGGCCAATTCAACAACTTAAACCATTTTTTAGCAGCAATTGTCTAATGATCACATTCATATTAGCCTCGATATATACTGATGTTAGGGGGGACCTTGATGCCCCTGTCTTCGCCATTATGCGCGCGTCTGAGAGATGAAGCGGAAGGCATGGATGATGAGAGGGGGGCGTTGGATATATAATTAATATGGGTGTATTAGCTATATATGTAATCCTATATAGAGAGGTATAGATTGATCGATGTGGACGTGGGAAAGAGGGTGAGACCTCACTAGTTATATAGATTGATCGGTTTATGTGGAAAACTATGAAAGACCTAGCTATACACACACACACAGAGGAACATCGATCGTTGCGCCTGCACGTGAGCGATAAAGAATGCCTGATATGATGGAGAGGGGTGTGTGTGTGTGTGCCTTCATGGGAGACTGACGTGAAGAAAAATATTGCATGTGTGTGATGGATAATGCCGACTGGTAGTGTGTGTGCATGCATGCACGAGAGAAAGTTAGTGGTACAGTTATAAAGAGAAGACCAATGTGTGGGTGTAAAAGACTAGGTGAGGTCATAATCAATGTAAAGTTGAATTCAAATATTTGAATAAGAGATCATGATGTTTGAAACCCATGCATGCATGAATATAACGGAGATCTGCGCGGTGTGGTTTGGAAACGAGCATGTTGTAATGTATACACATTGAACAAGGTCATACTGGTTTGAATTTGAGATGCCGATGGCAGACATCATTTGGCCACATTGCATCCATGCATGGACACATTATTCTAATTGGAGATGATGGGTGGCATTCGCATCAGATATCTATATATTATATTTTATATTTTTTATATAGTGTGCGGATAACTTTAACTTTGAAGGATGGTCGATGGATGAGGCCAATCCGATGGTGTAGAGCTGGCAAATTTGAGCACTACTGGCCGTTGGATATCATCTAGATTCCACCAGATTTTGCCACATGTACAATCTAGAAGACTTTATGGTTGAACTTAAGCATAATGCACAAACCTCAAAACACAAGAACTTCTTCTTTGTTCTAGAATCTTCCGTATCAGAATTGCCCAAGTGTTTTTCTACATGATTTGTTTTTACTTTATGCCTTACAACGCACAATTCCATGAATCTTAAAATAGATTAGCTTTCTTATAAAAACTAGATGATTTTGAATGAAATGAACTATAAGAATTAAACGAACATCTACATCATGCATATATGACTCAAAGCTTACATGCTATAATGTGGTATTTATTCATAATTTGGTTACCAAATCTCATGTGTGCAATGCACGTGTACCTTACTAGTCTAAATGGTGTATGTGTGTGTGTTGTGCATGTTAAACACATTGTACGTAGTATATCATACTAGTCTAAATTGTCTTTTTTTTCTTTTGGGTACACGTTAAGCTTGTTCTCCTGAAATTTCAAGCCGCGCCTTGTTACGTGGAAATTTCAAACTAGAGTCTCTGTCTATCGTGCTGCGAAACTCCCTTCAACCCGCGCCTTGTTACCTCGAAATATTTAAGATAAATCTTTGTCTCGTAGTGCTCCGAAAAATCCCGACATCTCAACCCGCGCGTTGCTATTCCAAAATTACCACGCGCGCGAAAACTCCCACCTCCTGTGAAATCCCGACACGCGAAATGCCTGTGATACCCCTGAACCAAAAGAACCTCCTCAAATCGGTGGGGGTACTTTCGTAACTTACCCCACATTTCAGACAAGCACGTCCCTAAGCCATGGTTCCCCACTCCCATCCCACCCGTCCACCCATTCATACACCGAGGACGGCAAAACCCGTGAAGCCGCACACCCTCCTCCATCCGCCACCCAGCCAGAGCCTCTTCCCCGACGACGTCGTCCATAGCAACACCTCAATGTCCCTCATCCACCGTACCGGATGAGGATCCGTCGCCGATCTGGTCGTCCCACCGGTTCAGCCACCCCGTCCTCCACCTCCAAGGAGCTGCACCGACGTTCCACTCGTCTTTCGCGCCACCTCCATTCCCACACCGCCGTCTTCACTTGCACCACCGGAAGAGCATCATCATCACCGTTTCCTCGGATGAAGTTGTGGCCTAATCGGCGCCACCAAAGAGGTTGTACACTAATTGCCGCATTTTCTTCTTGATTCGATCTCACGGTGCTGCCGGCGCTCGGTCCCGAGCCGACACGGCGTGGCTCCATCCACGGCGGCGTCACCGGCCACTTCCTCCACGGTGTCGCTCCCTCGGTGGCGACGTCCACATCAGTAGGAGCTGCTGCTTTAGCTCTTGCTCTTGGTCCCCTACTTGGTCAGCTCTTGCTCGCGCTGCTGCTCTCGCTCTCGCTCTTGCTTGCGATGCTGCTCCGATTTAGCTACACTTGAGTCGACTGAATCGACTTTTGGGTCAGTCGATTTTTAGGGGGTGGGGGGCTCGCTGGAGTTAAGGAAGAACCAGCTGCAGCAGGGAGGGGGGCTCGCCAGAGAGGTACCCCACTATCTATCTTAGGGTTCAGGGTGGGGGCGGTGGCGTGGGGATCGCCGGAGAAAAAGCTCGGCACGGGGGGGCCTACAGGGTTGGCTGGGGTGGGGAGTGTTTTCGGGGCGGGCAGGGCGGCGCACCGCCGGCCGCAGGCGGCGGGGGGGCGGCTGTTTGGCCGGTGGTGGCTGGCGGCTCAGGGGGGGTGGAGGTTGAAGATGAACTGTAGGCCCTTGATTTCGTATGCAACGGCTGCAAAATCGACTAACCAGGGATGAAAAAGTCAGTCGACTGATGTGTAGCCTCACCTCTACTGTGTTCAGTTTCGACAGTAAAATTCAGTTTCGACAGTTAAATTTAGTTTCGACAGTTAAGTTCAGAGATGAGCGGCTGATGTATACATCTAGCACTTTGTGGTTATGTACTTTACGTCATCTATTGGAGATGCTATTAGAATTCCACTCACCGGAGCTGCTCCAACGACGAAACCCTCCATCATAGCGGAGCAGTACCTCGGGCTCCATCTCCAGACGCCTAAGATCTTCTTCCCCTCCTCCGACAGCCAAGTCAGCCGGAGCATCCTCACCGGCCAACCCAATCACGCTGAGATCGACATGGCTTCGCCAAAAAGGTTGTACACTTCTTGTGGTTTGACTTAATCTCACCATGCTTCTTTGCATCCTGTGATCTTCCAATTCTTGTGAACCAAACACCCAGATTGGCAGAAATCCTACGTTTTTAAATTCTCTGTTTTGCATGTGCATTCCTATCCTATTCCTGTCTATTTCCTATCCCTGCATTGTTAGAATCCTCAAATTCAAACAAGCCCCTACATATTTACTTCTGTTACAGATATGTGCCAAAGAAAACCTTGTGTGGTTTGTCCCTCTCCTGCGGTGCTGTGTTCCACCCCAGCTCAGCTGCTCCAATGATGGAAGGGTTCACCACAGTAGGGATCCAATCTCCAGACTGTCTTTCTCCGCCTCAAATCTTCTTCCCCGCCGCCGGCAGCCACGACAACTGCATTACCATCATCAACTGAGCAGATGACCTTGAGCACTACACGGGTCCGCAAGAGAGGTCACTCTCTTCCGTGTCTGCTTACGTTATGCATTGCTTAATATGATGACATGCTACTTCATTGTCGTGTTCGCCTATTAGACTCCGACTCATGTCCAAACTTATGCTGAAACTTGAGTTTTTAAATGGTTGTGGGGTACATATTGGGGCAGCAATCAGTACTATCTGTCTACTATCTGGTTAATCTCCGGTGTCTACTATGAGTTTCATGTTGGGTGCAAACAGACATTAAAGGAGCCATTATCTATATTTTTTAACTAAAGCTATTATCTGCCTGCTATCATTTGTTTTTGGTCTATCCACAGTTTGCTACCATCACTCTGGATTTGTCCATGCACTCCTTACATAATCTCACTATGTTTTATTCCTATGCATGTCAGCTATTGTACACAATGGAACTGATCCTGTAGAGCAAAAGAGACGAGCCTTGTGTGGCAATAAAATTTCATGCAGACGTCGCTCCAGGGTGGGCGCAAAGGCAGCCCCTCCACCCATTTCGGATCGTAATCAAGAGGAAGATAACTGTTCTGAGGGGGATTCAGAAGCAGAAGACCACTCCTATTTACCCCATGAGGTCTTCGCTCTAACTTGGCATGCTGATGTTGGTAAAATCATGCATATGGTGCCTTGCATTGCTTACTGTATACATCAAAGATGTCATCTGCTTAGTTTAGACATGCTTTGTGTCAATGCCATCTGTTTAGTTTCCTTATCGTATATGTGAATCATGCAATGCCATCTTGTTTAGCCAGGCATCATACCTGTGAATTTTGCAATGCCACCCTGGTTAGCCAGCCATCTTATATGTGAATTATATCATGACTTCATTTTTTTTATTATGTGTTAAATTTGTCAACAATTTTAGTACATTCAATTACTCTTCATGTGCATCAACCATTCGGCACGGTCATGGAAAAATCTGGAGTGGAAACAAGGTCTTCAGAGCAGACAATGCTATCTGACGAAGCGCATGTCTTGCTGGTTACAGATAGCTCCTCAGAGGAGGATTCAGAGACAGATGACCAGACCTATTCCCCCCCCCCTGAGGTGCATGCTCTAACTTGGCAGGGTTATGTTGCTCATATCGTGCGTATGGTATCTTGCATTACTATGTCATTTGCTTAGTTTAGACATGCTTTGTGTGAATGCCACCTGTTTAGTGTCTAATTACCATATATGTGAATTATGCAATGCCATCTTATTGCAAGACATTATATATGTGAATTATGCAATGCTATCTTACTTCAAGGCATTATATATGTGAATTATGCAATGCCATGCTGTTTAGCCAAGCGTCATATATGTGAATTATATCATGCCATCCTTTTTTGTATTTCTCATTGCTTTTGTCGACAATGTTTGTATATTCAACTGCTCATACTGTGCATCAACCGTTTGAATTGGTGATGGAGAAATCTGGAGTGAAAACAAGGTCTTCAGAGCAGACAATGCTACCTGGTGAAGCAGATATCTTGCTGGTTACAGATAGCTCTTCAGATGAGGATTCAGAGGCAGATGACCAGTCCTATTATCCCCCTGAGGTGTATGCTCAAACTTGGCAGGGTTATATTACTCATATCATGCATATGTTGTATTGCAATGCTTAGTTTTTACATATACACGATATTGAATGCCATCTCCTTTGTTGACACATCATATATGCGATTGCCCTCTGCTCACTTCCTTAGTATATAAATCATATATTTGAATTATATCATTCCATGATGTTTACATAGACATCATGTATCTGAATTATGGCATGCCAATACATTTTCCAAAGACATAATATAGTTATATCATCTCATCCTGTTCACACTTCACATAGTCATCATATTTTGAATTATGTCATTCTATCTATGAATTATATCATGCCATCATGTTTCCATCGACGACATGTTTGTGATTTATGGCATGCCAACCACTTTAATAGGCACATCGTATAGTTATATCATGTCATCATGTTTACATAGTCATCATATTTTGAAGTATGTCATTCTATCCTGTTTAGCTAGCCATCATACATGTGAAATTGTGTCATGTTATCCTGTTTAATTAGCCATCATATATGTGAAATTATGTCCTGCTATTCTGTTTGGTTAGACACCATATATGTGAATTATTTCATGCCCTGTTTTCTTCCCTACTATCCATTGCACCTGTCTATCTTACAATGTGTGTACATTCAATTACTTTTCTTGTTTATCAGCCATTTCAATTGGAGGGGGTGATGGCAGTATCTGTGGGAGTAAAAACACGGTCTTTAGAAAAGATCGTGCTACCTGTCGATGGAGATAGAACCACGATTGTACTTGCCCAAGAACTAGCCCCACCACACATAACCCAGACTCACGCAGATTGTACTCCTACCCAGTTGGACAGAGAACCAGCTACACCCCTTCTAACCCCAACCCCAGCAGATAGTAACCCAGTTCCCATTGACACAACACCGTCTCCACCACAGAGCACCCAAACATGAGCAGTTAGTAAGGCAACTTCAGTGCCCAAAGCATGAGGACCACCACTCCGAACCCCAAGTCAACGCTTAAAGCAGAAGAAGAATTGTTCTCAGGTCAGGTTCCGTAGCTATAGTTCATACTACTTTGCTCTTGCATCACTGTATTTACTCATACCAACTAATTTTAAATTTGAAGGATGCAATTGAAACTCCAATGGAGCAACAGGTATGTTTTAAACCTGTTTCTTTAACATGTTTGCTGTTGTAACTTGCTCTATGTTGATTTTAGTTTCAATTGAATAAACAGTTATATTCTCATGCCATGCACCTTACAAGTGTTGTTATTGATGTCTAGTTTCCCACACTTATATTCTGTCTAAGCTGCTTTGTCTTAAATAGATATGATTCGAACGGTATATATTTTGATTTGGCAACATAAACTATAATGATATGGACCATACAGTGACCATACTACATAGATATATGTTTGTTTCATGTTGTTATCCTGTCCACGTTACTACTAAATTGGTTTACCAAAATGAGTTTCATATACTACATTGTAAACCTGTGATGTGTTTCTTTGTTTCTCTTTTAGAATGCGGATAAAATATTGGATAAGAGTACCCCGTTATGCAATGGTATAGGAAGTAATGCAGATAAGGTTCAAGATAGTGAGACATCCCTGTTTGTCTCCAAGAAAGCTGATAAAAACTATATTGAAGACACGGAGACAACCCCAAAGTCCTGTCTTGATGTGGTGTTCGAGTTACTGGCTACTACTGCTGGCACCAACTCTTCGAACTCGCTGCCTGAATCAGTTCGGCTTCTTGAGTCTCAACTTCAAGTTGAAAGACATCGATCACATGTTATGCGACAGGAAGCCGAAGGACTGAGGAAGTCCCTGCAGAATTCAGATGCATACTTTCTGGTGCAACAGCAAGTGTTGGAGGATTTAAGCGTGAAACAAGAGAAAGTTAATAAGCTTGCTAAGCATCTTGTCAGCATTATGGGTACCCAGGATATTGTTTCTTGAGCTCTTCTGAAGTGGTTTCAGTTCTGTAATTGTTTTGCTGCGGCGTTTATATGCTGCTTTGTTCCCTATATTTGTACTGGTGTCGAACTTTCATGCTCAGTGGATGTAATATGTCTAATAGCCGTGATAGCCTAGCGTAAGTTGCTTGCCTATTTATTTCCTTATTGTCTTGTTTATTTGTTTTTTTGTAGTCAGTGCAATTATTTTTCCGCGGTTTCCTAGTGGCCGCAATAACCTATTTTTTAAAACTAGGCCACATTAACCATGGGCTACATATTTGCTATAGTTAACATGGGCCTCCTACGGGCCGTAGAAACAATGAGCCTTCTAAGGGCCGTAGAAACACTGGGCCTTCTATGGGGTGTAGAAACCATGGGCCTTATATGGGCCGTTGACACAATGGGCCTTCAACGAGTCATATCATCAATGGGCCTTCTACGAGCCGTATGATCGATTGGCCAAACATGGGCCAATAACAGACCACATTATGGTCGTAAATGGGCTAGAGTTGAAATTGTCTGTTCATGGGCTGACCATAACAAGCAGTCGTTAATCGGCTGTATTTGATGACGCTATGAAAACGGCCCAACGTATTAACGGGCCACAAGCGGGCCGACTGTAACCACGGGCTGAATTTGGCCCACAAGCAGAAAATGACAGTAACGGGCCGAAAGTAAACGAATGCTGGAAATGAGCCCAAGATCAAATGGGCCCTGAGAAGGCCGAAAGATAACATGGGCTAGAAACGGCCCAATGGAATAATGGGCCGTTAATGGGTATAAAGTGATACACTGTTCATTACGGGCTAGTTTTACCACGGCCCCTTAACGGGCCGAGGGTTACTAAGGGCCTCATATGGGCCGAAAGACGTCATGGGCCATACATGGGCCAGAAGTTAAAATGGGATGGAATTATATTGGACGGCCCAGATGACGCTACTGGGCCTAATTCGGATAGGCCATAAGCGGGTTGTAAATGGGCTATATGTGAACATGCCATTAACAGGCTTGCCATGGGCCGGCCCGCCACCTTTTGACCAAGTCAAACGGGCCGGCCTTTTCACAGGAATGGGCCTCTGTTGGGCTGTGCCATGTGTTGACTTATCATAGGCGTTTTGGGTCCAATGAGTGGATGACATCTGTCCCAACAGCGAGCCGACACGTGTTCCCTCCAACCAATGATGATTTTACACTTGGAAAATACCCATTGGTTAGGACTGTTAACGGGTTATCGGATCCAAAACCGGACCCGGTAGCTTAATGGCGTTCCATTATGGTGGATGCCACGTGTTGGTCAGCCTTGATGAAAGCACTTCTGTGACGCGCGATTTATCGTCATGGAAGTGGACACTTTCGTTATGATAATTTTGGTAATGTCATGGAACACTTCTACGACAACACAGGTATGACTACCTTGATTCTGTCATAAAATTGTCATGGATGTACATGCATGACAGAAAACGTGACCTACTATGACAAACACGTATCATCACGGAAGTGTATTTTTTTGTAGTGGTAGAAGCTATTCCAATTAGTAGTGTTGATCATAACACCTCTATTAAGATGCTTAAAGAAGTTATTTTTCCGAGGTTTGGAGTCCCTAGATACTTAATGACTGATGGTGGTTCACATTTTATTCATGGTGCTTTTTGTAAAATGCTTGCTAAGTATGATGTTAATCATGGAATTGCATCTCCGTACCACCCACAGTCTAGTGGTCAAGTAGAACTAAGTAATAGAGAGATTAAATTAATTTTGCAAAAGACTATTAATAGATCTAGAAAGAATTGGTCCAAGAAACTTGATGATGCATTATGGGCCTATAGAACTGCATATAAAAATCATATGGGTATATCTTCGTATAAAATGGTTTACAGAAAAGCATGTCACTTTCCTCTCGAACTAGAACATAAGGCATATTGGGCCATTAAAGAGCTCAATTATGATTTCTAACTTGCCGGTGAGAAGACACTATTTGACATTAGCTCACTTGATGAGTGAAGAACCCAGGCCTATGAGAATGCCAAACTGTTTAAAGAAAAAGTTAAAAGATGGCATGACAAAAGGATACAAAAGCGTGAGTTTAATGTAGGTGATTATGTTTTTTTATACAACTCTCGTTTAAGATTTTTTGCAGGAAAACTCCTCTCTAACTGGGAAGGTCCTTACGTTATCGAGGAGGTCTATCGTTCCGGTGCCATAAAAATCAAAAACTCCGAAGGCACAAATCCGAAGGTGGTGAACGGTCAAAGAATCAAACATTATATCTCAGGTAACCCCATAAATGTTGAAAGCAATGTTATTGACAACGTAACCCCGGAGGAGTACGTAAGGGACACTTTCAGAATGTTTCAAACTCCAAAAAGGAATAGGTATGAGGTATGGTAAGTAAACTGACTCCAAAACAGTTCTAACAGCAATTTTTCTCCATTTTGGAATACTTAAGAAAATAGGAAAATAAGAAGTCGTCCGGAAAGGACACGAGGGTGGAGGGCGCGCCCTACCACCCTCGGCGCGCCCCCTGCCTCGTGGGCACCTCGTGTGCCCTTCGGTCTCCGTTTTCTTGCACAATATTTCTTTTGGTCGGTAAAAATTCATTATATAATCTCCCGAAGGTTTTGACCATGGTACCACAAAAAAATCCTCTGCTTTTGTTTCGAGTTGTTTTTCTGACAGATCTAGATCACCATGACGTCTTCAAGCGCCCCCAAGGACAAATTTTTCGAGAAGGTCATCAACCCCTACCTCACGGAGGTGCTGCAACACCCTCAAACCATTGAGATGCGTGAGGGGGTGCTGCACATCCGCGATGTCGAGGGGCCAAGGAGGACCGGAAGCATGGAGACAAGACTCAAAGCAATGGAGCAACAAGTTTTCAAGTGTTAGGGGATGGTGGAACGCGGACTCAACGCCAACCACATGATGATCGCGGAGTTCACCAATAACCACAAGCTAGATTCCAAGAACATTGGGGAGACCATCTTCAAGCTTCACGAGAAAATCGAGCACCTCAAAGCCCAGATCTATAACCTGCAAAACCAAAACTGTGAGTATGAATATAGATTCAAGAGGACGAGTTTGGCTGCAGATTTGAGGATCCAGGATACTCGGTCATCCTTCTATGATGGTGAGCCTATGCCTTGGAAGATGGACGACAAGCCTACATCATCAACCACTCCATCATCACCACCTCCGAAGAAAGAGACATAAACACATGGGTATGGGCAATCCCCTTGGCAACTGCCTAGCTTGGGGGAGGTGCCCCGGTATCGTATCACCATCACACTTCTATCTTTACCATTTTTCTTAATTCGATCCTTTTTGTTATATCTTGATCTAGTAGAATAAAGTTTAGTATGATCTATCTTTGAGTTTTTGTGTTGATCCTTATCTATGTAATCGAGTCCGTGAGCTATATATATATTAAAGATTAGTCTTGAGTCGAGGGATTGGTTATCTTGCTATGATCTTGAGGGAATAAAAGAAAAAAGAAAGAATACAAAGAAATAAAGAGATCATATTGATCTTATGGAGAGTAATGACTTCACATATATAGAGTATGAGGAATAAAAGTTGTTGAGAGTTGACAAACATAGTTTTGGTCATCATTGCAATTAATAGGAAGTAATAAAGAAAGAGAGGTTTTCACATATAAATATACTATCTTGGACATCTTTTATGATTGTGAGCACTCATTAAAATATGACATGCTAAAAATTTGATGTTGCACAAGGAAGACAACGTAATGGGTTATGTTTTCTTATATCCGAAATAAATTATATTGTCATGGATCATCCAAAATGTTTAGCTTTCCTTTCCACCTCATGCTAGTCAAATTCTTTGCACCAAGTAGAGATAATACTTGTGCTTCCAAATATCCTTAAACCCCATTTTTCCACGAGAGTCCACCATATCTACCTATGGATTGAGTAAGATCCTTCAAGTAAGTTGTCATTGTTGCAAGCATAAAAATTTCTCTCTAAATATGTATGATCTATTAGTGTGGAGAAAATAAGCTTTATACGAGCTATGATATGGAAGAAATAAAAGCGACGGACTGCATAATAAAGGTCCCTATCACAAGTGCCAATATAAAGTGACGTTCTTTTGCATTAAGATTTTGTGCATCCAACCATAAAAGCACATGACAACCTCTGCTTCCCTCTGCGAAGGGCCTATCTTTTATTTTTGTCTTATACCTTATACAAGAGTCATGGTGATCTTCACCTTTCATTTTTACACTTTATCCTTTGGCAAGCACTATGTGTTGAAAAGATCCTGATATATATATCCAATTGGATGTGGGTTTTCATAAAGCATTATTGTTGACCTTACCCTTGAGGTAAAAGGTTGGGAGGAAAAACAATAAGCCCCTATCTTTCTCTGTGTCCAATTAAAACTTCATACCCATAAGTATTGCGCGGGTGTTAGCAATTGTGAAAGACTAAATGATAGTTGAGTATGTGGACTAGCTGAAAAAATCTTATATTGACTCTTTCCGATGTTATGATAAATTGAAATTGCTTCAGTGACTGAGATTATAGTTTGCTAGTTTTTCAACGAAGTTTCTGATTCATACTTTACATTGTGAATAGATTGTTACTTCAGCATAAGAAATCATATGACAATATATATATATATATGTTTCTATTCTAAGAATGATCATGATGCCCTCATGTCTGTATTTTATTTTATCGACACCTATATCTCTAAGCACGTGGACATATTTTTCAATATCGGCTTCCGCTTGAGGACAAGTGAGGTCTAAGCTTGGGGAGTTGATACGACAATTTTGCATCATGATTTCATATCAATATTTATTGCATTATGGGCTATTATTACACATTATGTCATAATACTTATGCCTTTTCTCTCTTATTTTACAAGGTTTACATGAAGTGGGAGAATGCCGGCAGCTGGAATTCTGGGCTGGAAAAGGAGCAAATATTGCAGACCTATTCTGCACAACTCCAGAAGTCCTGAAACTCCACAAAAGTCAGTTTTGGAATATATTAAAAATATTGGGCAAAGAAAGTACCAGAGGGGGTCCACCCACTGTCCATGAGGGTTGAGGGCGCGCCCCTGCCTCGTGGGCCACCTGGAAGCCCCCCGATGCCCGTCGTCTGGTATAAGGTGTCTTTTGCCTTGGAAAGAATCAGAAGGAAGCTTTCAGGACGAAGCACTGCCGTCTCGAGGCAAAACCAATCTAGGGCTCCGATGGAGCTGTTCTGACGGGGAAACATCCCTCCGGGAGGTGGAAATCGTCACCATCGTCATCACCATCGATCCTCTCATCGGGAGGGTGTCAATCTCCATCAACATCTTCACCAGCACCATCTCCTCTCAAACTCTAGTCCATATCTTGTATCCGATCTTTGTCTCAAAACCTCAGATTGGTGCCTGTGGGTTGCTAGTAGTGTTGATTACTCCTTCTAGTTGATGCTAGTTGGTTTATTCGGTGGAAGATTATATGTTTAGATCCTTTATGCACATTAATACCCCTCTGATTTTGAACATGAATATGATGTGTGAGTAGTTACGTTTGTTCCTGAGGACATGGGAGAAGTCTTGTTATAAGTAGTCATGTGAATTTCGTATTCGTTTGATATTTTGATGAGATGTATGTTGTCTTTCCTCTAGTGGTGTTATGTGAACGTCGACTACATGACACTGCACCATTGTTTGGGCCTAGAGGAAGGCATTGGGAAGTAATAAGTAGATGATGGGTTGCTAGAGTGACAGAAGCTTAAACCCTAGTTTATGCGTTGCTTCGTAAGGGGCTGATTTGGATCCATATGTTTCATGCTATGCTTAGGATTACATTAATTCTTCTTTCCTAGTTGCGGATGCTTGCGAGGGGGGTTAATCATAAGTGGGATGCTTGTCCAAGGAAGGGTAGTACCCAAGCACCGGTCCACCCACATATCAAATTATCAAAGTAACGAACGCGAATCATATGAGCATGATGAAAACTAGCTTGACGATAATTCCCATGTATCCTCAGGAGCGCTTTTCTTTATATAAGAGTTTGTCCGGGCTTGTCCTTTGCTACAAAAAGGATTGGGCCACCTTGCTGCACCTTGTTTATTTTTGTTACTTGTTACCCGTTACGAATTACCTTATCACAAAACGATCTGTTACTGTCGGGGGAAACGACACCTATGGGATCACTGGGGTCCCTTTTTGCTACAGTTGGCGAGCGCGGGTTGTGCAAAGAGTGGGTCTAGAAGGCAGCACGAGGATCGTTTACCCAGGTTCAGGCCGCAAGGATGCGTAATACCCTAGTCCTGCTTTGGTGTATATTTGAGTGTTCTTGAGTTCTTGAACTAGCTACGATGCGTGCATCGTCCAAAAGATCTGAATCCTTTCTCAGTGCGCCGCAGGCCTCCTTTTATAGTTAAAAGGTGCTGCCATAGTGGCACACAGGAGGTGGAAAGGTATACAGTGTATGAGCTTATCGCCTATCATCACAGGACAAAGTGCATTCAATGCACTACTTAGGTGTCCACTTGCTTTATCGGGGGCAGTAACGAGGCCCGTCCCGTCCGCCGCCGCTCCGCCTTACTCCGACATGCGTCCAGGCCAACGAGGCATGCAACGCCATGCAAGCTGGCAGACTGCTGAGTTGGCATGGTGGTAGGGTCTTCCTCAAGATCTGCATGCCGCCACGCTGGTGTTTGGCTAGTTGGATTAGTATCCACGTACTGCCACGTGGGGACTTGCTTCAGTTGGTGTGTTGGCAGCTGGGCTAGGGCGGCGATAGGGCGGCAAGGCCGCGGTCCCGCGTATATTCCCGGCAAGGGTCTTGCCGGGGTTTTGTCAGTGCCCCCGGCAAGAGTCTTGCTGGGGCCTTGCGAGCGTCTTCGGCAAGGAGCCTTGCCGGGGCCTCGTGGGCATCCTCAACAAGGAGTCTTGTGATTGTCTTGTCTTCTGGTCATCATCTAGTCTTGTAGGCTCTCTATCTTCACAAAGGATTGCATGCCACCATGGAGGTGCCTCCCGAGCTTTGGTTCCAAAGTGGTCGATGGTGTTGGAACCTTAGGCTCAAGGGTGGCGGCTCTGCTGGTGTCGGGCAAGTTGCCACGGCAAGGCTCTTGTGGGGGCTGCGGAGGCCGCCCCGGCAAGGGCCTTGCCGAGGGAGTCCACATGGCCCTCTTGCTCTTCGTGTTTCTGGCTTTGCGTTGTTCTGGTGGTTTTGCTTCCTCTGCCCCATTAGATGTGGCCGCAGGCGTGGCTCCAACTGCCCGTGCACATGTAAAGGGGTACAAAAGAGGGCCCCCAATTTTGTGCACCGATAGGAGCCCCCGGGCCTGGGCCATACATAAGCGCGACGTGTTGTTGGGCTAGGCCCAAAACGGTGCGCGGGCATGCGGGGCCGAGTTTTACTTCTGTAACTCCCTCGCCCGTTGCACTTCCTCACGACCCACGTTGAATGCACGACACGGGGGTCGGGCGTGGCGTCGGGGTCATGCGTGGGGCGGTTGTTGCCCTCACGCGTCACATCACAGTGAATTGTAAAGAGGCGGCCCGCACCTTCCCCATAAGAAAAGGGGAAACCGCGGGCGTGCTGCTCATTTACCCTCCGTGTCTCTCCAATCTCAGAACCACCGCCCCCCCTTCTTCCTCAAGTGAAAAAGCTGGAACTCCCGCCTCCATCTACCGCCGCCGCGCCCCTATTGCCCTGAATCTCCCACTGCTCCAGATTCTTCACCTCTTTCCCGGCCGTCATGGTACCCAAAATCAGTAAGGGCAAGGGAGTGGCCAAGGACACCAAGGAGAAGGAGATGCCAGAGAGCAAGTCAGCGGCGCTTCAGACGCAGCTTGCCTTCTTCCCCTCGACTGTCGATGCGGTCCACCTCAGGGACTACTTCAGGCCTCTGTGGGGGCGAAGACGACGGGGCATCCGTCCACGCACATCATCTCCGCCGATTTTGGCAAGGCCGGCCCGAATCGGTATCCTTTCTTCGTTGACTACTTCTCCTGCAGGCTCTGCCCCCCTTTCTCCGACTTTTTAAACAATGGCATGCACACCTTCGGCTTCCATCTTCTTGATTTTACACCAAATGTCGTGGCGTGCATGGCCCTCTTTGCCCACCTCTGCGAGCGCTTCGCCGGAATGCTTCCTAGCACAACGCTCTTCTGCCACTACTTATTTCCCCGTATCCAAACGGGGGGTGCCATCTCCGGCTGCGTCACCTGGATCCCACAGCCCTAGGAGAAAGGCACGTATCCGAAGGGCGCCCAGAAGGAGAGGTGGGAGGAGTGGCGGGGCCGGTGGGTATGGATCAAGGAAGAGGATCCGCGGGAGTTCTACCAAGTTCGTCAGAGCCCGCTAGTCCGTCTCAAGGACTAGAGCAACCTCGACGCCGACGACAAGAATCTCGCGATCGCTACTACCAGAATCCATCGCCTCACCATGGTCGGGCTCACCCTTGAGATGATTGAGGCCGATTTCATCCGCCGCCGAACCGCCCCACTGCATAACAAGGGGAGGTCGGCCTGGCTCTTCAGGAACGCGGCCGATATCATGAGGCTTCTCCCTGGCTTGAAGCACAACTTCACGGTGATGGGGCACGCCCATTTTTGTAAGACGCTTTTCCAGCTTGATGTGGGTGACGACAGCAGCGCTGAGAGAGTCGGCAAGGCCGCAAAGGCCATCAAGGGGCCTCTGTTCAGGTTGCCGGCGGGAGTGGTCCCACTGGGCAACAACTCTAGCCAAACCGACATCATCGCCATGATGCCGGACTTCAACGCACACGGCCTTGACCCAAAATGGGCCGAGCCGGAGGTGGAGCAGCTGCAGGAATTCTTCGACAACCTGTTGAAGAGGTATGTCCGCGATGAACCACTGCTTATCAAGGACACCACCATGGAGGAGCTAGACTACATCGCCGCCAGGGCTGCGGAGGCGGCGCTCGCCAGGGAAGCTGGAAGCGTCGGCCACATGGAGAACGAGGCCGAGGTGGCCGCAGAGGGGGAGGAGCTTGCCGGATGGGCAGAGTCTACTGTGGAGGCCAGCAGTGCCAGCACCGGGCCCCTCCTCATCAAAGATGTGGACGAGGAGTCGACCGAGGAAGGGGTCGGGGCTGACGACCCTCCGGTCATGGGGAGAAGCCGTGTCCAACGGCGGGCTAGCTCTAGCGAGCCGGTCCGGCCCGGCGAGACCGAGCAGCGGCACGACGCCCAGGGGGAGTTCGTCCGCCTAACAAGGGCCGCGACAGCGAGGAAGGTGGTGAAGGCCGTAGTGGCGAAGAAGAAGGCGACCGCCTCTTCTTCGTCCAAGCATCACCAGACTCCATCCCCTTCTCCTCCCCCCGTAGATGTCGACACGGAGTTCATCTTCGATCTTGGGTCTCTCAGCCCAAGGAGGAAGAGGAAGGCAATGCTAGAGGAGGTGGAGGATGAGTAAGCATCTTGCCCTTCACCATCCCCGTCCCTTCATACCGCGACAGTTTTCTTGACTTGTTTTTACTCTTGTAGGGATATGGAGACGCTGGCCTAGAGGGCGGCGAAGAAGGCCAAGGCCTCAACGAGCGACAAGCATCCGGCGGGTACTTCGCGTATGCCGTTGTTGGTGGAGAGCAGACCGGACAGCAGTCCCCGGCGCAGCCCCCGCTCCAGCCCCCAGCGTAAGCTCACCACTCACTCCTCCACTGATGAACATTGCGGTGTGAATCCTTTGATACTGACCTTGCCGGGTTCGCAGGAGAAGAACGGCGGCAGGAGGAGCCGCTGAGGGCCACCCCCAACACGCCGCCCCCCTTGACTACGTCGCCCCGAGGGGCGTCCCCGGCGAGGGCATCCACCACCGAGCCCACTCATATGGAGGAGGAGATGAACTTGGGTGCCGGGGGCTCTACCCGGCAACAAATGCTGGAGGGGAGGGTGCTACTTCTTCCCATCTTGGAGCAGGTAAGTCATTTGCTTTCCATGTTTTCTCTTTCTTTTTCTTATTGTACCTTGACCTTGGCCCTGACTCATCCTCTCTTCTTGGTATCTAGATCCTCCCTTGGTGGACCGGGAGGATATCGACACCGTTATCGGGGAGGTCGCCAGGGACGCCGAGGCCGAGGCCAACAAGGTCACCGCCGAGGAGGCTGCCAAGACTGCCGCCGAAGAAGCCGCCAAGGAGCCTGCCGGGGAAGCCGGCAAGGCCGCTGTCGAGGAGGTCGGCAAGGGGCTTGCCGTAGAGGCCGGCAAGGCCGATGCCGAGGAGGGGGTGGTTGACGACCAACCTTCCTCCTCTGCTGCCTCCGGCTCGAGCAAGTACTTGTAGGTGCGTGAAGACCTGTTCATCCATCTTCCAGGAACGGCAAGCACCAGGGCGCCAACTGAAGGGGAGGCGTTCGTTGACGAAGCGCTCACCTCCATCGGGCTCCAGGTCGTTGACGAACTGAGCACCGGCGGCGGCGGTTCCCAAGAGGAGCAGCTGCTTCGGGCCATGAGTGCCAACTTCCAGAAGCTCCAGGCGCTTAACCGGGTCCGCCTGAACAAGGCTAAATCCAAGATGGTGGCGGATCTCGAGGAACACGTCGTCGAGGTGCAGGCCTGGTTCCACCAAGCCCATGAGGAACTAAAGGTCGCTCAAGACCTGCTGGCCGAGCGCAAACGAGAGCTCATCCTGAAGCAGAACAACGTTGAGAGAGCCGAAGAGGCGACGAGGGAACAGGCCGCCAAGGACGAGGCCGCTCGTCGTCAGCACCAGGCCGAGCTGAACTCCTAGGAGGAGGACCTTGCCTCTCACGAGGAGGCACTCACCGCCACGCTCCACGTCAAGGAGGAGGAGGTTGAGAAGCTTGTCATGCTGCGGACCCAGGAACTAGAGCAGAAGCACATGAAGGCGCTCGATGCCCAAGCCCTGGTCCATGCCGGCAGAGTGAAGGAGCTGGAGGTGGAGCAGGATGACCTGAAGAAATAGGTCCTGGAGCTGGAGAAGGAGAAAGACACGCTCAATGGAGCCTTGGTGGAGGCACAGGCCGCGGTCCTCGGCAAAGCTGAGTAGCTCTCCAAGGCCAATGACTGCATCAACGACCTAAAGCTGAAGCTAGAGGGTCTTGAGGGCACGCTTTCGGAGGTCAGGGCCCAGGAAGAGACCCTGACAAAGGACCTCGAGGAGGAGAGGAAGCTGCGGAGGAATGACGCCGCCAACCACGAGGATTACGTGAAGAGCGAAAACCTCTGGGTCAGCCGCCTCACCGACGTCGCCAGCAGGATCACCACGAAGCTGGTGGCCATGGGGGTGCCAAACATGAGGTACGTCCTGGAGCCGAACGTGAGTCCCAACGCCAAACTGACCCTGTTCTTCGATGGCGTTCTTGGAGCCCTGGAGCAATTCCACTCCAATAGAGCAGCCTCCCTGGCCAATGAGGCTCGGAAGATTTGCCGGGCCGCCCTGACCAAGGTCCTCACCAAGGTGGTGTACTGGAACCCCACCCTCGACTTCGACGCTGTGCTGGAGAGCTTGCCGAAGGACGTGGACCTCGGGGCGCTCGACGAGCATATCCAGCCCATCATCAGCCGCGTCGAGGGAGTTCGAAGGATAGAGGGCCAGCGCCGGGACTAGGTACCCCGTTTCTCATCGGCGCTGCAGGTTCATGACCAAGACAATTTTTATCTTTAGTTAGAACCGCAGCGACAATTGGTGTAATATAACTCTGCAGTACTTTGAAATGATGCAAGTTATTTTCCTGTTCGATCTTTCTTTGTATGTACACCCTACGCTCAAGTGGATAGGCTTGCCGGCGCGAACCCAGGCTGCGGCATTTCGAGGACGGATGCTCAACAACCGGCCAGGTGTGCTTGCGGCCAAGTAAACCACCTTGCCATTCTCAGCGCGTCCGCTCGAACTGTTGAGCGGACGCTAAACAGAACAAGGGTGTTGCCAATAGTGGGAAGGCCACCTTGCCGTTCTCGACGCGGCCGCTCGAACTTTTGAGCGGACTCGAAACAGAACAAGGGCGTTGCCAATAGCGGAAGGCCCCCATCGCGCGCAGGTTTCTCATACCAAGAACAGGATCTCCGAGGAAAACAACGCTGTATATAAAGGAATTACTCAAAGTTTCGAATGACTTAGCTTTTCTGTCACTGCATGAGCGTTTACTGCACCCGCAAATGATGCCGCTTGTTCGGTCATCTTCTTCCTTGGAGTGACGACCACGATGAAGCTGCTACGCAAACTAGACTAGATTTTCACAACTACGCCCCCTACCTGGCGCGCCAGAGATGTCGGGGGAAACGACACCTATGGGATCACTGGGGTCCCTTTTTGCTACGGTTGGCGGGCGCGGGGTTGTGCAAAGAGCGGATCTAGAAGGCAGCACGAGGATCGTTTACCCAGGTTCGGGCCGCAAGTATGCGTAATACCCTAGTCCTGCTTTGGTGTATATTTGAGTGTTCTTGAGTTCTTGAACTAGCTACAATGCGTGCGTCGTCCAAAAGATCTGAATCCTTTCTCAGTGCACTGTGGGCCTCCTTTTATAGTCAAAAGGGGCTGCCATAGTGGCACATAGGAGGTGGAAAGGTATACAGTGTATGAGCTTATCGCCTGTCATCACAGGACAAAGTGCATTCAATGCACTACTTAGGTGTCCACTTGCTTTATCGGGGGTGGTAACAAGGCTCGTCCCGTCCGTCGCCTCTCCGTCTTACTCCGACACGCGTCCAGGCCAATGAGGCATGCAGCGCCACGCAAGCTGGCAGACTGTTGAGTTGGCGTGGTGGTAGGGTCTTCATGAAGTTCTGCATGCCGCCACGCTGGTGTTTGGCTAGTTGGATTAGTATCCACGTACTGCCACGTGGGTACTTGCTTCAGTTGGTGGTTTGGCCGCTGGGCTGGGGCGGCGATGGGGCGGCAAGGTGTTGCCGCGGTCACACGTATATTCACGGAAAGGATCTTGTCGGGGTTTTGTGAGCACCCCCGGCAAGAGTCTTGTCGGGGCCTTGTGAGCATCTTCGGCAGGGAGCCTTGCCGGGGCCTCGTGGGCATCCTCGGCAAGGAGTCTTGTGATTGTCTTGTCTTCTGGTCATCATCTAGTCTTGTAGGCTCTCTATCTTCACAAAGGTTTGCATGCCACCATGGAGGTGCCTCCCAAGCCTCGGTTCCAAAGTTGTCGATGGTGTTGGAACCTTTGGGCTCAAGGTTGGCGGCCCTGCTGGTGTCGGGCAAGTTGCCCCGGCAAGGCTCTTGCCGGGCCTACGGAGGCCGCCCTGGCAAGGGCCTTGCCGAGGGAGTCCACCTCGCCCTCCTGCTCTTCGTGTTTCTGGCTTGGCGTTGTTCTGGTTGTCTGGTGGTTTTGCTTCCTCTGCCCCGCTAGGTGTGGCCGCAGGCACGGCTCTAACTGCCTATGCACAAGTAAACGAGTACAAAAGAGGGCCCCACTTTTGTGCACCGACAATTACCGATAATTTCAGTGCTTGCAGAGAATACCTTATTGAAAATTGCTTGTCATTTCCTTCTGCTCCTCGTTGGGATCGACACTCTTACTTATCGAAAGGACTACGATAGATCCCCAATATCTGTGGGTCATCAATGATTTGCCATTATTTGTTTTTACTTTATGCTTTACAACGCACAATTCCATGAATCTTAAAATAGATTAGCTTTCTTATAAAAACTAGATGATTTTGAATGAAATGAACTATAAGAATTAAACGAACATCTACATCATGCATATATGACTCAAAGATTACATGCTATAATGTGGTATTTATTCATAATTTGGTTGCCAAATCTCATGCGTGCAATGCACGTGTACCTTACTAGTCTAAATGCTGTTTGTGTGTGTGTTTTGTGCGTGTTAAACACATTGTACGTAGTATCATACATGGTTTAGATTCTGAACATCAAGCTAGAGCATACATGTACTATGATTTGAATTCAACGTAAAATGGATACATATTTAAATTCGAGATCGTATGTACATGTAGTTCATATTTATATAGGAATTTACTTCTCCTATATTCATGTCATGTGTTGTGAAGATAATATTTAGATGGTTGTATAACTAACCCGAGTACAATCCCATTCAAACGGGGAAAATGTACTCAAATTTACTCCATATGCTAGACAACACGCATTGTTTTTTTATTGTTGAGGGAAGTGCAAATTGTTTTGGTATTGTACACGTTATCTTTGTTGTCCCGGTTTTTTTTAGTTTTTTTGTTGTATTTGAATGCATTTCTAGTAATATAATAAAACGGGACATGGCTCTCTCTAGTGATGAGGTGTGAATTGTCTTTTTTTTGGTACACGTTAAGCTTGTTCTCCCGAAATTTCATGATGCGCCTTGTTATGCCGAAATTTCAAGCTAGCATCTCTGTCTATCGTGCTGTGAAACTCCCGCCTCTTCAGCCCGCACCTTGTTATCCCGAAATATTTAAGATATATCTTTGTCTCGTTGTGCTCCAAAAACTCCCTCCATCTCAACCTGCGCCTTGCTATCCCAAAATTACAACGCGCGCGAAAATTCCCACCTCCTGCGAAATCTCGACACACGAAATGCTTGTGATACCCCAGAACCGATAGAACCGCCTAGCTCAAATCGGCGGGGGTATTTTCGTAACTTACCCCACAATTCGGACAAGTGCGACCCTAAGCCATGGTTCCCCACTCCCATCCCATCCGCCCACCCATTCGTACACTGAGGCCGCGAAGACCCGCGAAGCCCCACACCCTCCTCCGTCCGCCACCCCGCCGGAGTGTAGCGACCCGACCTCAAAAGGTCAAGTCCTTGTGCGTAAGTGTCATCCCTAGATCGGTATTACTGACACACACAGTACTCGAGGATTTATAACAGAGTTCAATCACACACTTATTACATCAAATGTCTCAAAAGAGAACTTATTACAATAATATGGCTGAAGGCCATCTAAATACGATAACAACGGAAGCTTCGAAGGTAGTAGAGTCCATCCAACTCCACGGCAAAACTGAGTGCATGACAACGACCTAGCGCACCTTACTCTTTGTCTAAGAATTCTGCAACATAATATGTTGCAGCCTGTTTAGGGCAGCATATGGAATATGCTGGCAAGATAACACTATAGAGCAATGAACAAATAAAAACTATAACTACATGCATATATGGCTGGTGGAGGCTCTATGGTTATATTTTGCATAAAGCTAGTTTTTTCCTACAACAAAGGAATATATTTTGTTTAACTAAAAAATTTGTTGATAAACATTGAGAATGGTAACGCCATCTCAATCCCAATTAAAAGTTAACAACCCGACAAAATTAATTAAGTAGAGTGTTGAGATCAACATAATAATTCAAGTACCAGATACTCAAGATGTCCATAACCAAGGACACGGCTAATCATGATTAGTTTGTACACTCTACAAATGTTCGTACACTTTTCCCCACAAGACTTGATCTCCTCCATTGAATTTTTCGTAGTACATGATGTTTGAGAAACGGATGACCGAGACACAGTCTTTCAGAAGCATTCACTCTTTACGACGGGTAGACTGTACCACCTACATCCCCTACATCGGCTAGTCTACCACTGAAAGAGGTCACACAAAATACTCAACTATGCCAGAGCCCATAATGGCTTGTGGCTGCACACGGAGGTTTCCAGCATGAATTACATAATGATCCCTTTGAGCCTGGGTGGCAAACCATAGGAAAATCACACGGATACCCCGGGATCTCCTTTGGACAACACTGGATTCCCTAGGTGCCCACAAACCAATCCACCCAGATGTGTATTAAAGTAGCCACCTCAAGTAACCTTAGTTAACAATAATCTCACATCTTACATGAATTCTCTCAAAACCCAAACCACGTCTACGAGCATAGCATAGCAATGTAAGCATAACGTAGAACTCCCAAGGTTGGAATAAAAAGGGCAATAGGTTCCTACCTCATCATCTACTTCCCAATACCCACATGTTAAACAAGTCCTACTCATGCAATGTTTGAGGGTTGAAACTGATGCATAAAAACTGGGTAATAAGGGGATATGATCAAAGTATTACTTGCCTTGCTGACGATCTGAAAACCCTAGTTACTCGTAGTAGCAAGCCTCACACTCTGGAAAGTCTATCGTGAACAAACAATAGCATACATAAGCACTCATGCATAATATGCAAAGATAAAACACAAATAAAATGATCCAAACTAAATGTTCAAGTGAAGAGCTTCGATTTGCAAAAAGAATCAATCAAATTGCAGTGCGCGGTGACGGCTAGCGGCGACGGTGGGGCTGGCGGTGTCGGGCGGTGTGGAGGAGGCCGCGGGGGTGCTCCGTCTTATAAAGGGGTCGGGGGCCTTCTTGCGGGAGGGGGCGGCGGTGAGGTGGAGTCCGGCTCGGACTCCACGGTGGCTGCGACCGGGACTCCGAGCGGGAGGCGACGGCGCACGGCTGGGCCGGTTGGGCCTCTGGCCCAGTTCGGTCCGACAGAGTCTTTTTTAAAATAAATTCCGCTGCAAATAAAAATCCTAATAAAATATAAGAAAATTCTAAAAATACCAGAAAAAATTTTCACCGTCCAAACCTAGTACTTAGGACAAGATGAACATTTTTCTGGACTAAATGCTAATTTTCAAAAATGCAAGTTTTTCTCTAATTCAAATAAAATACAAATAAAAGAAATTGATTTTAAAATTTATCCTCCAATATTTATTTTTTGTTGAAGAAGTCATATTATCTTCTCTCATTTATTTTTGTTATTGAAAATAATTGGAGGGAAAATATTAAGATCAAATTCATCCTTTATTCAAATTTGAAATACATTCAAATATGAAATTTTAGTGAAACCTCCAACTCTCTCCCTGGGTCCTTGAGTTGCTTAAGATTTCTAGGATCACAACCAAATGCAAATAAAAATATGATATGCATATGATGACCTATGTATAACATCCAAATTGAAAATTGGGATGTTACAAACCTACCCCCTTAAGATGAATCTCGCCCTCGAGATTCAGGCTGGCTAGAAAATAGGTGTGGGTGGTATTTACGTAGGTCTTCCTCTCGTTCCCAGGTGGCTTCCTCCTCGGTATGGTGGCTCCACATAACTTTGCAAAACTTGATAACCTTGCTGCGTGTAACTCGGTTGGCAAACTCAAGAATCTTAACGGGTTTCTCCTCGTAGGTTAGGTCACTATCCAACTGAATTGCTTCTAGGGGCACTGTATCTCTCAGAGGTATATCGGCCATCTCTGCATGTTACTTCTTCAACTGGGAAACGTGAAACACATCATGAACTCCTGACAATCCTTCTGGCAACTCCAGCTTGTAGGCCACTTCTCCCATACGTTCTAAAACTCGATATGGTCCTACAAATCTTGGGGCTAACTTTCCTTTAAGACCAAATAATTTAACTCCTCGAAGAGGTGACACACGAAGATATCCCATGTCTCTGATATCATAGACTACCTCCTTGCGTTTCGTATCTGCATAACTCTTTTGCCTGGACTAGGCTACCTTCAGTCTATCACGGATTAACTTAACCTTCTCTTCAGACTCCTTGATTAAATCTGGTCCAAACAACTGACGGTCTCCGACTTCATCCCACATCAATGGTGTCCTGCACCTCCTTCCATACAAAGCTTCGAAAGGGGCCATCTTTAAGGTAGCCTGGTAGCTGTTGTTGTATGAGAACTCTGTGTAAGGTAAATTATCATCCCAGCTAGATCCGTAATCTAGCGCACAAGCTCTCAACATGTCCTCTAGAATCTGATTGACTCTCTCGGTCTGTCCATCTGTCTGCGGATGAAAGGTTGTACTAAATTCTAACCTGGTACCCAAAGTCTGGTGCAGCTGATACCAAAACTTTGAAGTAAACTATGTTCCTCTATCTGATACGATGGTCCTCGGAACTCCATGCAAACATACGATCCTGGTCATATGTATCTTGGCCAACTTCGCGCTTGTATAAGTGGTTTTCACAGGGATAAAGTAGCCACTTTGGTCAAGCGATCAACTACTACCCAGATGGAGTCATAACCTGATCTTGTCCTGGGTAATCTAGTGATAAAATCCATGCCAAGTTTATCCCACTTCCATTCAGGTATCAGCATAGGTTGTAATAATCCGACGAGCTTCTGATGTTCCGCCTTAACTCTCTGACATACATCACATACGGCTACATACTCGGCAATATCCTTCTTCATACCTGTCCACCAAAAATGTTCCTTTGAATCCAAATACAACTTAGTGTTTCCGGCGTGAATCGAGTATGGCGAGTCATGAGCCTCCTAAAGTATTAACTTCCTGATCTCCGCATCAATGGGCACATAAATACGATCCTCAAACCATCCTCACGAAAACCTTTGGCCTTTCCTTTGCTCATCTTCTCCTTTATCTCAGCAATTTCCTTATCATCCTTCTGAGCTTCTCGAATCCTTCCCAATAACATAGACCGAACCTCCATTGCTGCAACAAATCCTCTTGGAACTATCTCCAAATGAAGTTCCTTGAGATCGCCGACTAACTCCTGCGGTAATCCTTCGCTTACGAGGGTATTTACATAACTCTTGCGGCTCAAAGTGTCGGCTACGACATTGGCCTTTCCTGGATGATAATGTAGCTTCATATCATAATCCTTTATTAGCTCCAACAATCTCCTCTGCCTGAGATTCAACTCCTTCTGTGTGAAAATATACTTCAAACTCTTATGGTCCGTGTATACATCACAATGGTTTCCAATAAGAAAATGCCTCCAGGTCTTGAGCGCATGCACTACGTCTGCTAACTCCAAATCATGTGTGGCATAATTCAATTCATGTGGTCGAAGCTGTCGAAAGGAATATGAAACAACGCTTCCGTCTTACATAGGTACACCTCCAAGTCCCAAGCGAGAAGCGTTGCAATAAACTTGGAAATCCTTGCGTATATCCGGAAGAATCAGCATTGGGGCTGTAACCAAACTTTCTTCAACTCGTGAAAACTGGCCTAACATTCCTCTGTCCATTTGAACTTGGTGTGCTTCTTCAACAACTCTTTCATGGGTTTCGCAATCTTGGAAAAATTCTCAATGAACCTCCTACAGTATCCCACGAGTCCCAGAAAACTGCAGATTTCTCCAACTGAGGTGGGTGCCAACCACTCAGTGATAGACTGAACCTTGGTAGGGTCTACTACTATACCTTCTCCTAATATAACATGTCCAAGAAATCCAACTTCTTTCAACCAAAATTCACACTTGCTGAACTTGGCATATAGTTGATGTTCCCTAAGCTTCTCGAGAACTAAGCGCAAATGTTCCTTGTGTTCCTCTTCATTCTTCGAGTACACCAATATATCATCAATGAACACCATAACAAACTTATCCAAGAACTCCATGAACACCTTATTCATCCTACTCATAAAATAGGTAGGTGTGTTGGTTAATCCAAAAGACATGACTGTGTACTCAGATAGCCCATATCTTGTGGTAAAAGTTGTCTTAGGAATATCCTGTTCGCGGATCTTCAGCTGGTGGTATCCTGATCATAGATTGATCTTGGAGAATACTTTAGCTCCCTGTAGCTGGTCAAACAAATCATTGATCATCGGTAGTGGGTACTTGTTCTTGATCGTTACTTCATTCAATGCACGATAATCAACAACCATTCTCAAAGATCCATCCTTCTTCTCAACCAAGAGCATTGGGGTTCCCCACGGTGATGAACTTGGTCAAATATAACCTTTCTCCAATATCTATCTAATTTGCTTCTTAATTTCCTCCAGATCATTTGCAGGCATCCGATACGGTCTCTTTGATATAGGTCCAGTGCCTGGTAACAGCTCTATCAAAAATTTTATGTATCAATTGGGTGGCATGCCTGGTAATTCCTCTGGGAATACGTCCGAGTAATACTTCACAACAGGCACTTCTTCCTGAACAACTCCCGAGAGGGAATGCACTTGGGTCCTCCGTGGCGCATGCCTAGATACATACTTGATCCTTTTCCCTCAGGGGTGGTGAGTAAAATTAACTTACTAGCACAGTCGATGTTTCCTCCATACTTTGATAGCCAATTCATGCCTAGTATTATATCCAATCCTTGTGACTCCAAAATTATTTGGTATGAGGGGAAAACATGGCTACCAATGGTTAATGGTAACCGATCACACCATCGGCTGGCCATATACTCCGCTCCTAGTGAGTTTACTAACATGTGTGACCTAAGGGCTAAGGTTGGAAAATTAAACTTGTCCACAAATCCCCCTGATATGTATGAATGCGATGCACCGGCGTTAAAAAGAACGAGAGTGGTAAATGACTTAATAAAAAACATAGCAATCACTGCGTCAAGTTGCTCTTCAACTTCCTCCACGTTGATGTGGTTCACCTGACCTCTGATGAAGGGGTTGGGCTTCTTCCAGAGTTTCCATTTCCATAGCCATTTTCAACTAAGAACAATCATTGGCATAGTGTCCAGTCTTCCCGCACTTGTAACAGGTGACATGGCTCAAGTCCTTCTTAGCGGGTGTTGCTGGGTTGGAACGGTTCTGGCTACTGCTTCCTCCATTCCCATTTCCATTCTTAGGGCCAGAGTGGTTATGCGAACTTCCTCCATTGTGAGTATGGCCTCCATGGTTATGATGGGTATGCCCTCCTGAGTTTGGGGTAAAACAAGGCTTCTACTGAGCTCCAGAATTGTACTTCCACTGTCCATACTTCCTTTTGCGGCTCTCTATCTGCTGCTGCTTGCCTTCAATCATAAGAGCCTTGTCTACCAACTCCTGGTAATTGGCGAATGTTGCCACCATCAACTGCATACTCAGCTCGTCATTCAGCCCTTCCATAAACTTCTCCTGCTTCGCGGCATCTATGGCCACATCATCTGGGGCATAGCGGGCTAACTTGCTGAACTCATCCACGTACTGGCCCACAGTACGATTTCCTCGGCAGTTGCGAAACTCACACTTCTTCATACTCATAGCTCCAGCTAAGACATGTGCAGTGCGGAATGCCTGCTGGAACTGATCCCAAGTGACGTTGGCTATGGGGAAAGTGGTTGTGTAGTTCTCCCACCATGAGGTTGCGGTCCATCCAGTTGATGTGCGGCAAAGTGCACCTTCTCAGCATCTGTGCAACCTGCGGTGGTCAAGTCCCTTCCAATCCCGCGGATCCAGTCACCAGCAACAATCGGCTTGGTGCTACTAGAGAACACCGCGGGTTCAACCTCAGAAAACGGGCTAAGTTGTCAAATGGAGGTGGTGGCGGTGGGTTGTTGTTGTTGTTGTTGCCTTGGTTCTGGACTAGCAACGGCATCAAGGCATTCTGCTGTTGGATCAACTGAGTGAGCTCCGGTGGGAAGACAAATCCGGGGTCACGTCTCGGAGGCATCTGATAGGTTTAGAGGGGTGAGAATAGAATAGAGTGAGGTCTAGAGAGAAATCACTACCCATATGCCCATGAGACAAACACATTCATTTCACACCACTCAATTCAAACAAGATCATACAATCGATCTAAACTACCATTACAAAAATACTCAGACTGTGACTATATACACGGGGAGATACTACTAGTAATATAGTAGTCGTCTAGAAATTTTGATCGGTGGAAGACTCCATGATATCTGCTCCAGCTTCGTCTTCATAATCATCATCGCTGTCGGGGTCGGTGTCGGTGTCGTCGATTATGATGTAGTCTTTAGGGTGGTTGTCCTCTTCAGGTTCGGGATCTCCCATGAATACTCCTAGCTTCTTCTTCAGGTCTTCATTCTTCTCCTGTAGCACTGCAATTTCTTCTTCATATCCATCATGTGTAGACTTGTGTTCCTCTTCTAGGTCCATGTTCCGGGTCATCGCTTTCTTCATGTCTAACATGCTGGCACACATCTGGTTCTCCTGATGACGAATGTGCTGGTTTAACTCCTGGATGTAAGCTGCATTGGATTGATCCCTCCTGGTGGAAATCATCTCCCATTGCTCATCTCGGCGTCCACATATCTGGTAGATGGTGCCCTTAAGATCCTTGTGGTATACCTCGCTGATGCGTCCCATGGTGATGTGGGCGACCATGCTCTTTCCTAGACTCCAGGTTAGTGCATCAAAGGAAAACTCTATGGGCTCAGTTACTGGTGTGAATGTCTGCCCTGGAACATGTACTCGAATTGTCAAGTGCTCTTCTTCAGGTAGATTGGCGGTGTAGGTCTCGATGAAGCTTGGTATTCCGATGCTCAGGTACCTAGTGGCTTCCTTCAGGTGTCGTCCGACAAGGGTGTCGTCATCCGGTTGAGCAAACTTGTTCCTTGGATCCACCATCTATTGAGTAGAAAATGGAGAAGTGACTGCAATGAGTAGAGAAGAGTGTCCTAGGGCTTTGTCCTAGTGGTAGCGTCCTACAGTCAGCGTGTGCTCTGATACCATCTTGTAGCGAATCGGCCTCAAAGGGTCAAGTCTATGTGCTTAAGTGTCATCCCTGGATCGGTATTGCTGACACACACAATACTCGAGGATTTATAACAGAGTTCAATCACACACCTATTACATCGAATGTCTCAAAAGAGAACTTATTACAATAATATGGCTGAAGGCCATCTAACTACGATAACAGCGGAAGCTTCGAAGGTAGTAGAGTCCATCCAACTCCACGGCAAAACCGAGTGCATGACAATGACCTAGCGCACCTTACTCTTCGTCTGAGAATTCTACAACATAATACGTTGCAGCATGTGTAGGTTAGCACGTGGAATATGCTGGCAAGATAACACTATAGAGCAATGAACAAATAACAACTATAACTACATGCATATATGGCTGGTGGAGGCTCTATGGTTATCTTTTGCATAAAGCTAGTTTTTCCATACAACAAAGGAATATATTTTATTTAACTACAAAATTTGTTGACAAAATTGAGAATGGTAACCCCATCACCATCCCAATTAAAAGTTAACAACCTGACAAAATTAATTAAGTAGAGTGTTGAGATCAACATAATAATTCAAGTATGAGATACTCAAGATGTCCATAACCGGGGACACGGCTAATCATGATTAGTTTGTTCTCTGCAGAGGTTCGCGCACTTTTCCCCACAAGACTCGATCTCCTCCATAGAATTTCTCGCACTACATGATGTTTGAGAAACGGATGACCGAGACACAGTCTTTCAGAAGCATTAACTATTTACGATTGGTAGACCATACCACCTACATCCCCTACATTTGCTAGTCTACCACTAAAAGAGGTCACACAACATACTCAACTATGCCAGAGCCCATAATGGCTTGTGGCAGCACACGAAAGTTTCCAGCATGAATAACATAATGATCCCTTAGAACCTGGGTGGCAAACCATAGGAAAATCACACGGATACCCCGGGATCTCCTTTGGACAACACTGGATTCCCTAGGTGCCCACAAACCAATCCACCCAGATGTGTATTAAAGTAGCCACCTTAAGTTAAACCTTAGTTAACAATAATCTCACATCTTACATGAATTCTCTCAAAACCCAAACCACGTCTACGAGCATAGCATAGCAGTGTAGGCATAACGCAGGTCTCCCAGGGTTTGAATACAAAGGGCAACAGGTTCCTACCTCATCATCTACTTCTCAATACCCAAAAGTTAAACAAGTCCTACTCATGCAATGTTTGAGGGTTGAAACTAATGCATAAAAACTTGGTAATAAGGGGATATGATCAAAGTGTTACTTGCCTTGCTAACCATCTGAAAACCCTAGTGACTCGTAGTAGCAAGCCGCGCACTCATGAAACTCTATCGTCAACAAACAATAGCATACATAAGCACTCAAGCATAATATGCAAAGGTTAAACACAAATAAAAAGATGCAAACTAAAATTTCAAGTGAAGAGCTTCGATTTGCAAAAACAATCAATCAAATCGGAGTTACGAAACTCAAACTACGATCAAAAGAAGTTTGAATTCAAATCTGCGTGAAACGAAAATTTTAAATAGTCAAAACCATGTTCAAGTTGATTATCTGGATAGAGGGGAACAAGACGAAGATTTTGGCGTTGGTTTCACTGGATTTGGATAAATGAGTAAAAATTAACATGGGTTTTAAGTTCAGGGACTAATCTATGATAAAAGTATTCATGAATAGGTCCTTGGCCAAAAAATTAAAACTAAAAAGAAAAATCTAACAAACAAACGTTCGCTAACTGGAACTAACGAACGAAAATCGTTCGTTAAAACGATCTAACTGGTGAACATTTGCTAATTAACCTAATAAATAAAAAACGATCTATTCTAAACCGAAAAAAAGAAAGAAAATCGAACAGTTTATACCGGTCAACCGAAGAAATCCGGCGGCGAGGTCAACAACGAGATCCGGCGGGATCGGCGGCGGCGGTGAGGCGAGGCGGGGCTCCGGCGGCGGCGGGCGGCAGGCGGCGGCCGTGGCTGTTGGCGTCAACGGCTGCGGCGGCGGGGCTGGCGGCGTCGGGCGGTGTGGAGGAGGCAGCGGGGGTGTTGGCTTATAAAGGTGCCGGGGGGGCCTCTTGCGAGAGGGGGCAGCGGCGAGGTGGAGTCCGGCTCGGACTCCACGGCGGTGGCGACCGGGACTCCGAGCGGGAGGCGGCGGCGCGCGGCTGGGCCTCTGGCCCAGTTCGGTCCGACGGAGTCCTTTTTTAGAAAAATAATAAATTCCGCCACAAATAAAAATCCTAATAAAATATAAAAAATTCTAAAAATACCAGAAACAATTTTCACCGTCCAAACCTAATATTTAGGATAAGATGAACATTTTTCTGGACTAATTGCAAATTTTCAAAAATGCAAGTTTTTCTCTAATTCAAATAAGATAGCAAATAATATACAAATAAAATAGAAATTGATTTCAAAATTTCTCCTTCAATATTTCTTTTCTGTTGAAGAAGTCATATTATCTTCTCTCTTATATTGTTGTTATTGAAAATAATTGGAGGGAAAATATTAAGATCAAATTGATCCTCTATTCAAATTTGAAATAAATTCAAATATGAAATTTTAGTGAAACCTCCACCTCTCTCCTTGGGTCCTTGAGTTGCTTAAGATTTCTAGGATCACAACCAAATGCAAATAAAATATGATATGTATATGATGACCTATGTATAACATCCAAATTGAAAATAGGGATGTTACACAGAGCCTCTTCCCCGACAACGTCGTCCACGGCAACACCTCGACGTCCCTCATCCACTATACCAGATGAGGATCCGTCGTCGATCTCGTCGTCCCGCCGGTTTAGCCACCCCGTCCTCCACCTCCAAGGGGCTGCCCCGATGTTCCCCTCGTCTTTCGCACCACCTCCATTCCCCCACCACCGTCTTCACCTGCACCACCGGAAGAGCATCATCATCACCATTTCCTCGAATCAAGTTGAGGACTAGTCGGCGCCACCAACGAGGTTGTACACTAATCTCCGCATTTTCTTCTTGATTCGATCTGATGGTGCTACCGGAGCTCAGACCCAAGCCGACATGGCGCGGCTCCATCCATGGCGGCATCAGCGGCTGTCGGTGTCAAAACCGGCGGATCTCGGGTAGGGGGTCCCGAATTGTGTGTCTAAGGCGGATGGTAACAAGAGGCAGGGGACACGATGTTTACCCAGGTTCGGGCCCTCTTGATGGAGGTAATACCCTACGTCCTGCTTGATTGTTCTTCATGATATGAGTATTACAAGAGTTGATCTACCACGAGATCGTAGAGGCTAAACCCAAGAAGCTAGCCTATGACATGATTGTATGTTGTCCTACGGACTAAACCCTCCGGTTTATATAGACACCGGAGGGGGATAGGGTTACACAAGGTCGGTTACAAAGGAGGAGATCTACATATCTGTATTGCCTAGCTTGCCTTCCACGCCAAGGAGAGTCCCATCCGGACACATGACAGAGTCTTCAATCTTGTATCTTCATGGTCCAACAGTCTGGCCAAAGGATATAGTCCGGCTGTCCGGAGACCCCCAAATCCAGGACTCCCTCAGTAGCCCCTGAACCAGGCTTCAATGACGATGAGTCCGGCGCGCAGTATTGTCTTCGGCATTGCAAGGCGGGTTATTCTCCAAATCCTGAATATCTGCTAAGTAGTGTCCAGCTCCCATAAATGTTGGACTTCTTAGCTTCTGCGCCCAATAAGGGCTATTTTCCATGTGTCGAGCGAATGCGAGGAGCCTGGGCGTTTTTACGTTCGCCCCCCTAGCCAGGTAAATAAATCGTCTATTGAAGGGATGGGGATTCTTGGATCCAATCCACACCATCCTCCCACGGTGAGAATCCACCGAAGCGAGCTCGGAAAAATCCATTCCAGCATGGCCGGCCATCGTAGCTCCTCCTCTCGCTCCCGTAGCCCTAAGCCTGGTGATTGGGAGAAGTGTTCCGTCCCGCACAGCCGATTAGTAGAGCTGCAGACCCAGGGATTTCGCCCTCCAACGTATATGGTCCTCGTCCGAGCCGGGCTCGCCACCTATAGTGGCGGGGACCAAGTGGAGAGCTTCCCCAATCCCTCCAAGGGGGAGCGGATATGCCTTGTCCGCTACTTACTAAGGGGACTTGTATTTCCAATCCATCCATTCCTCCGCGGCCTCATGGAGTTTTACGGCCTCCAGTTGCATAATTTCACCCCTGCTTCCATATTACACATCGCCGGTTATGTTGCCCTTTGTGAGCTATTTCTGGGCCGCGAGGCTCATTTTGAGTTGTGGAAGAGACTATTCTGCCTTGTGCCCCGTTCACAGGAGGGGTCACTTTATCAAGTGGGCGGAGCCGAAATATGGCGCATCGCCGAGACCGGATACCTGTCTGGTACCCCGAAGAAGGCATCCGAAGACTGGTCTTCGAAGTGGTTTTACATGGAGGACGTCCCTCTTCTAGACCCTGTTCGGAGGGGTTTTCCCGATTTCAACAATGCTCCTCTGAAGAAAAGCTGAAGTTGGCGTCCACGGAGCCCCCAGGAGGAAGACAACAGAGAAGTCTTTTACCCGATGGACCGGATTAAAGCGTTGGCTCAATCAGGATTGACAATAATCGAGGTTATGTCAATATGCATAATGCGGGGGGTGCAACCGCTTCAATATCGAGGGCACTCCTTTTGGTGTTTTAACGGGGAAGATGATGCCACTCGCTGCGGGTGTAAGGGACCGGACTCCGCTGCTGCTTTAGCAAGAATTATGTCCAAGTTGTTCAAGGGAGAGTGAGGTAGTCCTGGATTAGGGGGTGTCCGGATGGCCGGACTATACCTTTAACCGGACTCCTGGGCTATGGAGATACAAGATTGAAGACTTCGTCCCGTGTCCGGAAGGGACTTTCCTTGGCGTGGAAGGCAAGCTTGGCGATACGAATATGCAGATCTCCTACCATTGTAACTGACTCTGTGTAACCCTAACCCTCTCCGGTGTCTATATAAACCAGAGGGTTTTAGTCCGTAGGACAACATACACAACAACAATCATACCATAGGCTAGCTTCTAGGGTTTAGCCTCTCCGATCTTGTGGTAGATCTACTCTTGTACTACCCATATCATTAATATTAATCAAGTAGGACGTAGGGTTCTACCTCCATCGAGAGGGCCCGAACCTGGGTAAAACTTCGTGTCCCTCGCCTCCTGTTACCATCCGGCCTAGACGCACAGTTCGGGACCCCCTACCCGAGATCCGCCGGTTTTGACACCGACATTGGTGCTTTCATTGAGAGTTCCTCTGTGTCGTCGCCGTCAGGCTTGATGGCTCCTACGATCATCGATGGCGATGCAGTCCAGGGTGAGACCTTCCTCCCCGGACCGATCTTCGTCTTCGGCGGCTTCGCACTTCGGGCCAATTCACTTGGCCATCTGGAGCAGATCGAAAGCTATGTCCCTGGCGGTCAGGTCAGATTTGGAAGATTAAACTACACGGCTGACATCCGCGGGGACTTGATCTTTGACGGATTCGAGCCACTACCAAGCGCGCCGCACTGTCCCGACGAGCATGACCTAGCTCTGCCGCCGAACAGTGCCCTGGAGGCCGCACCCGCATCGGCTTCGACCCTTAATTCGGAGCCAACTGCGTCGATCGAGGATGGGTGGTTGGACGCCGCCTCAGGGGCTGCGATCCCAACAGCGATCGAGCCGAACACCAGCCCTGCACTCTGTGAGACTCGTGACTCGAAGGAGCCGGACTCCTCTCTGGACTCTGAACCCTCCGCGCCCCTGCCGATCGAATCCGATTGGGTGCCGATCATGGAGTTTACTGCCGCGGACATCTTTCAGCACTCGCCTTTCGGTGATATTCTGAAGACACTAAAGTCTCTCTCTTTATTAGGAGAGCCGTGGCCGGACTATGGTCAGCAAGGTTGGGATACGGACGATGAAGAAATTCAAAGCCCACCCACCACCCACTTTGTAGCCACTATCGATGATTTAACCGACATGCTCGACTTCGACTCCGAAGAAATCAATGATATGGACGCCGACGAAGGAGACGATGAAGAACCAGCGCCTATTGGGCCCTGGAACGCCACCTCATCATATGACGTATACATGGTGGACGCCCCAAAAGATGACGACGAGGAGCGGAAGGACGCACCGAAGGCTTGTTCCCTCGAAAAGCAGTCAAAGCGGCGACGCAAGCGCCGCCTGAAATCCCGCCTCGACAAAAATAGCGATCACACAAACCCAGCGCTGGAGCAAGGCGAACCGCTGCCGGACAACGGCAATCCGGATAATCAAACCGAACAAACAAATTCTAACAAGGACAATGGTCCGGATGACATAGCGCCAGACAGGCACCCGGAGCAGCAGAATGCCCGTAAAAGGCTTGTTGCCACTGCGAGGAGTCTTAAAAAGCAGAAGCGAAGGCTGAAGGCCGTGCAAGACACACTCCAAATCAGATGGAGTAAAATACTCAACACTGCAGCAAGGTACGGCGACAATCGCCCCTCCAAGAGCTACCCAAAGCGGAAGCTGCTACCCGAATTCGATGAGGAGGCCTCAGACCCCCCACAACCAAATATCAAAGCAGCCACCTGGTCGGATAGACAACCCCTCTACCAACACAGAGCGGCATACAACGCCGCTCACAATACAATACGTGACCCATGCGAGGGCTCGCACCCAAAGGACGGCGCAACAAGATCCATCTACGAACCACACAAGCGCGCCCCAGCATACAATGCAACACAACAAACATCCGAACAACGCGGTACACCCAGCTACAGGGGTGCCGCACACCCCCTATGTTTCACCGATGAGGTGTTGGACCATGAATTTCCAGAGGGATTCAAGCCCGTAAACATAGAGGCATACGACGGAACAACAGACCCTGGGGTCTGGATTGAGGACTACATCCTTCATATCCATACGGCTCAAGGAGATGATATCCACGCCATCAAGTACTTACCCCTCAAGCTCAAAGGGCCAGCTCATCACTGGCTCAAAGGCCTCCCCGAAAGCTCCATTGGAAGTTGGGAAGAGCTCGAAGACGCCTTTCGGGCAAATTTTCAAGGGACTTATGTCCGACCTCCGGATGCGGACGACTTGAGTCATATAACTCAACAGCCTGAAGAGTCAGTCCGAAGCTTTGGAACATGTTTCTTACTAAAAAGAACCAGATTGTCGACTGTCCGAACGCTGAAGCCTTGGCAGCTTTCAAGCATAGCGTCCGTGACGAATGGCTCGCCAGACACCTCGGCCAAAATAAGCCGAGAACGATGGCCGCATTAACAAACCTCATGACCCACTTTTGCGCGGGTGAGGATAGTTGGCTAGCTAGATGCAGCACCAGCGACCCCAGTACATCTGAAGTTAGAGATGGAAGCGGGAAATCACGGCGCAACAACAATAACAAACGCCACAATAAAGAAGATAGCACGAAGGGCACAGAAGTAAATGCCGGATTCAAAAGCTCTCGGCCAGGTCAAAAGCTGCCCCCCAAAGGCACCAGGGATGAACTGTCCAGCCTCAACAAAATTCTGGACCAAGTATGTCAGATCCATAGTACCCCTGGTAAACCTGCTAATCATACCCACAGAGAATGTTGGGTCTTCAAGCAGTCTGGCAAGCTCAACGCCGTACACAAGGGGGAGGATACACCAAGTGAAGACGAGGGCGAGCCCCCCAAGCAAGACACGGGGGAACAAAAGAAATTTCCACCAGAAGTCAAAACAGTAAACGTGTTACACGTGATCAAGGGAAAAAACAACGCGGCACTCCTAGGAAAATATACCCAAGTGCCTGTCACCATGAAGTCCTGCCACTGGTCATCTCAACCGATCACTTTCGACCATCGTGATTACTCAACAAGTATCCGACACGCAGGATGGGCTGCCCTGGTATTAGACCTAGTAATTGGCGGATATCACTTCACACGAGTCTTGATGGACGGCGGCAGTAGCCTAAACCTAATATATCAGGATACAATCCGCGGGATGGGGTTAGACCCAACACAAATTCACCATAGCAATACTACCTTTAAAGGAGTAACGCCAGGCCCAGGGGCTCATTGTACGGGCTCCCTCCTACTACAAGTTATATTCGGCTCCCCCAATAACTTTCGTCGCGAGCATTTAACTTTCCACATCGCTCCGTTTCAAAGTGGCTATCAAGCACTGCTCGGACGTGAAGCTTTCGCTCGCTTTAATGCAATACCACACTACGCCTCCCTCACACTCAAGATGCCCAGTCCACGTGGCATCATTACAGTGCATGGAAATATCAAGCGATCTCTGCGCGCCGAAGAGAGTGAGGCTGCCTTGACAGCCACACACTAAAGGCGCCCGAACCAGTGAAAGCATCCAATAGGTCATCAAGACCTCAGACACAACTAATCGAGTCCGGCGCCACTACTTATACCGAATAAACATTCACACCCCTATTTGTCAATACAAGGGGCTCAACATGCGCAGACAAGTGGCAATTTCTTCTCATCTTGAATTATACATGGTTTCTTTAACAAACTATCTTTTTGCACGACAACTTTTTCACCTAAATTCCTCTCTTTTACAAACGATCATCGTGCTACACCCGTCCAGGATACGGCACAACGGAGACACAGGCGCAGACGTGCAGCAGGGACCCGCTCCAAGGATTCTTTTTAGATTAAGACCCTGCGTAAACCTTTTTTACTGTCTCTTGTTGATACATATCCACCGTTGAGAAGGATGCTGACGTCTTGGCATGTGGCCACGCCAGAACAATGCACGTACCTGGACACAAGGGGCTTCTTACAAAGGCCATTATTTAGGCCCGGTTTATACCACAAAGACCGAATACCTTAGGGAGTGTTCGGCGTCGCGAGTTTGGCCCTATATGCATCAGCTCCAAATCATTGTCTTTGGTCAAATGTTGGGTTTGCCTGGCTCCTGTGTTTTGGTGCCTTACGTTCCGCTTTACCGGCTAAGGTAGCACTAGGAGAACTACTGCGATTGTGCCCTGGTTCATCCGGACAAGCACCTCAGTAGAGAAAGCCGAAAACTGACTGTCATGATATAGCGTGAGACTGGTCAACCACTCGATGACCTGTGGGAATGTTAGAATTCCTCCGCCTTAACGAAGGGCTGTTTTCCGGCCAGGCATGTACGCACCCCGAGATCGGGAGAGTGCGGAGCCACCAGGGGCTATCTAGTAGCCCCACTGTCAAACTCCTATGGCTAAGTGAAAGTGCTAAAGCATTATAGTCCGGTTGCCTCGCTCGCTCCGCTATCACCTCCTTAATAGGACCAAGACGTTGGGTTAAGTGTGAACGTGTGTTTTTGCGAGCACCTCCGCATTATATGCGTGAGGGTTGAAGCCGACGGCTGCAATCTTTCAGGTTATACACGTGTATACATAAACGGCCGCCCAGGAGGCATCATATTACTTTCAGGCAAAAGTATAAAAATAGCCTTATAAAAATTTATAAAAGCATTTCGCTTACAATGAGATTACATATCACTCAAACATAATATTTTTTGAGCACTGGGTCTCTATCAAACGAGCACCCTCAAGAACTTCTTCAAAGTAGTGCTCAGCAGCCCTTCGACCTATGGCCGAATCCCGCGCTGCAATAGTGGTAGCATCCATCTCCGCCCAGTATGCTTTAACACGGGCAAAGGCCATCCGTGCGCCCTCTATGCACGCCGACCTCTTCATCGCATTAATGTGCGGCACCACGTCAAGGAACTGCTGCACCAAGCTGAAATAGTTGTTCGGTTTTGACCTTTCCGGCCATAGCTGATCCACAACAGACCTCATGGAGAGTCCGGAAAACCTATTTAGTTCGGCCCATTCGGCTAATTGGTCAGTCAATGAAAGCAGACGCTCGGGAGAATGGAATTGTCTCCAAAACAGCTGGTCTACTTCACGGTCCGTCTGACCCTGGAAATACTTGGCCGCATCGGCAGTGCTCGCCGCCAAATCCATATATACATCCTCCGAACACCACAGCCGATCCAGAGGGGCATACTGTGGATCTCCGAACTTCCTCCGCAACATAAAGGATATCCCAGCTACAATATCCCCGGCTTCCCACAGCTCCTCCTTCTTTGCCCTCATAGCAGAGCGGAGGTCCTTTCTCGTTGCAGCAGCCTTCTCAAGGTCCGATGCCTTCGCTTGGTTTTCCTTTTCAAGAACCCGGCAACGGTCGGCGGCGGCTTTTAATTCTATGGCCATCTTGGCCATCTTGTCTCGGCTCTCGCCATGCGCGGCCTTCTCGGCTTGCAACTCTTCGGTCGCCTTCAAAGCAGCCGCATTACCCAACCTCGCTTGTTCCTTGGCTCGGGCAAGTTCTGCCCGCAAGGCTTCAACAGTGGCAGCTCCATCTGCAGTCACAACATATTAAAGATACTGGCATCATGCTGCTCTTCCTATGTGGCGTTTACTAGATAATGACACTTACCCTGTGCCTTGTCAAGCCTTTTGTTAACAAGCTCGATGTCGGCGTCTGCCGCATCCAACTGTCATTCTAAATGGGCAAACTCGCTAGTCCGGCTAGCCACCAGAGCTTCCATCACCTGCACATAGAGGCAGTATGGTTATTACCTGGAAATATGATCCTCTATTCGTCGTCATTTCCGACGACAACCAGAGTCTCAGGGGCTACTATCTACACAGGGCACACCTAGCATGTGCAGGACTATCATACATTCTTTTACGTACCTCAAAGCCTGTCAGTAGACTCATAAAAGCTTCATGCAATCCACTTTCGGCGGCGATATTCTCTCCATCACGGTATTCATCAGCACACGGTGTTCATCTGAGATGGCTGCTCGCCCCACCAACTCCCTCAGAACATCCGATCGCACACTAGACGGTGCCAGACTCTTTTGTCTGCTCTCTTCGGGAGCCGAACACTGGGAGCTTCGGGGGTCAATGGGATTATCTTCTGGCCTCACCAGACTCGGAGAGGCCCTCCGCGACGACACTTCAGGGTCGCCCGCTTCCGGAGCGGAGGAGTTCGGAGGAGGCATTTCTCTCTCCATCATCTCTGGAAGAAGATCCCCCGAAGACGAGCTCATTTGAGAAGGGCTAAGGCCCGAACTGCAAAGATATATGCGGTGGTTATTTTCTCAGAAGAAAAAGATGGTATATCTATACTATTAAAGTATTTCGGATCACTTACGACGTGCGGGAGAATTGATCCCCCCGCGGACTTTGTGCGGCAACAGCGCCCCCCAAGGTAGGACCCTCTGTGGGAGACTTCTTCTCCCGTTTGGAAGCTTCGACTTCCGAATCCTCGGGCGCAGTCCTTTTACTCTTCTGGTTGTCTTCCTTCATAGAGATGCTCGCTCCCTCAGTTAGAATGGGCAGCGTTGGGGGCCCGCGTCCGCCCGTGTTATCCTCCACAGTATCTTCCTTCCAGGGCTTCGGGCATGGTGCGGTCTGGAGCATCTTTTCCAATACCGGATTTTCCAAACCCTCAGGGAGGGGGGCCGAACACCAAATCAACTTCACCTTTGTTAGCCAGTCCTGGTCAAAAAGAGAACTCTCAGAAATAACTTCGTAACAAAGGAGAGGTAGTATGTTCGGCCGGAAGATGCCTTACCTGTTCGGCGGCGCGGTTACAACTCAGGTCCACGTCCTCGGTGATTTTCGGACACTCCACCTGAGGTCCGAAGAATGACTTGTACATCTCCTCGTGCGTCAGGCCGAGAAAATTTTGAATGACACGCGGTCCCTCGGGATTGAACTCCCACAGGCGAAGAGGCCGGCGTTTGCAAGGCTGGACTTGACGAACCAGCATAACTTGTATTACCGCAACCAAACTGAAATCTCCATTGAAGAGATCTCGAATGCGGCTTTGCAGTATAGGCACGTCCTTGGCTGGACCCCAGCTCAGACCTCTGCTGATCCATGACATCAGTTGTGGTGGAGGGCCCAAGCGGAAAACAGGGGCGGCCGCCCACTTGGCACTTCTAGGAACCGTGATGTAGAACCACTCCTGTTGCCACAATTCAGACACCTCTGGGATGGAACCTTTGGGCCATGGAGCTCCCGTCATCTTGCGTATTGAGGCACCTCCACACGCTGCATGCTGCCCCTTGATCATCTTCGGCTTTACTTCAAAGGTCTTGAGCCATAGGCCAAAGTGAGGGGTAACCCGGAGGAAGGCCTCGCACACGACAATAAATGTCGTGATATGAAGGAAGGAGTCCGGGGCTAGATCATGGAAGTCTAGCCTGTAATAAAACATCAAACCCCTGACGAAAGGATCCAGAGCAAGGCCTAGACCTCGGAGGAAGTGGGAAACAAACACGACATTCTTGTTGGGTTCGGGGGTGGGGCCGGCCTGCCCTCGGGGAGGCAGCCGATGCAAAATCTCGGCGGTCAGATATCTGGCCTCCCTTAACTTTTTGATGTCTTCTTCCGTGACGGAGGAAGGCACCCATCGGCCTTGAAGGCTGGATCCGGACATGACTGAAGGTTCGGAGCACCTGACCTGAACTTTGGGCGTTTGAGCTTGAGGTGGGGGAAAGATTCGATTGAGCACGGAAGGGAAAAATAAAAGCCTTGTCCCTTTATAAAGAGGGTGAATATCAAGCATCCTCTCCGTGTCCGTTTGGACTTGACTATAATCTAGGAGTCCTAGAAGCGGTTGGGTTACCCACGCCCGTATTGATGAGAATCCCGGAATAAGGGGACACGGTCTCTGCTTTAACAAGACGTGCCAAGGAAACCGCCTCGCATGACGCGCTGAGGTGGGATAATAAAACGACTTGGATAAAGGCTTGGCCGTGGTGTGTCACACTACGGAATACGTCAGCAGATTTGATTTGTGTAAATATTATTCTCTCTATGGCAATATGTGGAAACTTATTTTGCAGAGCCGGACATTATCTTTGTGTTCAAAATCTTCTATGAAGTACTTGGAGGAGGAACCCGCCTTGCAACGCCAAAGACAATCTGCGCGTCGGACTCGTCGTCATTGAAGCCTAGTTCAGGGGCTACCGAGGGAGTCCTGGATTACGGGGTGTCCGGATGGCCGGACTATACCTTTAACCGGACTCCTGGGCTATGAAGATACAAGATTGAAGACTTCGTCCCGTGTCCGGAAGGGACTTTCCTTGGCGTGGAAGGCAAGCTTGGAGATACGGATATGCAGATCTCCTACCATTGTAACCGACTCTGTGTAACCCTAACCCTCTCCGGTGTCTATATAAACCGGAGGGTTTTAGTCCGTAGGACAACATACACAGCAACAATCATACCATAGGCTAGCTTCTAGGGTTTAGCCTCTCCGATCTCGTGGTAGATCTACTCTTGTACTACCCATAACATCAATATTAATCAAGCAGGACATAGGGTTTTACCTCCATCTAGAGGGCCCGGACCTGGGTAAAACTTCGTGTCCCTCGCCTCCTGTTACCATCGGGCCTAGACGCACAGTTCGGGACCCCCTACCCGAGATCCGCCGGTTTTGACACCGACAGAGAGGAAGAGGAGTTCATCCATATTAAGCCGCAGGATGGATTCTCCATGTACAACCCTCCAAGCTGGGTGAGTTGTCACTCTTTACTCCCAACCTTCCCGCATTCTTTGTTGTAAATGCTCACCTTGCCGTTTGATGGCAGGAACTGTGAAAAGCTGTAAGGGAGGTCAACAGCCCACCTCCACAACCGGAGGACCCTGACCGGACCCTCGACCCCGGACTCGAAGAGGATCCAGACATATTTGTGGAGCTGATAGATAGAAAGTTCTATCAATTGAGCTGTGATGATGCCATGGTGGCCATAACGGCTGACTATCCTGGACTACTCCCTGCATCGCATGTAAGAAAAGACCGGAGTCCCAACTTCCAAAAAGGATCCCCTTTTACGCACTTCACCTACCGTACACATATGGTGCTTTACAGGGAAGGCCTTCGGGACGCCATGCCGAACTCGCAGCGACTCGCCAACAAGGGGCACCAAAGCTGGGTAGGCCAAAAAGGAAGGCGGTCAGGACAGAGACGCCGGCGCAGAGGTATGACACAAAACCTCGCTCCGTGGTTATCGTCTTTCATAAAATATAATGACGTCCGTGTTTCTTAGTAGAAAAAACGCTCGCCGGACTATATCTGGAGAGGTTGCCGATCACGCCTCCACCACTCGGGCTCCAGGGCCGGACATAGAGGCGGAAGCTAACATGGGGCGGACGCCGAATGCTCATCCTACAGAGGATGCAGATAGACTATCCGTGACGCTTGTTTCTCCCAAGAGGCATTCGATGCCTTCAATTCAGGAGACGCGTACATCCGTGCTGCTCAGAATGGTCTAGCCCGAGCCACGGACCAGTATGCAAGGGATATACGGGTAAGAAAATCTGACGATTATATGTATCAGTAGCCCCTTAGACTTGAAACAGTTGACGCAACTGATTTAAGGATCATCATTTGTGCAGGTTCTTAAAGAGAAGAATTCCCGCCTGTCTCAAGAGCTGGAAGAGTGCAAGGCCCAGCTAGGGGACGTTGTTGCCACGTTGAAGGAGTCCGAGAAAGGCCCCTCTGGTAACACTTGTTTTCATTTCAAAGAATACAGGTACCAGGTAGTATATGACATGCATGCAAATCTAATAATAGATTTTGCAGATGACCCCGGGGTGAATCCGGAGGCCGTGGCGGTGAATGCGGCACGTGCTGATCGACAAAACTAAATGCTGGCGAGTGTGTGCTTACGCGAATCAGGAAGGAGAAAAATAATCTCCAAGACGCCAATATCCGGCTGGGCGTGGAACTGAAAGATGTCCGAGCCCAGCTTGCGGACTCCGTGAAGGAGAATAAGCGGCTTCGGCGCGACATTTTTAGTAAGTGCTTGAACAAACTTTTTAAAGGAGTTCGACGAAGAAGCCGGCTAACAGAGTTATGTCTGCAGGTATGCTGACGGGTCGTCCCACGGAGGAGATGCCTGGGTCTTCAGGTGATCTTCTACCAGAGCTCTCACAACTACACGAGCAAGTTCGGCAGGTGATGCAGGGTATTTCCCAAGCCTTGTGGCCAGCCGCGTCCCCGCCAGGAGGCATGGGGAGCTTATAGAGAAGCTTAAGGGAGCGTGGCGGTGCTTATGATTATGGAAGATATCAGCCTGCCGACAAGGTGCAAGGGAAGCCTGGGCTATGGTGAAGATGCGTTATACCAAAGTTGACCCAAACCACATGGCTGAGGTCGGACCTGTGGGGCCCGATAGGAACGAGATCCTCGTTAGTTTAGTGTATGACCAAGTAGAATTAGCCACAAAGTATTCCCAACAGGATTGTAGGATAGACAGCCTGTTGGATGGTATAGAAGAAGAATTTAATCAGTCTTAGTGACTGTGTACTTCAAGTGACATATGTAATGTCCTAGCCGGATTGTAAATCATTTGTCATGGCGGACCTTTTCGCTTCGACCTCTAGACCCGATAGTCCGGAGTGTATCCGAATACCCACTCGGTTATGTAAAAACCGGGGTATGCATGGAAACCAGGCGTAGGGGTCATAAGTGCTTGAACAGACAAGTACCCAACTAGCTATGTTATATTACATGGGTAGTAAGAAACATCTTCCAGGGAGAATAGTTCCGCTAAGGGTTCCTTTCCCTGGGTGCGCATGCCCTAATTTGCATGTCCGAGCTGCGAAAAGTGACGCAGGCTATAAACATCTGGGGGCATGCTTCAAATTAAATAAAAGTCATCTTTTATTCACCGACCGAATATTCCCTTAAGAATGCTAGCTTTCGGCTTCACCTAGTCTGAGGTACACATCCGGCTGACCCGGCAGTAACAATCGCAGAGGTGCTCCCCTTATGCCCTAGCTGAATTAACGGGAACGTAGGGCATAAATACAAGAGCCAGGCAACCCAGCTTGGCCAAAACTTAAGTCATATCGATGCATATAATGGTGAAAAAAGGTACATGCGGAAGAATAACACATGTATGGGACGTAAAGCCCAGGAAAATAGTTAGATTAAGCTTTTGTATAAGAAGCCCCCAGGTATAATGAGCGCGGTTAGCGCGTCAAGATTGTGTAACTAGGACACAAGTTTAGCCTTTAAGGGCCTTGAAGAGAGTAAAAAGGGAGAAAGAGAGAAAAGACAGATATGCAAAAAATTGACGGAGGTAAGGAGACGAACATAGAGTCCGGCGCTAGGCGTAAAATCTTCGGAGTCTGGCTGCATTACATGGGTTTGGCTCGAGTCGATTATCTGATGCACCCCGCAGACGGTCAATAATGAAGGGACCCTCCCATTTGTGCTTGAGCTTGTTCTTTTTCTTCTCCGGCAGGCGTAGAACTAGTTCGCCAACGTTATAGGTTTTGGCCCGTACTTCTCTGCTTTGATACCTTCGAGCATGTTGCTGACGGAATGCGGAACAGGCCTTTGCCACGTCGCGCTCCTCCTCCAGGGCATCCAAACTGTCCTGCCGATCGAGCTCAGCCTCTTTTTCTTCGTACATGCGCACTCGAGGTGAGTCATGAATTATGTTGCAAGGCAGAACCGCCTCTGCACCGTACACCATAAAGAACGGTGTTTATCCGGTAGTGCGATTCCGCGTGGTTCGCAGCCCCCATAGTACGGAGTCGATCTCCTCTACCCAGTGCGTGTTTGATTCCTTTAAGGACCGCACTAGCGTGGGTTTAATGCCACTCATGATAAGACCATTTGCTCGCTCGACTTGACCGTTGGTCTACGGGTGATAGACAGAAGCATAATCGAGCTTGATGCCCATGTTGTTGCAGCAAAGTTTCACCTCGTCGGCTGTAAAATTCGTGCCATTGTCAGTGATGATGCTGTGGGGGATGCCATAACGGTGTTCAACCACAGATATGAAGTCTATCACCGGTCCGGATTCAGCCATTTTGACGGGTTGGCCTTCTATCCATTTGGTGAATTTATCCACCATGACCAGTAAGTATTTTTTCTTATGGGTTCCCCCTTTAAGGGGTCCAACCATATCAAGCCCCCAGACCGCAAAGGGCCAAGTAATGGGTATTGTTTGGAGAGAGGTAGGCGGCATATGGCTTTGGTTTGCAAAAAGCTGGCAACCGACGCAATGTTGGACCAAATGTTGTGCATCTGCTCGGGCCGTCGGCCAGTAGAAACATGTATGGAAGGCCTTGCTTACAAGGGCCCGGGCTGCGGCGTGCTGGCCGCCGAGTCTAGCGTGGATTTCTACCAAAAGCTTCCGCCCTTCCTCTTCGGAGATGCCCCTTTGAAGGACTCCGGTAGTGCTTTTCTTGTAAAGCTCTCCCTCGTGAACCTTGTAGGATTTAGATCGCCACACTATGCAGCGTGCCTCATTTTGGTCCTCGGGTAGTTCCTACCTGGTCAGGTAGGCCAGGAATGGTTCTGTCCACGGGGCGATGACGGCCATTATTACGTGGGCTGAAGGTGTTATTTCGATGGCAGAGCCTCCGATCGTGTCAGAGTGTTCGGTATCTGGTGTTGTGACCGGGTCCGGACTATTGTTGCCGGTGTCCCCTTCCCATACCACGGATGGCTTAAATAGTTTTTCCAGGAAGATGTTGGGTGGGACAGGGTCGCTCTTGGCGGCGATACGGGCGAGGATATCCGCCGCCTGGTTGTTTCCAGAGCCACGTGGTGGAATTCAAGCCCCTCGAACCGAGCTGACATTTTGAGGACGGCATTGCTATATGCCGCCATTTTCGGATCCATGGCATCGAAGTCTCCATTTATTTGGGATATTGCGAGGTTCGAGTCCCCACGCACCTCCAGGCGTTGAATACCCATGGAAATTGCCATCCAGAGACCATGTAATAGGGCCTCGTATTCGGTTGCGTTATTGGAGTCTGTGTATAGTATTTGGAGTATGTATTGCATTGTATCTCCGGTGGGAGACGTCAGGACGACGCCAGCCCCCAGACCAGCCATCATTTTAGACCGTCGAAGTGCATGATCCAATTAGAGCATGCGTCGTACTCTTTAGGGAGTTCGGCTTCTGTCCATTCGGCGACGAAATCGGCCAGTACGTGCGACTTAATGGCTCGTCGTGGTTTATATGTTATGTCGAACAGGTGGAGCTCGATAGCCCATTTGGCAATCCGGCCCGTGGCATCGCGGTTGTTTATTATGTCGTTGAGTGGTACTTCGAAGGCCACCATAATTGAGCACCCTTGAAAGTAGTGGTGTAATTTTCGGGATGCCCTGAATACTGCGTATGCTATCTTTTGATAACGTGGGTACCGTGATTTGCATGGAGTGAGGACGGTACATACATAATATACCGGCTTTTGAAGTGGGAATTTATGTCCGTCCGTCTCTCATTCGATGACAAGCACTACACTTACCACTTGGTGAGTTGCCGCTATATATAACAGCATTGGTTCACCGACATTTGGCGCGGCCAAGATTGGGTTGGTGGCCAGGATGGCTTTTATTTCTTCCAATTCGGCCATGGCTACGTCCGTCCACTCGAAGTGTTCGGTGCACCGAAGAAGGCGGTAAAGCGAGAATGCCTTTTCTCCTAATTGGGAGATAAAGCGGCTTAAGGCCGCCACACATCCAGTTAACTTCTGGATTTGCTTGAGGTCAGTTGGGATAGCCAACTACGACAGAGCCTAGATTTTAGCCGGATTTGCTTCAATTCCTCTGCTGGAGACGATAAAGCCCAGGAGCTTTCCGGCGGGTACACCGAAAACGCATTTTTCTGGATTGAGCTTAATGTCGAATGTTCGGAGATTGTCGAACATGAGCCTCAAGTCATCTATTAAGGAGTCGACGTGTCTGGTTTTAACGACCACATCGTCGACGTATGCCTCCACTGTTTTGCCGATCTACTTTTCCAGACATGTCTGAATCATGCGCTGATACGTTGCGTCGGCGTTTTTGAGCCCGAAGGGCATTGTGTTAAAACAGAAGGGGCCGCATGGAGTGATAAATGCCGTTGCGGCTTGATCAGACTCCACCATCTTAATTTGGTGGTAACCGGAGTATATGTTGAGGAAGCACAATGAGTCGTGTCCTACGGTAGCGTCGATAATTTGATCGATGCGAGGGAGGGGGAAGGGCTCCTTTGGGCACGCCTTATTAAGGTCCTTGAAGTCAACGCATAGACGCCAGGATTTGTCCTTCTTTGGCACGATCACCAGGTTTGCTAGCCAGTCCGGATACTTTATTTCTCTAAAGAATCCGGCATCCAGTAATTTGGCTAGCTCCTCTCCCATGGCTTGTCGCTTAGGATCGGAGAAACGCCGAAGAGTCTGCTTGACCGGCTTGAATCCTTTTAGAATGTTAAGGCTATGCTCGGCCAGCCTGCATGGGATTCCTGGCATGTCTGAAGGATGCCAGGTGAATATGTCCCAATTCTTGCGCAGGAACTCCCGTAGTGCGGCGTCTACGGTGGGGTTTAACTGTGCCCCGATGGATGCTGTTTTTGTGGAGTCCGTTGGATGGACTTGGAATTTGACTATTTCATCCGCTGGTTTAAAGGAGGTGGACTTGGATCTTTTGTCTAGTATCACATCGTCCCCATCCACTATGGAGCGCAGCGCGGTTAACTCCTCCGCCACAAGGGCTTCGGATAATGCCTCGAGGGCCAGTGCGGCTGTTTTGTTCTCGACGCGGAGTGCTATGTCCGGATCACTAGCTAGAGTGATGATTCCATTGGGTCCGGGCATTTTGAGCTTCATGTACCCGTAATGGGGTATGGCTTGAAAAATCGTGAATGCCTCCCGCCCTAGAAGGGCGTGGTATCTGCTACTAAACGGGGCCATTTGGAATGTGATTTCTTCGGACCTGTAATTCTCCGGAGTGCCGAATACCACATCTAGTGTGATTTTCCCAGCGCAATGTGCCTCCCGACTAGGGATGATTCCTCGGAAGGTCGTGGTGCTTTGCTCAATACGGTTGCTGTCTATTTCCATTTTTTGAAGAGTCTCCTCATAAATGAAGTTTAATCCGATGCCGCCGTCCATGAGCAATTAGTGAGCCGAAAGCCATCCACAATTGGACTAAGGACCAAAGCGGCTGGTGCTCGGGCTTTTTGGAATTTAGGTTCTTCACTAGCATTGAAAGTAATGGCCGTGTCGCTCCATGGATTTATTGCTGCTACGTGGTAGACTTCGGCAAGGCTGCGGAGTGCTCGCTTACGCCTATTATTTGAGGCGAAGGTCTCGAAGACTGTTAATACTGTATTGTTATCCACAGGAGGGTGTTCTAGGGTGTTTTGGATGAGGAGATCATCACCGCTCTTGGTCACCTGCCGGAGTACCCAACATGCTCTAAGGCTATGTATCGGTATGGTATCCGCTGTACTATGAATTTTGCAGGGCCTGTTAAGCCATCCCTCCAATACGGTTCCATGCCCTGTAGTGGGTTTTTTCTTCTTTGTAATTGAGTTGGGCGACTTATGAGAGTGCACCCTTTTAATTCGGACTGGGGGTTTTGTCAGAGCCGGATTGTCCCAAAATTGTGTTCGGGTTTTCCAGGCGCTTTCCATCGCACAGTACTTCCGTACTATGGCCGCCAAGTCAGCGAAGTGTGCTATGTCATGGCGACTTCTGGTGTTGAGGATTCCCTTGTCCGTGCAGTTGTTGCAAAAGAATGAAATTGTGTCTTCCTCGCGACAGTCCTTGACCTTGTTCATTACAAGGAGGAATCTCGCCCAATAGTGATGTACTGTCTCTTGGGGCGCTTGCCTAATGTGGGAAAGATCGTTTGTATCTGGGTGGGTGGGTGGATTTAAGTCCAGACCTTGACCCAATCTGAGACCCCGGGGCAGGGGAGTTTCCGATCTTGGAAGTTCGGGCTCCGGGATGTTGCCCCGTAGGTTCGGTATGCAGCCTGATTCTAGGTTCAGGGTTAGGGCGATCTCCTCCCGTGAGTGGGTATCTGGCTCGGAGAGCTCAGGAATTCGGACATAGTTCATCTTCAGGATAGAGGGAGAATCGCCGCATTGCTCCTCCACCACCGCTATTTGATGGGTGACCGGCGGAGAGTTAATCTTCCTTTGGTCGGATTTAAGCCCGATCCGATCGTAGTACGTAGCTACTCCCAGAGCGGCGATGTGATCCAAGAGCTCGTTCAAAGAGGAAGGCTCCATTGGATCCATCTGCTCAGCGAATTTCGAGCTGATGTGGAGGCTATTTTCGATGACCCGAGAAGTCATCGTCGGCGCAGCGGCCGAGCGGGAGGTCATGATGAAGCCGCCTAGTCGGAGAGTTTGGCGTACAACTAGGGCTTCCCAGAGATGATGTTGTCCTTGACAACGAGACGAGCCATCCCTCCTTATGATGATGACACAGTGGAACTCTCAATGAAAGCACCAATGTCGGTGTCAAAACCGGCGGATCTCGGGTAGGGGTCCCGAACTGTGCGTCTAAGGCGGATGGTAACAGGAGGCAGGGGACACGATGTTTACCCAGGTTCGGGCCCTCTTGATGGAGGTAATACCCTATGTCATGCTTGATTGTTCTTAATGATATGAGTATGACAAGAGTTGATCTACCACGAGATCGTAGAGGCTAAACCCTAGAAGCTAGCCTATGGTATGATTGTATGTTGTCCTACGGACTAAACCCTCTGGTTTATATAGACACCGGAGGGGGCTAGCCTTACACAAGGGAGGAGATCTACATATCCGTATTTCCTAGCTTGCCTTCCACGCCAAGGAGAGTCCCATCTGGACACGGGATGAAGTCTTCAATCTTGTATCTTCATGGTCCAACACTCCGGCCAAAGGATATAGTCCGGCTGTCTGGAGACCCCCCAATCCAGGACTCCCTCACCAGCCACTTCCTCCACGACGTCGCTCCCTCACGGCGACGTCCACATCAGTAGGAGCTACTGCTGCTTTAGCTCTCGCTCGTGCTGCTACTCTGTTCTTGCTCTCGGTCCCCTGCCTGGTCTACTCTTGCTATTGCTCTTGCTCTTGCTCTTGCTCGCGCTGCCGCTCTCGCTCTTGCTCTTGCTTGTGATGCTGCTCCGATCTGGCTACACTTCAGTCGACTGAATCAACTTTTGGGTTAGTCGACTTTCAGGGGGTGGGGGACTCGCCGAAGTTAAGGAAGAACAAGCCACATCGGGCAGGGGGGATCGCCGGAGAGGTACCCCACTCTCTATCTTAGGGTTCAGAGTGGGGGCGATGGTCGCCGACGGTGGTCGGGCGGTGGCGTGGGGATCGCCGGAGAAAAATCTCGGCACGGGGGGCCTAGAGGGATGGCCGGGGCGGCAGCGGACCGGCGGTGGGGAGTGGTTTCGGGGCGGGCGGGGCGGCACACCGCCGGCCTCCGGCGGCGGGGGCGGCGGATTGGCCGGTGGTGGCTAGCGGCTCAGGGGGTGGAGGTTGAAGATGAACTGTTACACGACCAGCTGCCCCAGCTCTCGCACGCGCTCCTGCTACTGCTTTTCTGCTACTGGTGCATTCAGTTTCGACAGTAAAATTTAGTTTTGATAGCAAATTCAATTTCGATAGTTAAGTTCAGTTTAGACAGTTAAATTCAGTTTCGACAGTTAAGTTCAGAGATGAGCGGCTGATGTATTTTACATCTAGAACTTTGTGGTTATGTATTTTACGTCATCTATTGGAGATGCTATTAGAATTCCACTCAAGTTAACGTTGTCTCTCTTATCCTGCTTCAGCCTCGATGTCGTACAACTCACCGGAGCTGCTCCAGTGACGAAACCCTCCATCACAGCGGAGCAGTACCCCAGGCTCCATCTCCAGACTCGTAAGATCATCTTCCGCTCCTCCAACAGCCAAGTCAGCCGGAGCATCCTCACCGACCAGCCCAATCACGCTGAGATGGACATGGCTTCGCCAAAGGGGTTGTACACTTGTTGCATCTCTTTTTTACTCTACATGTTATATATATTGTCCACTAAGCACACGTAGTAACGTGAAATACGATTATTTTATCCTACTATATGACAAGCAGTGAGGTACCAGGAAACTTAGCTATCTGTGATGGACTCTCTAGAACACCATCATTATTTATCTCTACGCGTTTGAGCTGTGCATTTGTCGATGGGCCTGGGAGTTGAGCTAGTAAGGCAGTGGCCAGGGTCCAAAGTAGTAGAATTATCACAAAAACATTTTTTGATTGTAGGCTTTTCCTTGCTCAAGCCTACCTACTAGAATCTCTAGTGCTTGAAAGGAAAAGTGAAGGCAAAACGTAGGATTTGGAGAGATTCCTATGGTACTAATATTCATGCATTTGGTTCAAAGGAATGGAGCAAAGGAAAAGTGTAGGTTTGTTCCTTTAGTGTCCCCTTGAAAGAAAAACCATAGGAATTTTAGTTTCCACTTGTCCTCCTTTTCAAATTCCTATTCATGAAGCACAAGACTAAGAGATAGTAGCATAATAGCATTATAACCATACATTTTCTTGTGGTTTGACTTAATCTCACCATGCTTCTTTGCATCGTGTGATCTTCCAATTCTTGTGAACCAAACACCCAGATTGGCAGAAATCCTATGATTTTAAATTCTTTGTTTTGCACGTGCATTCCTATCCTACTCCTGTCTATTTCCTATCCCTGCATTGTTAGAATCCTCAAATTCAAACAAGCCCTTACACAAGTACTTTTGTTACAGATATGTGTCAAACAAAACCTTGTGTGGTTTGTCCTGCTCCTGCTGCGTTGTGTTCCACCCCAGCTAAGCTGCTCCAACAACGGAAGGGTTCACCACAGTAGGGATCCGCTCTCCAGACTGTCTTTCGCCGCCTCAGATCTTCTTCCCCGCCGCCGGCAGCCACGACAACTGCATTACCATCATCAACTGAGCAGATGACCTTGAGGACTACACGGGTCCGCAAGAGAGGTCGCACTCTTCCGTGTCTGCTTATGTTATGCATGGCTTAATATGATGACATGATACTTTATCGTCGTCTTCATCTATTAGACTCCGAGTCAGGTCCAAACTAATGTTGAAACTTGAGTTTTTAAATGGTTGTGGGGTACATATTGGGGCACCAATCAGTACTATCTGTCTACTATCTGGTTAATCTCGGGTGTCTACTATGAGTTTCATGTTGGGTGCAAACAAACATTAAAGGAGCCATTTTCTATATTTTTTAACTAAAGCTAGTATCTGCCTGCTATCATTGGTTTTGGGTCTATCCACAGTTTGCTACCATCACTATGGATTTGTGCATGCACTCCTTACATAATCTCACTATGTTTTATTCCTATGCATTTATTGTACACAATGGAACTGAACATATAGAGCGAAAGAGACGAGCCTTGTGTGGCAATAAAATTTCATGCAGACGACGCTCCATGGTGGGCGCAAAGGCAAACCCCCTCCACCCATTTAGGATTGTAATCAAGAGGAAGATAAATGTTTTGAGGGGGATTCAGAAGGAGAAGACCACTCCTATTTACCCCCTGAGGTCTTTGCTCTAACTTGGCATGCTGATGTTGGTAATATCATGCATATGGTGCCTTGCATTGCTTACTTTATACATCAAATATGTCATCTGTTTAGTTTAGACATGCTTTGTGTGAATGCCATCTGTTTAGTTTCTTCATCATATATGTGGATCATGCAATGCCATCTTGTTTAGCCAGGCATCATATATGTAAATTTTGCAATGCCACCCTGGTTAGCCAGTCATCTTATATGTGAATTATATCATGTCGTCATTTTTTATTACATGTTAAATTTGTCAACAATTTTAGTACATTCAATTACTCTTCCTGTGCATCAGCCATTCGACACGATCATGGAAAAATTTGGAGTGGAAACAAGGTCTTCAGAGCAGACAATGCTATCTGACGAAGCGCATGTCTTGCTGGTTACGGATAGCTCCTCAGAGGAGTATTTCAGAGACAGATGATTAGTCCTATTCCCCCCCCCTGAGGTGCATGCTCTAACTTGGCAGGGTTATGTTGCTCATATCGTGCGTATGGTATCTTGCATTGCAATGTCATTTGCTTAGTTTAGACATGCTTTGTGTGAATGCCACCTGTTTAGTGTCTAATTACCATATATGTGAATTATGCAATGCCATCTTGTTGCAAGACATTATATACATGAATTATGCAATGTTATCTTGTTGCAAGGCATTATATATGTGAATTATGCAATGCCATGTTGTTTAGCCAAGCGTCATATATGTGAATTATATCATGACATCCTGTTTTTGTATTTCTCGTTGCATTCGTTGACAATGTTTGTATATACAACTGCTCTTCCTGTGCATCAGCCATTTGAATTGGTGATGGAGAAATCTGGAGTGAAAATAAGATCTTCAGAGAAGACAATGCTACCTACTGAAGCAGATATCTTGCTGGTTAGATAGCTCTTCAAAGGAGGATTCAGAGGTAGATGACCAGTCCTATTATCCCCCTGAGGTGTATGCTCAAACTTGGCAGGGTTATGTTACTCATATCATGCATATGTTGTATTTCAATGCTTAGTTTTTACATCATATACACAATATTGAATGCCATCTCCTTAGTTGAGGCATCATATATGCGATTGCCCTCTGCTCACTTCCTTAGTATATAAATCATATATTTTAATTATATCATGCCATGATGTTTACGTAGACAGCATGTATTTGAATTATGGCATGCCAACCCATTTTCTAAAGACGTGATATAGTTATATCATCTCATCCTGTTTACATAGTCATCATATTTTGAATTATGTCATTCTATCCATGAATTATATCATGCCATCATGTTTCCATCGACGGCATGTTTGTGATTTATGGCATGCCAACCACTTTAATAGATAAATCGTATAGTTATATCATGTCATCCTGTTTACATGGTCATCATATTTTGAAGTATGTCATTCTATCATGTTTAGTTGGGCATCATACATGTGAAATTGCGTCATGCTATCCTGTATAATTAGCCATCATATATGTGAAATTATGTCCAGCTGTTCTGTTTGGTTAGACAACATAAATGTGAATTATTTCATGCCATGTTTTCTTCCCTACTATCCATTGCACCTGTCTATCTAACAATGTCTGTACATTCAATTACTTTTCTTCTTTATCAGCATTTCAATTGGAGGGGTGATGGCAGTATCTATGGGAGTAAAAACACGGTCTTGAGAAAAGATCGTGCTACATGTCGATGTAGATAGAACCACGGTTGTACTTGCCCAAGAACCAGCCCCACCACACATAACCCAGACTCACGCAGATTGTACCCCTACCCAGTTGGATAGATAACCAGCTACACCCCTTCTAACCCCAACCCCAGTAGATAGTAACCCATCTCAAGTCGACTGGGGTTACTAACTGCGCCTAGGGTTGGGAACCCTAGGGTGGGGGGCGCCCCACCTGGCTTGGGGGGCACTCCACCCCTTAGCCACCGCCCCCCCTAGGAGATCCCATCTCCTAGGGCCGGCGCACCCCCTAGGGGGCCTATATAAAGGGGGGGAGGGAGGGGGCAGCCGCACCCTTGAGTCTTGGCGCCTCCCTCTCCCCTGCTACACCTCTCCCTCTCGCAGTAGAACGGCGAAGCCCTGCTACGGTGACCCCTGCATCCACCAACACGCCGTCGTGCTGCTGGATCTTCATCAACCTCTCCTTCCCCCTTGCTGGATCAAGAAGGAGGAGACATCACGCTGACCGTACGTGTGTTGAACGCGGAGGTGCCGTCCATTCGGTGCTAGGATCTCCGGTGATTTGGATCACGTCGAGTATGACTTCCTCATCCCCGTTCTTTGAACGCTTCCGCACGTGATCTACAAAGGTATGTAGATGCAATCCGATCACTCGTTTCTAGATGAACTCATAGATGGATCTTGGTGAAACCGTAGGAAAATTTTTGTTTTCTGCAACGTTACCCAACAGTGGCATCATGAGCTAGGTCTATGCATAGTTCTTCTTGCATGAGTAGAACACAATTTGTTGTGGGCGTAGATGTTGTCAACTTTCTTGCCGCTACTAGTCTTATTTTGCTTCAACGGTATTGTGGGATGAAGCGGCCCGGACCAACCTTACACGTACGCTTACGTGAGACCGGTTCCACCGACTGACATGCACTAGTTGCATAAGGTGGTTGGCGGGTGTCTGTCTCTCCCACTTTAGTTGGAGCGGATTTGATGAAAAGGGTCCTTATGAAGGGTAAATAGAAGTTGACAAATCACGTTGTGGCTTTAACGTAGGTAAGAAAACGTTCTTGCTAGAACCCTCTTGCAGCCACGTAAAACTTGCAACAACAATTAGAGGACGTCTAACTTGTTTTTGCAGCAAGTGTTTTGTGATGTGATATGGCCAAAGTTGTGATGAATGATGAATGATATATATGTGATGTATGAGATGTTCATGCTATTGTAATAGGAATCACGACTTGCATGTCGATGAGTATGACAACCGGCAGGAGCCATAGGAGTTGTCTTTATTTTTTGTATGACCTGCGTGTCATTGAGAAACGCCATGTAAATTACTTTACTTTATTGCTAAATGTGTTAGCCATAGTAGTAGAAGTAATAGTTGGCGAGCAACTTCATGGAGACACGATGATGGAGATCATGATGATGGAGATCATGGTGTCAAGCCGGTGACAAGATGATCATGGAGCCCCAAGATGGAGATCAAAGGAGCTATGTGATATTGGCCATGTCATGTCACTATTATTATTTGATTGCATGTGATGTTTATCATGTTTTTGCATCTTGTTTACTTAGAATGACGGTAGTAAATAAGATGATCCCTCATAATAATTTCAAGAAAGTGTTCACCCTAACTGTGCACCGTTGCGACAGTTCATTGTTTCGAAGCACCACGTGATGATCGGGTGTGATAGATTCCAACGTTCACATACAACGGGTGTAAGACAGATTTACACATGCAAACACTTAGGTTGACTTGACGAGCCTAGCATGTACAGACATGTCCTCGGAACATAGAAGACCGAAAGGTCGAGCATGAGTTGTATAGAAGATACGATCAACATGAAGATGTTCACCGATGTTGACTAGTCCGTCTCACGTGATGATCGGACACGGCCTAGTTAACTCGGATCATGTTATACTTAGATGACTGGAGGGATGTCTATCTAAGTGGGAGTTCATTGAATAATTTGATTAGATGAACTTAATTATCATGAACTTAGTCTAAAATCTTTACAACATGTATTGTAGATCAAATGGCCAACGTTGTCCTCAATTTCAACGCGTTCCTAGAGAAAACCAAGCTGAAAGACGATGGCAGCAACTATACGGACTGGGTCCGGAACCTGAGGATCATCCTCATAGCTGCCAAGAAAGATTATGTCCTACAAGCACCGCTAGGTGAAGCACCTGTTCTCCCTGCAGAACAAGACATTATGAACGCTTGGCAGACACGTACCGATGATTACTCCCTCGTTCAGTGCGGCATGCTTTACAGCTTAGAGCCGGGGCTCCAAAACCGTTTTGAGAGACACGGAGCATATGAGATGTTCGAAGAGCTGAAAATGGTTTTTCAAGCTCATGCCCGGGTTGAGAGATATGTTTTATGGTCATGCTCCGGTGGTGAATGGTTTATTCTTAATGAATCTTGAGCGTAATGCTACACATATTCATAGTGTGAGTACCAAAAGATGTAAGGTTGATAATGATAGTCCCACATACTTGTGGCACTGCCGCCTTGGTCACATAGGTGTCAAACGGATGAAGAAGCTCCATGCAGATGGACTTTTAGAGTCTCTTGATTACGAATCATTTGACACATGCGAACCATGCCTCATGGGTAAAATGACCAAGACTCCGTTCTCAGGAACAATGGAGCGAGCAACCAACTTATTGGAAATCATACATACTGATGTGTGCTGTCCAATGAGTGTTGAGGCTCGCGGTGGTTATCGTTATGTTCCCACCCTCACTGATGACTTGAGTAGATATGGGTATGTCTACTTAATGAAACACAAGTCTGAGACCTTTGAAAGGTTCAAGGAATTTCAGAGTGAGGTTGAGAATCAACGTGACAGGAAAATCAAGTTCCTACGATCAGATCATGGAGGAGAATACTTGAGTCACGAATTTGGCACACACTTAAGAAAATGTGGAATAGTTTCACAACTCACGCCGCCTGGAACACCTCAGCGTAATGGTGTGTCCGAACGTCGTAATCACACTCTATTAGATATGGTGCGATCTATGATGTCCCTTACCGATTTACCACTATCTTTTTGGGGCTATGCTTTAGAGACTGCCGCATTCACTTTAAATAGGGCTCCGTCAAAATCCGTTGAGACGACACCGTATGAGTTATGGTTTGGGAAGAAACCTAAGCTGTCGTTTCTAAAAGTTTGGGGATGCGATGCTTATGTCAAGAAACTTCAACCTGAAAAGCTCGAACCCAAGTCGGAAAAATGCGTCTTCGTAGGATACCCTAAAGAAACTATTGGGTATACCTTCTACCTCAGATCCGAAGGCAATATATTTGTTGCCAAGAATGGATCCTTTCTAGAGAAGGAGTTTCTCTCGAAAGAAGTAAGTGGGAGGAAAGTAGAACTTGATGAAGTATTACCTCTTGAACCGGAAAATGGCGCAACTCAAGAAAATGTTCCTGAGGTGCCTGCACCAACTAGAGAGGAAGTTAATGATGATGATCATAAAACTTCAGATCAAGTTGCTACTGAACTTCGTAGGTCCACAAGGACACGTTCCGCACCAGAGTAGTACGGCAACCCTGTCTTGGAAATCATGTTGTTAGACAACGGTGAACCTTCGAACTATGAAGAAGTGATGGCGGGCCCGGATTCCGACAAATGGCTGGAAGCCATGAAATCCAAGATAGGATCCATGTATGAAAACGAAGTATGGACTTTGACTGACTTGCCCGTTGAGCGGCGAGCCATAGAAAATAAATGGATCTTTAAGAAGAAGACAGACGCGGATGGTAATGTTACCATCTATAAAGCTCGACTTGTCGCTAAGGGTTATCGGCAAGTTCAAGGGGTTGACTACGATGAGACTTTCTCTCCCGTAGCGAAGCTGAAGTCCGTCCGAATTATGTTAGCAATTGCCGCATACTATGATTATGAGATATGGCAAATGGATGTCAAAACGGCATTCCTTAATGGTTTCCTTAAGGAAGAATTGTATATGATGCAGCCTGAAGGTTTTGTCGATCCTAAGAATGCTGACAAGGTGTGCAAGCTCCAACGCTCGATTTATGGTCTGGTGCAAGCATCTCGGAGTTGGAACATTCACTTTGATGAGATGATCAAAGTGTTTGGGTTTATGCAGACTTATGGAGAAGCCTGCGTTTACAAGAAAGTGAGTGGGAGCTCTGTAGCATTTCTCATATTATATGTAGATGACATACTTTTGATGGGAAATGATATAGAGCTTTTGGACAGCATTAAGGCCTACTTGAATAAGATTTTTTCAATGAAGGACCTTGGAGAAGCTGCTTATATATTAGGCATCAAGATCTATAGAGATAGATCAAGACGCCTCATAGGTCTTTCACAAAGCACATACCTTGATAAGATATTGAAGAAGTTCAATATGGATCAGTCTAAGAAGGGGTTCTTGCCTGTGTTGCAAGGTGTGAAATTGAGCTCAGCTCAATGTTCGACCACGGCAGAAGATATAGAAGAGATGAGTGGCATCCCCTATGCCTTAGCCATAGGTTCTATTATGTATGTCATGCTGTGTACCAGACCTGATGTAAACCTTGTCGTAAGTTTGGTAGGTAGGTACCAAAGTAATCCCGGCAAGGAACACTGGACAGCGGTCAAGAATATCCTGAAGTACCTAAAAAGGACTAAGGAAATGTTTCTCGTTTATGGAGGTGACGAAGAGCTCGTCGTAAAGGGTTACGTCGACGCTAGCTTCGACACAGATCTGGATGACTCTAAGTCACAAACCGGATACGTGTATATTTTGAATGGTGGGGCAGTAAGCTGGTGCAGTTGCAAGCAGAGCGTCATGGTGGGATCTACATGTGAAGTGGAGTACATGGCAGCCTCGGAGGCAGCGCATGAAGAAATTTGGGTGAAGGGGTTCATCACCGACCTAGGAGTCATACCCAATGCGTCGGGGCCGATCAAACTCTTCTGTGACAACACTGGAGCTATTGCACTTGCCAAGGAGCCCAGGTTTCATAAGAAGACCAGGCACATCAAGCGTCGCTTCAACTCCATTCGTGAAAATGTTCAAGATGGAGACATAGATATTTGTAAAGTACATACGGACCTGAATGTAGCATATCCGTTGACTAAACCTCTCCCTAGAGCAAAACATGATCAACACCAGAATTCCATGGGTGTTCAATTCATCACAATGTAACTAGATTATTGACTCTAGTGCAAGTGGGAGACTCTTGGAAATATGCCCTAGAGGCAATAATAAAAGGATTATTATTATATTTCCTTGTTCATGATAATTGTCTTTTATTCATGCTATAATTGTGTTATCCGGAAATCGTAATACATGTGTGAATACATAGACACCAACATGTCCCTAGTAAGCCTCTAGTTGACTAGCTCGTTGATCAATAGATAGTCATGGTTTCCTGACTATGGACATTGGATGTCATTGATAACGAGATCACATCATTAGGAGAATGATGTGATGGACAAGACCCAATCCTAAACATAGCACAAGATCGTATAGTTCGTTTGCTAGAGTTTTTCCAATGTCAAGTATCTTTTCCTTAGACCATGAGATCGTGTAACTCCCGGATGCCGTAGGAGTGCTTTGGGTGTACCAAACGTCACAACGTAACTGGGTGACTATAAAGGTATACTACGGGTATCTCCTAAAGTGTTTGTTGGGTTGACACGGATCAAGACTAGGATTTGTCACTCCGTGTAATGGAGAGGTATCTCTGGGCCCACTCGGTAATGCATCATCATAATGAGCTCAAAGTGACCAAGTGTCTGGTCACGGGATCATGCATTATGGTACGAGTAAAGTGACTTGCCGGTAACGAGATTGAACGAGGTATTGGGATACCGACGATCGAATCTCGGGCAAGTAACATACCGATTGACAAAGGGAATTGTATACGGGGTTGCTTGAATCCTCGACATCGTGGTTCATCTGATGAGATCATCGAGGAGCATGTGGGAGCCAACATGGGTATCCAGATCCCGCTGTTGGTTATTGACCGGAGAGCCATCTCGGTCATGTCTACATGTCTCCCGAACCCGTAGGGTCTACACACTTAAGGTTCGGTGACGCTAGGGTAGTAGAGATATAATATGCAGTAACCCGAAAGTTGTTCGGTGTCCCGGATGAGATCCCGGACATCACGAGGAGTTCCGTAATGGTCCGGAGGTGAAGAATTATATATAGGAAGTGCAGTTTCGGCCATCGGGAGAGTTTCGGGGGTCACCGGTATTGTACCGGGACCACCGGAAGGGTCCCGGGGGTCCACCGGGTGGGGCCACCCATCCCGGAGGGCCCCATGGGCCAAAGTGGGGAGGGGAACCAGCCCATAGTGGGCAGGTGCGCCCCCCTTGGCCTACCCCATGCGCCTAGGGTTGGGAACCCTAGGGTGGGGGGCGCCCCACCTGGCTTGGGGGGCACTCCACCCCTTAGCCACCGCCCCCCCTAGGAGATCCCATCTCCTAGGGCCGGCGCACCCCCTAGGGGGCCTATATAAAGGGGGGGAGGGAGGGGGCAGCCGCACCCTTGAGTCTTGGCGCCTCCCTCTCCCCTGCTACACCTCTCCCTCTCGCAGTAGAACGGCGAAGCCCTGCTACGGTGACCCCTGCATCCACCACCACGCCGTCGTGCTGCTGGATCTTCATCAACCTCTCCTTCCCCCTTGCTGAATCAAGAAGGAGGAGATGTCACGCTGACCGTACGTGTGTTGAACGCGGAGGTGCCGTCCGTTCGGCGCTAGGATCTCCGGTGATTTGGATCACGTCGAGTACGACTTCCTCATCCCCGTTCTTTAAACGCTTCCGCGCGTGATCTACAAAGGTATGTAGATGCAATCTGATCACTCATTGCTAGATGAACTCATAGATGGATCTTGGTGAAATCGTAGGAAAATTTTTGTTTTCTGCAACGTTACCCAACAATTGAAGCATCTCTTGATGTGTTTGGTTCTCTCGTGAAATCTGGATCCCTTTGCCAAGGCAATTGCTCCAGTATTGTCACAAAAGATTTTCATTGGACCCGATGCACTAGGTATTACACCTAGATTGGATATGAACTCCTTCATCCAGACTCCTTCATTTGCTGCTTCCGAAGTAGTTATGTACTCCGCTTCACACGTAGATCCCTCCATGACGCTCTGCTTGGAACTGCACCAACTTACAGCTCCACCATTCAATATAAATACGTATCCGATTTGCGACTTTGAGTCATCCGGATCAGGTAGTTCAGGATGTTCTTGAACACTATCCAGTGATCCACTCCTGGATTACTTTGGTACCTCCCTGCCAAACTTATAGCAAGGCACACATCAGGTCTGGTACACAGCATCGCATACATGATAGAACCTATAGCTGAGGCATAGGGAATGGCTTTCATTTTCTATCTATCTTCTGCAGTGGTTGGGCATTTAGTCTGACTCAACTTCACACCTTGTAACATAGGCAAGAACCCTTTCTTTGACTGATCCATTTTGAACTTCTTCAAAACTTTATCAAGGTATGTGCTTTGTGAAAGTCCAATTAAGCGTCTTGATCTATCTCTGTAGATCTTGATGCACAATATATAAGTAGCTGCACCGAGGTCTTTCATTCAAAAATTCTTATTCAACTATCCTTTTATGCTATCCAGAAATTATGTATTATTTCCAATCAACAATATGTCATCCACATATATTATTAGAAATGCTACAGAGCTCCCGCTCACTTTCTTGTAAATACAAGCTTCTCCAAAAGTCTGTATGAAACCATATGCTTTGATCACACTATGAAAGTGTATATTCCAACTCCGAGATGCTTGCACCAGTCCATAAATGGATCGCTGGAGTTTGCACACTTTCTTAGCACCTTTAGGATCGATAAAACCTTCTGGTTGCATCATAAAGAACTCTTCTTTAAGAAATCCATTAAGGAATGCAGTTTTGACATCCATTTGCCAAATTTCATAATCATAAAATCCGGCAATTGCTAACATGATTTAGACAGACCTAAGAATCGCTACGGGTAAGGAGGTCTCATTGTAGTTAACTCCTTGAACTTGTCGAAAACCTTTCACAACAAGTCGAGCTTTGTAGACAGTAACATTACCATCAGCGTCAGCCTTCTTCTTGAAGATCCATTCATTCTCTATGGCTTGCCGATCACCGGGCAAGTCAACCAAAGTCCACACTTTGTTCTCATCTCAGATTTCATGGCCTCAAGCCATTTCGTGGAATCTGGGCTCATCATCGCTTCCTCATAGTTCGTAGGTTCGTCGTGGTCCAGTAACATGACTTCTAGAACAGGATTACCGTACCACTCTGGTGAGGATCGTAATTTGGTTGACCTACGAGGTTTGGTAGTAACTTGATCTGAAGTTTCATGCTCATCATCATTAGCTTCCTCACTAATTGGTGTAGGAATCACTGGAACTGATTTCTATGATGAACTACTTTCCAATTCCGGAGAAGGTACAATTACCTCATCAAGTTCTACTTTCCTCCCACTCGCTTCTTTTGAGATAAACTCCTTCTCTAGAAAGGATCCATTCTTAGCAACGGATATCTTGCCTTCGGATCTGTGATAGAAGGTGTACCCAACAGTTTCCTTTGGGTATCCTATGAAGACGCATTTCTTCGATTTGGGTTCGAGCTTATCAGGTTGAAGCTTTTTCACATAAGCATCGCAGCCCCAAACTTTAAGAAACGACAACTTAGGTTTCTTGCCAAACCATATTTCATATGGTGTCGTCTCAACGGTTTTAGATGGTGCCCTATTTAACGTGGATGCAGCCATCTCTAAAGCATAACCCCAAAATGATAGCGGTAGATCAGTAAGAGACATCATAGATTGCACCATATCAAATAAAGTATGGTTACGACGTTCAGACACACCATTACGCTGTGGTGTTCCAGGTGGCGTGAGTTGCGAAACTATTACACATTGTTTCAAACAAACTCCAAACTCATAAATCAAATATTCACCTCCACGATCAGATCGGAGAAACTTTATTTTTTTTGTTACGATGATTTTCCACTTCACTCTGAAATTCTTTGAACTTTTCAAATGTTTCATACTTATGTTTCATTAAGTAGATATATCCATATCTACTCAAATCAACTGTGAAGGTCAGAAAATAATGATACCCGCCGCGAGCCTCAACACTCATCGGACCGCATACATCAGTATGTATTATTTCCAATAAGTCAGTGGCTCGCTCCATTATTCCAGAGAACGGAGTCTTAGTCATCTTGCCCATGAGGCATGGTTCACAAGTATGAAGTGATTCCAAAAGCCCATCAGCATGGAGTTTCTTCATGCGCTTTACACCAATATGACCTAAACGGAAGTGCCACAAATAAGTTGCACTATCATTATTAACTTTGCATCTTTTGGCTTCAATATTATGAATATGTGTATCACTATGATCGAGATTCAAGAAAAATAGACCACTCATCAAGGGTGCATGACCATAAAAGATATTACTCATATAAATAGAACAACCATTATTCTCTAATTTAAATGAATAACTGTCTCGCATCAAACAAGATCCAGATATAATGTTCATGCTCAACACTGGCACCAAATAAAAATTATTCAGGTCTAAAACTAATACTGAAGGTAGATGTAGAGGTAGCGTGCCCAAAGCGATCACATCAACCTTGGAACCATTTCCAACGCGCATCGTCACCTCGTCCTTAGCCAATTTTCGTTTAATCCGTAGCCCCTGTTTCTAGTTGCAAATATGTACAACAGAACCAGTATCAAATACCCAGGCGCTACTATGAGCATTAGTAAGGTATACATCAATAACATGTATATCAAATATACCTTTCACTTTGCCATCTTTCTTATCCGCCAAATTCTTGGGGAAGTTCCGCTTCCAGTGACCAGTCCCTTTGCAGTAGAAACACTCAGTTTCATGCTTAGGTCCAGACTTGGGGTTCTTCCCTTGAGCAACAACTTGCTTGCTATTCTTCTTGAAGTTCCCTTTCTTCCCTTTGCCATTTTTTCTTGAAACTAGTGGTCTTGCTAACCATCAACAATTGATGCTCCTTCTTGATTTCTACCTCTACATCCTTTAGCATCGCGAAGAGCAAGGGAATTGTCTTTCCGGTCCCTTGCAAATTATAGTTCATCACGAAGCCTTTATAGCTTGGTGGCAGTGATCAAAGAACTATGTCAGTGACACTATCATCAGGAAGATTAATTCCCAGCTGAGTCAAGTGGTTATGGTACCTAGACATTATGAGCATGTGATCACTGACAAAACTGTTCTCCTCCATTTTGCAGCTATCAAACTTATTGGAGACTTCATATCTCTCAACTCGGGCATTTGCTTGAATATTAACTTCAACTCCTGGAACATCTCATATGCTCCATGACGTTCAAAACGTCTTTGAAGTCCCGATTCTAAGCCGTAAATCATGGCACACTGAACTATCGAGTAGTCATCAGCTTTAGTCTGCCAGATGTTCATAACGTCCGGAGTTGCTCCTGCAGCAGGTCTTGCACCTAGTGGTGCTTCCAGGACATAATTCTTCTATGCGGCAATGAGGATAATCCTCAACTTACGACCCTGTCCGTGTAGTTGCTACCATCTTCTTTCAACTTAGCTTTCTCTAGGAACGCATTAAAATTCAAGGGAACGGTAGCATGGGCCATTGATCTACAACAACATTGATATACAAAAACTACCAGGACTAAGTTCACGATAAATTAAAGTTCAATTAATCATATTACTTAAGAAGTCCCACTTAGATAGACATCCCTCTAGTCATCTAAATGATCACGTGATCCATATCAACTAAACCATGTCCGATCATCACGTGAGATAGAGTAGTTTTCAATGGTGAACATCACTATGTTGGTCATATCTACTATATGATTCACGTTTGACCTTTCGGTCTGGGTGTTCCGAGGACATATCTGCATATTCTAGGCTCGTCCAGTTTAACCCAAGTATTTTGCATGTGCAAACCTGGCTTGCACCCGTTGTATGTGAACATAGAGCTTATCACACCCGATCATCACGTGGTGTCTCGGCATGACGAACTATAGCAATGGTGCATACTCAGGGAGAACACTTATACCTTGAAATTTAGTGAGGGATCATCTTATAATGCTACTGCCGTGCTAAGCAAAATAAGATGCATAAAATATAAACATCACATGCAATCAAAATATGTGACATCATATGGCCATCATCATCTTGTGCCTTTGATCTCCATCTGAAGCACTGTCATGATCTCCATCGTCACTGGCTTGACACCTTGATCTTCATCATAGCGTCGTTGTTGTCTCGCCAACTATTTCTTCTATGACTATCGCTACCGCTTAGTGCTAAAGTAAGCAATTACATGGCAATTGCATTTCATACAATAAAGCGACAACCATAAGGTTCCTACCGGTTCCTGATAACTTTTACAAAACATGATCATCTGATACAACAATTTATAGCTCATCACGTCTTGACCATATCACATCACAACATGCCCTGCAAAAACAAGTTAGAGGTCCTCTACTTTGTTGTTGCATGTTTTATGTGGCTGCTATGGGCTTCTAGCAAGAACTGTTCTTAGATATGCATCAAAACCACAACGATTTTTCGTCAAGTGTGTTGTTTTAACCTTCAACAAGGACCGACCGTAGTCAAATTCGATTCAACTAAATTTGGAGAAACAGACACCCGCCAACCACCTGTGTGCAAAGCATGTCGGTAGAACCGGTCTCATGAACGTGGTCAGGTAATGTTGGTCCGGGCCGCTTCATCCAACAATACCGCCGAATAAAAATAAGATGTTGGTGGTAAGCAGTATGACTATTATCGCCTACAACTCATTGTGTTCTACTCGTGAATATAATCTAGGCATAGACCTGGCTCGGATGCCACTGTTGGGGACGTAGCATGCAATTTCAAAAATTCCTACGATCAAGCAAGATCTATCTAGGATATGCATAGCAACGAGAGGGGAGAGTGTGTCCACGTACCCTCGTAGACCAAAAGCAGAAGCGTTAGGTTAACGCGGTTGATGTTGTCGAACGTCTTCACGATCCAACCAATCTTAGTACCGAACGTACGGCACCTCCGTGTTCAGCACACGTTCAGCTCGATGACGTCCCTCAAACTCTTGATCCAGAAAGGGTCGAGGGAGAGTTTCGTCAGCACGATGGTGTGGTGACGGTGATGGTGATGTGATCCGCACAGGGCTTCGCCTAAGCATTACAACGCTATGACCAGAGGACTAAACTGTGGAGGGGGCACGGCACACGGCTAAGAGAACAATTTATATATCTTTGGGGTGCCCCCCGCCCCCGTATATAAAGGAGGGGGCGTTCCATGGGGGGAGTCCTACTAGGACTCCACTCCTAGTAGGATTCGCCCCCCCCTTTTCCTTTCTTCCACCGGAGGGAAAAGGAAGGAGAGGGAGAGGGAAGGGAAAGGGGGTCGCGCCCCTCCTCCTTGTCCTATTCAAACTCCCTAGGAGGGGGCGCGCGCCACCCCCCTTGTCGTGGTATTCTCACGGGGGGGTGCAAGATGACATACGCCACAAGGTGGCTTCGTGTGAGGGCAAGACTGCTGCTGATAGGCCCGGGAGCGGGTATGCGAATAGCACGCGGTAGTTTACCTAGGTTCTGGGCTCTCTGGAGAGATAACGCCCCTACTCCTGCATGTCTGAGTATATGTGGTATATCTATAGTACAGAGTGCTCCTGGAGCTGTATCTAGATGAGTGCTATACGCTACTAGCCTCATGTATGTATATGTGGCCGGGATGAGCAAGCATGCTCTAGTGGCCGAATGAGTATGTGCTCATACGTGTGTGAGGATGGATGGATGGCTAGCTATATATAGTGTGTAGTGGGCATGGGACATGGCGTTGGTTGTAAGCTACCTTGGGTAGCTTACAAGCCAAGCTATGTATGGGGCATGGTGCATGTCATGCTTGTCCCTTGGGCACTTTATAGAATAGTGCCAAGGGGACAGGTACACTGTAGATGATGGCGTCATGGTACAGCTGTCTCGTCCGCGGTATGGCCATCCCGTCGGGGTCTTGTCGATGTCGGGTCGGGCTGTAGTCGGCAGCCGGCTGGTTGGCGCAGTCGGCAGCCGACTGGTTGGCATAGTCGGCAGCCGGCTGGTTGGCGCAGTCGGCAGCCGGCAGTCGGCAGCCAGCCGGGCAGAGCAGTCGGACGGGGAGCCGACAGGAGCGGTCGGGCAGTCGGACTGAGGGGCTTTACTAGCCCCGATGTCTTGATTTATTGTCTCGCCGTCTTCGGGGTATCCGTGTCCAATTACTCCAACAGTAGCCCCCAAGCCTCCAGGCAACTTGGCAAAGTTGGGCGGAGGTTTTTTGGCAAGTGTTCATGGAAATGATCATGAAAAAGACAAAGTTAGTCCACGCAGATATATCGAATGTTTGCTTTTAGCATTGCAAGTTTTATGCGGAGGGTGCTGACTCGGTTTCGTCCGAGCCCCCTTAATCTTTTTCGTGTTCCCTCCGCTTTTTGACTTGTGCTCTTGCTTGCCAGACAGCCGCTCTGTGGTCTGTGGCTGAAGTGGGCCGCGAAGTGGAGTGTACAATACTCAGAGTCTGGGAGCAGATTCAACCGAGTAGATACTTGTAAAGGAAACGGCTGGATTGCCTGATCCATTTTTCTTCCCAGACGTTTTTCGCGTGGGTGGCCTCCAGCGTTCACTCTTGCTAGTCGTACAGCCTCTCTGCGGTCTGTGACTAAGAGTGGGCCTTTGGTATCGCGCACGGTACTAAGCCGTCTACGGGAACTAACGTCTCAGGCCAAGCGGCCAGCCCCCGGGCCAACTCTGGCTTGCGCCGGGGCGAACAGTGATGCTACTGTAATAAAATGGGAGATAGCCCCCGAGCATCGCTCGGGGTTATCCGTGCTCTTGCGGTGCAAAAATATGCGGGTGAGGAGCTCACATTGATTTTTGTGTAGCCGAGGCGGAGTTCGCCGAAGACAGCCGGCGCGGCTCAACGCTTGCTGAGCGCGCCGGCGCACCCGCTGGGTGTAGTCTTCGAGCCTCCGGTTGCCTGAAGGGGGTCCCGGCCGGTCAGGCTCGACCGGCCAGGCGGCGAGGCGTCTTGCAGCATATTTTTTCTTCTTGTTCTCTTCTGTCGGCTGCTGGAAGCCGGGCAAAACTCTTCTCTTGTCTGCAATCTTCGCGGGGGCGCGTCAGCGCACCCGCTGGGTGTAGCCCCCGAGATCGGGGCCAACAGCTGAGCAGTCGGTCCGGATCTCCCGGCAACTACTTTGTCTTGTCCTTTTTCCATCTTCAGCCATCGGGCGGGCGGACTCCGACACAGCAGTCGGGCTCTGTGCAGCCGATCAGGCGGCCAGCAGTTGGACGCACATCTGGCAGTCGGACGCACATTTCTTTTTTTTTCTTATTTCTCTTGTCTGACTGCATGTCGGACACCACCGCCCGGCCACTTTTTTTTCTTATTTCTCTTGTCCCAGCCGACTCCACGCGAGCAGCTGGATCCCACTTCCTTTTTCTTCTTATTCTTTTTTTTCTCTTTTATTTCTTTCTCCGCCTCCGCAGCCGGCAATAGAGTGTACAGACGCAACCGGCGGGAGTCGGGCATGGCGCGCAGCGGAGCGACGCCCCGCGGAGGGAGGCGGAGCCGGCCAGGCAAGGTGGCAAGCGGGGCCGGCATGCGGGAGCCGGCGCAGGCGAGCACGGCGGGCAGAAGCCGGCGCAAAGCCAGTAGGCGGCCGGGTCACGCAGCCCGCAGGCCGGGCTCGGAGTCGGCACGGAGCCAGCAGGCGGCCGGGCCGCATAGCCGGCAGGCCGGGTTTGGAGTCGGCGCGGGGCGCACCCGGGAGGCGGAGCGAAGCCGGCACGGGGAAGGAGTCAGAGCCTGGTGCGTCGAGGAGGTGGAGCGGGGCCAGAGCCGGAAGGGGCTGTCGCGGAAGCCGGCCAGGGCGCGCGGGGGCCGGCCATCTCGGGGCGGGGAACCGGCGCGGGGCTGCCGCGAAGCTGGCAGTAGGAGCGGGCGCGGAGCCGGGTTGCGGGAAGCCGGAGCCGACGCAGGGGACCCGGCTCAGAGCACCCGGCGGGGAGGAGCCGGCGCGGAGAGATCGGAAGCGGCTTCCGCGACGGGAGGCCGAGCTCGGGGCGCGGGAGTCGGCGTGCGTAGTGGGCATGGGCAGTCGGTAGAATGAGTGTGTGCTCATACGTGTGTGAGGATGGATGGATGGCTAGCTATATATAGTGTGTAGTGGGCATGGGACATGGCGTTGGTTCTAAGCTACCTTGGGTAGCTTACAAGCCAAGCCATGTATGGGGCATGGTGCATGTCATGCTTGTCCCCTGGGCACTTTATAGAATAGTGCCAAGGGGACAGGTACACTGTAGATGATGGCGTTGCGGTACAGTTGTCTCATCCGCGGTATGGCCGTCCCATCGGGGTCTTGTCGGTGTCGAGTCGGGCTGCAGTCGGCAACCAGCTGGTTGGCGCAATCGGCAGTCGGCAGCCCGCCAGGCAGAGCAGTCGGACGGGGAGCCGTCAGGAGCGGCCGGGCAGTCGGACTGAGGGGCTTTGCTAGCCCCGATGTCTTGATTTATTGTCTCGCTGTCTTCGGGGTATCAGTGTCCAATTACTCCGACACCCCTCGGGCTTCACTCTCTCTCCCTTAGGCCCATGTAGGCCCAACACTTCCCCGGGGGGTTTCGGTAACCCCTCGGTACTCCGGAAAAATACCCGGATGATAACCCACAAGTATAGGGGATCGCAACAGTTTTTGAGGGTAGAGTATTCAACCCAAATTTATTGATTCGACACAAGGGGAGCCAAAGAATATTCTCAAGTATTAAAAGTTGAGTTGTGAATTCAACCGCACCTGAGAGACTTAATATCTGCAGCAAGGTGTTTAGTAGCAAAGTAATATGGAAGTAACGGTAATGGTGGCAAAAATAACAGTAGCAGTTTTGTAGTGATTGTAACTGTGGCAACAGAAAAGTAACTAAGCAAAGATCAATATGTGAAAAGGATCGTAGCCATTGGATCAGTGATGGATAATTATGTCGAATGCGATTCCTCATGCAACAGTTATAACATAGGGTGACACAGAACTAGCTCGAGTTCATCAATGTAATGTAGGCATGTATTCCGAATATAGTCATACATGCTTATGGAAAAGAACTTGCATGACATCTTTTGTCCTACCCTCCCATGGCAGCGGGGTCCTATTGGAAACTAAGGGATATTAAGGCCTCCTTTTAATAGAGTACCGAAACAAAGCATTAACACTTACTAAATACATGAACTCCTCAAACTACGGTCATCACCGGGAGTGGTCCCGATTATTGTCACTTCGGGGTTACCGGATCATAACACATAGTAGGTGACTATTGACTTGCAAAATAGGATCAAGAACTCACATATATTTGTGAAAACATAATAGGTTCAGATCTGAAATCATGGCACTCGGGCCCTAGTGACAAGCATTAAGAATAGCAAAGTCATAGCAACATCAATCTCAGAACATAATGGATACTAGGGATCAAACCCTAACAAAAGTAACTCGATTACATGATAAATCTCATCCAACCCATCACTATCCAGCAAGCCTACGATGGAATTACTCACGCACGGCGGTGAGCATCATGAAATTGGTGATGGAGGAAGGTGATGACGATGGCGACGGATTCCCCTCTCCGGAGCCCCGAACGGTCTCCAGTTCATCCCTCCCAAGAGAGATTAGGGCTTGGCGGTGGCTCCATATCGTAAAACATGATGAATCCTTCTCCTTTATTTTTTTTCTCCTCGAACATGAATATATAGAGTCGGAGATGAGGTCGGTGGAGCATCAGGGGGCCCACGAGACAGGGGGGCGCGCCCCCCACCCTCGTGGACAGGGTGTGGCCCCCCTGACGTTGATCCTTTCACCAGTATTCTTTATATATTCCAAAAATATTCTTCGTGAACTTTCAGGTCATTCCCAGAACTTTTATTTCTGCACAAAAATAACACCATGGCAATTCTGTTGAAAACAGCGTCAGTCTGGGTTAGTTCCATTCAAATCATGCAAGTTAGAGTCCAAAACAAGGTCAAAAGTGTTTGGAAAAGTAGATACGATGGAGACGTATCAACTCCCCCAAGCTTAAACATTTGCTTGTCCTCAAGCAATTCAGTTGACAAACTTAAAGTGATAAAGAAAAACTTCTACAAACTCTGTTTGATCTTTTTGTTGTAAATATGTAAAGCCAACATTCAAGTTTTCAACAAAGATTATGAACTAACCATAATCATAATAACTTTTAGGTCTCATGTTTACTCATATCAATGGCATAATCAACTAGCAAGCAATAATAATAAATCTCGGATGACAACACTTTATCAAAACAATCATAATACGATATAACAAGATGGTATCTCGCTAGCCCTTTCTGTGACCGCAAAACATCAATGCAGAGCACCTCTGAAGATCAAGGACTGACTAAACATTGTAATTCATGGTAAAAGAGATCCAGTCATACTCAATGTAAACTAATAGTAATACATGCAAATGACAGCGGTGCTCTCCAACTGGTGCTTCTTATTAAGAGGATGATGACTCAACATAAAAGTAAATAGATAGGCCCTTCTCAGAGAGAAGCAGGGATTTGCAGAGGTGCCAGAGCTCGATTTTGAAATAGAGATGAATAATATTTTGAGTGGTATACTTTAATTGTCAACATAACAACCGAGAGATCTCGATATCTTCCATGCTACACACATTATAGGCGGTTCCCAAACAGAATGGTAAAGTTTATACTCCCCCTACCACCAACAAGCATCAATCCATGGCTTGTCCGAAACAACGGGTGTCTCCAACTAACAACAATCCTGGGGGAGTTTTGTTTGCAATTATTTTAATTTAAGCATGGGACTGGGCATCCCGGTTACCAACCATTTTCTTGTGAATGAGGAGCGGAGTCCACTCCTCTTGAGAATAACCCACCTAGCATGGAAGATATAGACAGCCCTAGTTGATACATGAGCTATTCGAGCATACAGAACAGAATTTCATTTGAAGGTGTAGAGTTTGGCACACACAAATTTACTTGGAACGGCAGGTAGATACCACATATAGGAAGGTATGGTGGACTCCTATGGAATAACTTTTGGGGTTTATGGAAGTGGATGCACAAGTAGTATTCCCGCTTAGTACAAGTGAAGGCTGTAAAGAGATTGGGAAGCGACCAGCTAGAGAGCGACAATAGTCATGAACATGCATTAAAATTAATCAACACTGAGTGCAAGCATGAGTAGGATATAATTCACCATGAACATAAATATCGTGGAGGCTATGTTGATTTTGTATCAACTACATGCATGAACATGTGCCAAGTCAAGCCACTCGAATCGTTCAAAGGAGGATACCACCCTATCATACCACATCACAACCATTTTAAAGCATGTTGGCACGCAAGGTAAACCATTATAAACTCCTAGCTAATTAAGCATGGAATGAGCAATTATAATCTCTAATTGTCATTGCTAACATGTTTCATTCATAATAGGCTGAATCAGGAATGATGAACTAATCATATTTACAAAAACAAGATAGGTCGAGTTCATACCAGCTTCTCTCATCTGAATCAGTCCATCATATATCGTCATTATTGCCTTTCACTTGCACGACCAAATGGTGTGGATAATAATAATAATAATGCACGTGCATTGGACTAAGCTGGAATCTGCAAGCATTCAATACAAGGGAGAAGACAAGGTAATATGGGCTCTTTGTTAAATCAACAATAATGCATATAAGAGCCACTCAACATTTTCATCATGGTCTTCTCCTCTCGACCCCCAAAGAAAAGAAAAGAAACAAAACTATTTACACGGGAAAGCTCCCAACAAGCAAAAGAAAAACAAGAAATCTTTTTGGGTTTTCTTTTAATTACTACTACTACTACAAGCATGGAAAGTAAACTAGCTAAAAGCTACAACTATTTTTTTGGTTTTTCTTAAGGTTTTTCAAACACACAACAATAAGGCTTTAAAAATAAAATAAACTAGCATGGATGATACAATGAAAAAGTATGAGCACCGACAACTAGCATGAGTGTGCGAATATAAATGCAATGTCAGTGAGAAATACGTACTCCCCCAAGCTTAGGCTTTTGGCCTAAGTTGGTCTATGGCCATGGCTCAAAGCCTCCCTCTCCGGTGTACGGAGGAGTATCCTCTAGGTGCCACTGGTTGGCAATATCCTCCGGATCCCACTGATAAACAGACTGCCGATAAGGATCAAGGGGTGGCTCCGGCTCGGGCTCTGGAGCTGATGTCAGGCTCCGGTAGGCATGAATGGCATTCGGCAAAATGAGGTACATGCCTAAAAATATTTTAAACAAAGAGGGCGCAGGCAAGGTAATAATCTCATAGTAGTTTTTATCAAATATCAATCTATACTTAAGCATCTTCTTTTTATCCTTAACAATGAAATCATGTGCTACCATACTATTATAATCTAGAAAAATAGGGTGCAGCAACTATTCCTCTTTCTCATAATGCCTAATAGGTATCTAAAGTGTGCAGCAAGGCACGAAGCAAAGATGCCTCCAAAGATGGGACCCTTTGTACGGTTCAGATTTAACCGTTTAGCAACAATAGCACCTAAACTGAAAGTGGAATCACGAAACAAAGCATGGCACAAAATAACAATATCAGGGACACTAAGGTTTCCACTGTTCCCGCGGCCAATCAAGCATCTACTAGCAAATATTGCAAAGTAACGTAGAATAGGAAAATGTATGCTAGTAATTCTTGCATCAGAAACTTTCCTTGTTTCCCCTATAGCAATCATATCAATAAATCCCTCCACATCATTACGATGTGGTTCCTCTATGCTGCCCGCAAAGGGTATCTTACAGACCCTACAAAACTCATATAGTGGCATCTCCTTAACCTCATCATATAAATGAAATTCCACCGAAGGTGGTGATTTCTTAGCATGAAAGTAAAAAAAATTCACAAAAATATTAGTGAGGAGGAGATACTGTTCGCGCTGGTCACGGAGGAAGTCAACGAGGCCTACATTCTCAGCCAAATAATAAAAGTCTTCATAAATCCCAGCTGCTCTCAAGAACTCATCACAAGGCCACTCGCACGGCCGAACTTCCGAAGTGCGAGGGAGATTATATTTGGGCTTCTTATTCTCTTCACTTTGCTTATCCTTCGAGCTTCGGCTCGAAGAGCCCCTCAACAATCTCTTCATCATTTTCTTTCTTTAAAAAATTTCTGAAATTTTTAGTGACTAATAATAAAAGTGAATCAAACTCAACAAGATTGATAGCAACTACTCCCACAAGTGCCTAGAGACCATATCATGCATTAAAACTACTTTTGACCACATAAATTTGACATGCAAGCTCAAGAACAGGGTCACCTAAGCAGCAAAAATTTGTAATAAATAAAGCACTAGAACAAAAACTAATTGGACCATTAGAGGAGTCACAAACCAAAGAACAATCCCCCAAAGCAGTTTTGTGAATGGAGCTTTGAGCAAGGAGATCGAAATGGCAGCAAGATGAGCTAGAACTCGGGTTTGAGCTGGTGGAGGATTTTTTCTGGAGGAAGACAAAGTGTGTGGGTGTGAGAATAAGTGGAGGGGGCCCACGTGGGGTCCATGAGGCAGGGGGCGCGCCCCAGGGGGTGGGCGCGCCCTGGACCCTCGTGGCTAGGTGGTGTGGCCCCCTGGTGTGTTCTTAGTGCCAATAATTCTTAAATATTCTAGAAAAAATCATATAAAATTTTCAGGACATTTGGAGAACTTTTATTTTCGGGGTATGTTTTTATTGCAAGGATAATTCAGAAAACAAAAAGAAAATACTATTTTTGCTTTATTTAATCTAAATAACAGAAAGTAAAAGGAGGGTACAGAGGGTTGTGTTTCTAACTTCATCCATCTCATGCTCATCAAAAGGAACCCACTAACAAGGTTCATCAAGTCTTGTTAACAAACTCATTCCGAATCGCATGAAACCGGAGAATTTTCGAATAACACTAAGTTACCTTAACGGGGATATGCACATCCCCAGCAATAAGAATATCATATTTCTTCTTGACAGTAGGAAGAGGAAATTCAAAACCTCCAATAGTAATCGTTGAAGTTTTTCCAATAGAATTAATACTGTGGACTTGAGGTTGTTTCCTCATAAAGTGTACCATATGCTCATTACCATTAACATGAAAAGTGACATTGCCTTTGTTGCAATCAATAACAGCCCCTGCAGTATTCAAAAGGGGTCTACCAAGAATAATAGACATACTATCGTCCTCGGGAATATCAAGAATAACAAAGTCCGTTAAAGTAGTAATGTTTGCAACCACAACAGGCACATCCTCACAAATACCGACAGGTATAGCAGTTGATTTATCGGCCATTTGCAAATATATTTCAGTAGGTGTCAACTTACTCAAATCAAGTCTATGATATAAAGAGAGAGGCATAATACTAACACCGGCTCCAAGAAAAAATAAAGCAGTGTTAACATAGTTTCTTTTAATGGAGCATGGTATAGTTGGTACTCCTGGATCTCCTAATTTCTTTGGTATTCCACCCTTAAAAGTATAATTAGCAACCATGTTGGAAATTTCAGCTTCCGGTGTCTTTCTTTTATCTGTAACAATATCTTTCATATACTTGGCATAAGGATTCATTTTAAGCATATCAGTCAAACGCATACGCAGAAAGATAGGTCTAATCATTTCAGCAAAGCGCTCAAAATCCTCATCATCCTTTTTCTTGGAAGGTTTAGGAGGAAAAGGCATGGGTTTCTGGACCCATGGTTCTCTTTCTTTACCATGCTTCCTAGCAACGAAGTCTCTCTTATCATAACGTTGATTCTTTGATTGTGGGTTATCAAGATCAACAACAGGTTCAATCTCTACATCATTGTTATTGCTAGGTTGAGCATCAACATGAACATCATCATTAACATTATCACTAGGTTCATGTTCATTACGAGATTGTGTTTCAGCATCAGAAATAGAAATATCATTGGGATTCTCAGGTGTGTCAACAACAGGTTCACTAGAAGCATGCAAAGTCCTATCATTTTTCATTTTCTTCTTCTTAGAAGAACTAGGTGCATCAACATTAGTTCTTTGAGAATCTTCCTCAATTCTCTTAGGGTGGCCCTCAGGATACAAAGGTTCCTGAGTCATTTTACCCCCTCTAGTCACAACTCTAACAACATTTTCATTTTTCTTATTATTTAATTCATTGAGCAAATCATTATAAGCTTTAAGTACTTGTTCTACTTGAGTGGTAACCATAGAAGCATGTTTTCTAATAAGTTTAAGTTCACCTTTAACTCTAGATATATAATCACTCAAGTGTTCAATCATATAAGCATTGTGTTTCAATTGTCTACCAACATAAGCATTGAAGTCTTCTTGTTTAACCATAAAATTATCAAACTCATCCAAGCATTGGCTAGCAAACTTAGTAGATGGGATTTCACCCTTATCAAATCTATAGAGAGAATTTACCTTTACTACCTGTGTCGGGTTATCAATACCATGTATTTCTTCAATAGGCGTTAAATTTTTAACATCTTCAGCTTTAATATCGTTTTCTTTCATAGATTTCTTTGCCTCTTGCATATCTTCAAGGCTGAGAAATAGAATACCCCTTCTCTTCGGAGTTGGCTTAGGAGTTGGTTCAGGAATTGTCCAATCATTTTCTTTACTCAACATATTATTTAATAGCAATTCAGCTTGATCAACAGTTCTTTCCCTGAAAACACAACCAGCACAACTATACAGGTGGTCTCTGAAAGCATCGGTTAGTCCATTATAAAAGATATCAAGTATTTCATTTTTCTTGAGAGGATTATCAGGCAAAGCATTAAGTAATTGGAGAAGCCTCCCCCAAGCTTGTGGGAGACTCTCTTCTTCAATTTTCACAAAATTATATATTTCCCTTAAGGCAGCTTGTTTCTTATGAGCGGGCAAATATTTAGCAGAGAAGTAATAAATCATATCCTGGGGACTACGCACACAACCAGGATCAAGAGAATTAACCCATGTTTTAGCATCACCCTTTAATGAGAACGAAAACAACTTAAAGATAAAGTAATAGCGAGTTTTCTCATCATTAGTGAACATGTTGGCTATATCATTTAATTTAGTAAGATGTGCCACAATAGTTTCAGATTCATAGCCATAAAAAGGATCAGATTCAACCAAAGTGATTAACTCAGGATCGACAGAGAATTCATAATCCTTATCAGAAATACAGATAGGTGAAGTAGCAAAAGCAGGGTCATATTTCATTCTAGCATTCAAAGATTTTTCTTTCAACTTAGCTAACAGTTTCTTAAGATCATATCTATCATTGCAAGCTAAAAAGTCTCTAGCGGTTTCTTCATCCATAACATAACCCTCAGGCATAACAGGCAATTCATATTTAGGGGGAGAATCTTCATCATCACTTTCATCAATATTATCAGTTTCAATAATTTCATTCTCTCTAACCCTAGCAAGTTGTTCATCAAGAAATTCACCTAGTGGCATAGTATTATCAAGCATAGAAGTAGTTTCATCATAAGCATCATGCAAAGCAGAAGTGGCATCCTCAATAACATGCGACATATTAGAATGAATAGTAGGAGTAGGTGTCGCAAGTTTACTCATAACAGAAGGTGAATCAAGTGCAGAGCTAGATGGCAGTTCCTTACCTCCCCTCGTAGTTGAGGGAAAAATCTTGGTTCTTTCATCTTTCAAGTTCTTCATAGTGATCAACAGATATAAATCCCAAGTGACTCAAAGAATAGAGCTATGCTCCATGGCAATTGTGCCAGAAAATAGTCTTGATAACCCACAAGTATAGGGGATAGCAACAGTTTTCGAGGGTAGAGTATTCAACCCAAATTTATTGATTCAACACAAGGGGAGCCAAAGAATATTCTCAAGTATTAACTGTTGAGTTGTCAATTCAACCGCACCTGAAAGACTTAATATCTGCAGCAAGGTATTTAGTAGCAAAGTAATATGGAAGTAACGGTAACGGTGGCAAAAGTAACAGTAGCAGTTTTGTAGTGATTGTAACAGTGGCAACGGAAAAGTAACTAAGCAAAGATCAATATGTGAAAAGCTCGTAGGCATTGGATTAGTGATGGATAATTATGTCGGATGTGATTCCTGATGCAATAGTTATAACATAGGGTGACACAGAACTAGCTCCAGTTCATCAATCTAATGTAGGCATGTATTCCGAATATAGTCATATGTGCTTATGGAAAAGAACTTGCATGACATCTTTTGTCCTACCCTCCCGTGGCAGCGGGGTCCTATTGGAAACTAAGGGATATTAAGGCCTCCTTTTAATAGAGTACCGGAACAAAGCATTAACACTTAGTGAATACATGAACTCCTCAAACTACGGTCATCACCGGGAGTGGTCCCGATTATTGTCACTTCGGGGTTATCGGATCATAACACATAGTAGGTGACTATTGACTTGCAAAATAGGATCAAGAACTCACATATATCATGAAAACATAATAGGTTCAGATCTGAAATCATGGCACTCGGGCCCTAGTGACAAGCATTAAGCATAGCAATGTCATAGCAACATCAATCTCAGAACATAATGGATACTAGGAATCAAACCCTAACAAAACTAACTTGATGACATGATAAATCCCATCCAACCCATCACCGTCCAGCAAGCCTATGATGGAATTACTCACGCACGGTGGTGAGCATCATGAAATTGGTGATGGAGGAAGGTTAATGATGACGATGGCGACGGATTCCCCTCTCCGGAGCCCCGAACGGACTCCAGATCAGCCCTCCCGAGAGAGATTAGGGCTTGGTGACGGGTCCATATCGTAAAACGCGATGAATCCTTCTCCTTGATTTTTTCTCCCCGAACATGAATATATAGAGTCGGAGTTGATGTCAGTGGAGCATCAGGGGGCCCACGAGACAGGGGGCGCGCCCCAGGGGGGTGGGCGTGCCCCCCACCCTCTTGGATAGGGTGTGGGCCCCCTAACGTTGATTCTTTCGCCAGTATTTTTTATATATTCCAAAAAAATTCTCCGTGAAGTTTCAGGTCATTCCGAAAACTTTTATTTCTGCACAAAAACCACACCATGGCAATTCTGCTGAAAACAGCGTCAGTCCAGGTTAGTTACATTCAAATCATGCAAGTTAGAGTCCAAAACAAGGTTAAAAGTGTTTGGAAAAGTAGATACGATGGTGACGTATCAGCGGATCACTTGGAACCATTCCGATGTCCGAATACTACCTTCCAATATATGAATCTTTACCTCTCGACCATTTTGAGACTGCTCGTCATGTCCGTGATCTCATCCGGGACTCCGAACAAACTTCGGTCACCAAAACACATAACTCATAATACAAATCGTCATCGAACTTTAAGAGTGCGGACCCTACGGGTTCGAGAACTATGTAGACATGACCGAGACACATCTCCGGTCAATAACCAATAGCGAAACCTGGGTGCTCATATTGGTTCCTACATATTCTATGAAGAACTTTGTCGGTCAAACCGCAATAACAACATACGTTATTCCCTTTGTCATCGGTATGTTACTTGCCCAAGATTCGATCGTCGGTATCATCATACCTAGTTCAATCTCGTTACCGGCAAGACTCTTTACTCGTTCCGTAATACATCATCCTGCAACTAACTCATTAGTCACATTGCTTGCAAGGCTTATAGTGATGTGCATTACCGAGAGGGCCCAGAGATACCTCTTTGATAATCAGAGTGACAATTCCTAATCTTGATCTATGCCAACCCAACAAACACCTTCAGAGACACCTATAGAGCATATTTATAATCATGCAGTTATGTTGTGACATTTGATAGCACACAAGGTGTTCCTCCGGTATTCGGGAGTTGCGTAATCTCATAGTCAGAGGAATATGTATAAGTCATGAAGAAAGCAATAGCAATAAAACATAACGATCATTATGCTAAGCTAATTGATGGGTCTTGTCCATCACATCATTCTCTAATGATGTGATCCCGTTCATAAAATGACAACACAAGTCTATCTTTGATTAACGAGCTAGTCTAGTAGAGGCATACTAGGGGCACTCTGTTTTGTCTATGTATTCACACATGTACTAAGTTTCCGGTTAATAGAATTCTAGCATGAATAATAAACATTTATCATGATATAAGAAAATATAAATAACAAATTTATTTTTGCCTCTAGGGCATATTTCCTTCACAAGCATGGTACCGGGATGGAAGACATGGTGCAAGACTTTGATGATGCTCGGGACTCGGATGATGAGATGGAGGAATCTGCAAAGGCCTTTAATGAAATGTTGCAGTCTTCAAAACGTCCTCTCCACGAGCACATTGAGCTTTGTCAGCTTGACGTCATCTCACAAATAATGGCTCTGAAAGCTCAATTCAACCTGGGCAGAGAATGCTACGACGCAATGATGACAGTATTTGGACCTTTTCTACCCAAAGGTCGTGTACTACCTGCAAACCTGTACCAGTCAAACAAAATCCTCTGTGCTCTTAAGATGCCCTATGAGAAGATACATGCCTATGAGAAAGGATGTGCCTTATTTAGGCTTCAGTATGCGTACTTGAACTATTGTCCCATTTGCAACTCATCCAGGTATGTTGTGGTAGACAACGGTATGGGTGAGAAGACACAGACCAAAATCCCCGTTAATGTTCTTCGGTATATGCCAATCGTACCAAGACTTCAATGTGTTTTCATGGTCGAAGAGACGGCCAGATAGATGACATGGCACAAAACGGGCAAAAGAACCCAACTAGATGCAAATGGGAAGCTAATGATGGTGCACACATCGGATGGTGAAGCATGGAAGCGCTTCGATGCATTACATGATGACAAAGCGGCAGATCTGAGGCATCCTCGAGTCGCCATCCGCACGGATGGGTTCAGTGTGTTTGGTCTGACGGCAGCCCAATACAGTTGTTGGCCCGTATTTGTCATTCCACTCAATCTCCCCCCCCGGGACAGATTATGCAAACAAAGAACATTTTCCTGAAGTTGATAATTCCAGGGCCCAACTATCAAGCGAAGAATATGAATGTGTACATGCAATCGCTGAAGGACAAATTTCAAGAATCCTGGGATAATTGGTTCAAGACATACGACGCCTTTAGCAAACGAAACTTCATAATGCGTGTCTGGTACATGTACTCGACGCATGACTTGCCGTCGTATGCGCTACGTTGGCTGGTGTGTGCATGGAAGGTTCCCGTGCCCCACATGCAAGGGAGCTCTTGAGTTTCGTTGGCTTCATGCCGGTCACAAGTTTTCTTGCCACGACATGCATAGACAGTTCCTGGATCCTCGCCATAAGTTCAGGAAAGACAGGAAGAACTTCATCCAACATAGAGTTGTCAAAAACTCTACACCACCTGCGTTGATAGGCCAAGAGACCCTGGATCAGTTAAACGCTCTCGAGCCAGATCCAGAGCGTCCCGGGTATTTCAAGGGGTATAATTTGAAACACGCTTGGACTCACAAGACATGCTTGTGGGATCTGCCTTACTTCAAAGACCTCCTTTGCCCACACAACATTGACGTGATGCACACCGAAAAGAATATCACCGAGGCACTTTTTGGTACATTGTTCGGCATAGAGGGAAAGTCAAAGGATAATACTAAGGCTAGAGTCGATCTGGAGGCACTATGTGATAGACCATTACAAAACATGAAAGAACCGAAAGGAAAGCAGAACTGGACGAAGCCAAAGGCATGGTTCAATCTTGGAAGGCCATCTATGAGGGAAATTATCTTTTGGGTGCAAAAGCAGTTGATGTTCCCCGATGAGTATGTAGCGAATCTAAAGAGGGGAGCGAGTCTTGATAAATTGAAGATATTTGCTCTCAAGAGTCATGATTGGCACATATGGATTTAGCGGGTAATCTCGGTGATGTTGCGTGGCTTCATCCTTGAGGATGAATGGCTAGTACTGGCAGAGCTGAGCTATTTCTTCCGTGTTCTTTGTGCGAAATAACTATCGCCCTAGCCTACTAGAAGAAATGGAAGAGTTGGTGCCGGAGTCGATCTGCAAGTTAGAGAAGATCTTTCGGCCGAGCTTCTTTAATCCAATGTAGCACCTGATTTTGCATCTCTCGGCCTAGACAAGATTGGGGTATGTGCAAAATCGTTAGTGCTAGGCAGCTGAGAGGATGCAGAAGATGCTACGAGCAAAATGTAAAAATAAACGTATAATTGAAGCATCGATAGCTGAGGCATTCATTTCTAAGGAGGCGCGGCAAACTTCGTGACAGCACACTACGAAGCCAAATATCATCATTTGCATAATCCGAAGCCTCGGTACAATGCTGACGACCATAAAAAGGGTGGATTCAACCTCAGCCTATTCAAAGGGGATCTCGTACCAGTCGGTGATTCTAATTCCTTAACAATGGATTTTGAAGAATGGCAGATCATTTCGTTGTATATCTTCACCAACCTAACAGAAGTGCGGCCGTACATCGAGTAAGTTCTCGATACATTGTTTCGCAAGTTCTAATTACTTTGAACTGCTCTTATTCGTGGATAAATTTGATACAGTCAATACGTCACCAAATTCTCATATGGAGCGGTGATCCAAAAGGATTCCGTCGAAGAGTATTATCTCCGGCAAAGCATGGAGGCGGCTATCCCGGTTTCATCTCTTGGTTCAAACAAATGGTAATTTCCACTAGACAATTTCATTTCTTCGTCTAATTTGTGGCTAATGCAACAATCCCTTTCGTATTAAACTTGTAGGCTAATTCAGAGTTTATGGATGCCGAATTGAGACACATCGCTAATGGTTTTGACATTAAGGTCCGTTCATTTGAAAAATACGACATCAATGGGTATCGCTTTCGTACCTATGGAAAAGAGCTATCTATGGCTGACTGAAAGTCTAAAAATTGTTGTGTCTCTGCTATCGGCGAAGGAGATACCGAGTATTATGGAAGAGTTGAAGATATTTATGAACTTCAATTCTATGGTGCAAACCCACCAAACGTCGTAGTCTTTAAATGTTATTGGTTCCAGTCGAAGGAGACTAGAGGGACTCATGAACATATAGGGCTAGTGCAAATCAAACAAAACACCCATTTGGATGTTCCCGATGTCTATATTATGGCTCAACAGGCAACCCAAGTTTTCTATCTACCGTGGGCCTATCAAAGTGATCCAAATCTCAATGGTTGGGATGTCGTTTATGAAGTGCCGCCATGTGTTAGACCACCTCCCCCCAATGAAGAGCATTATGAACCTCACAGTAACCCAGACACATATGAAGGAGAATTCTTCCAACAAACATGTCTTTCCAAAAAATGTTTCAAGAACCGCTCTACTTCACCCTAGCACATTGAAGTAGACAGCGACAGTGAACCCGACTTCACTCCTGAGCCAGAACAAGAAGAGCCTGAACTAGAAGAGGTTACTGTTGCGGATGACCTGTCAATGCTTCACCGATTACGTAAAGGTGGCCTTCCACATGATGATGCATTTATTAATGATGATGATGATGAGCACGTCATTACTGATAGAGATGATGATGATGATGAATTTATTGATCCCGAAGCATTTATTGAACCTGGCGATCCAGATTATTATTAGGTATTCAATTTTTATGTTGTACTTGATTTATATAGTTACTTGTATGATTTATATAGTTACTTGTATAATTTTCTTACTTTGTATGATTGTTTCTTATACATAGTGCCATGGTCTTGATATCCGTCCTCGTCGGCCCTCGTCCATTTTATGATTCGGATGTGGTAAATTCTCTTTTATAACTATTTGTTGCATTTCGCATTTATGACAATTATGGCCATCAAGTTGACATAGAGATATTTTAGTCTAGGAGTTATGTGAACCGGAATTTGCAACTGACCCTCTTGTCGAGAAGTTAAATTTAGTTGAAAAAGAAAATGAGTATTTGAAAGAAAAAATTAGAAGAATTGAAGAAGAGAAGATGACATTGGAGTTGTATGTTGCCGACGTCATCGAAGATCACAAGATGAATATGAATGCTATGTGCTTGAAGATGGATGCAATGTGCTTGAAGATTAAGAAGATTAGAAAATATGCCATTGATAATGAGGCTTGGTATCATTATGTCGTTGGATCAATTGTTACCTTAGTTGTGATCTTCCTCGCATTTGTTGTGATGAGGGTAAGTTTTCTCTAGTGCTTTGCTTAACAAATGCATACTTAGCTTATTTTCCTCCTAAATGGCATAATTACCTAAGTTAGATAAAAATGAGCTATACTTACGTAAGTTGGCTCAAAAATGGCATCATCACCTAGGTTAGTGCAAAATGACCTATACTTACCTTATTTTTCTCCAAATTGACATAATAAGCTTAGTTGACCTATACTTTACCTAGGATAGCTATAAAATGACCTATACTTAGCATTTTTCCTCCTAAATGACTTAATATGCTTAGTTAGCTAAAAATGGCATAACTACCTAGGATAGCTCAATAATGATCTATACTTAGCTTACCTAGTTCATTTATGACATAATTAGCTTACTTAGGTAAAAAAATGGCATAACTACCTAGGTTAGCTCAAAAATGACATGTACTTAGCTTCTTCAGTTCATTTATGACATACTAAGAATACTTAGGTCAAAATGGCATGATAATCTTTGTTACCTCCAAAATGACATAGACTTAGCTTATTTTCCTCGAAAATGACATAATAACCTTACTAAGCTCCAAAATGACCTATTTACCTAGCTTAGCTCTAAAATCACCTACACTTAGCATTTTTACCTAGCTTAGCTAAAAATGGCTTTTACCTACCTTAGTTAGAAGAATAAGAAGATAAAGAAGAGGAGAGGAGAAAAAGAAAGAGAAGAAAAATTCTTCTTCTTCTAGCTAGTCTTTCTCTTCTAGTCTTCTTCTTCTTCCAACTTTCTTCATTCCCAATTTGCAGATTTGCTTTCGATGAGGAAGCTTGCGTTGATGGAGTCTATTCTTCTCCTTGTGCTTCCTTTTTGTTTTGATTTTGTACGATGAACAATGTGAAACTTGCTACCTATATATGTATGAATGAATGAAACCATTGTATGCTTGTCGTTGGATATGTTGGCTAGCTATATATGTTGCATATGGACTTTTGATTTGGTATGTATATGTGTTGAATGATCATATCCATATGGCGGGGATATGATTTGGTATGTATATTTGTTGTTATGCTTGTTGAAAGTATCTTCAAATGTGTGTGTATATATATATGTGTGTGTGTGTGAAATTCTATGAAATTGAATGAATTTAAGAAAAAACAGGGGCTGTATAGACTCTTTGCCGTCTACTGGCAGTCTACTGGCAGACGGAAAAGCTGCCACATGGCAGCTACCTGTGCAACCTGGGATGCACTGGTGTCGGTGTCAAAACCGGCCGATCTCAGGTACGTGGTACCGAATTGTGCGCCTGAGGATCAAAGGTAACAATGGATAGGGGGAACACGATGTTTACCAAGGTTCAGGCCCTCTTAATGGAGGTAAAACCCTACGTCCTGCTTGATTGTATTGGATAAGTATAGGGGGTACAAGAGTTGACCTACCTCGAGATCGTAATGGCTAAACCCTAGTTCTCTAGCCTCTATGAATTCTGATAGCCTCAACGGACTAACACCTCCGGTTTATATACACATTGGAGGGACCTAGGGTTGTACAGAGTCGGTTTATAGAGGAAGGGAATTACATATCCGGAAACCAATCTTGCCATCCACGCATAGGAGAGTCCTACTAAGGGAGTCCTGGATTAGGGGGTCTCCGGACAGCCGGATTATATCCTTTGGCCGGACTGTTGGAGTATGAAGATACAAGATTGAAGACTTCGTCTCATGTCCGGATGGGACTCTACTTGGCGTGGAAGGCAAGCTAAGCAGTACGGATATGGATATCTCATCCTTTGTAACCGACCTTGTGTAACCCTAACCCTCTCCGGTGTCTATATAAACCGGAGGGTTTTAGTTCGTAGGACAGAACAATAACATACAATCATACCATAGGCTAGCTTCTAGGGTTTAGCCTCTTCGATCTCGTGGTAGATCAACTCTTGTAATACCCATATCATCAAGAATAAATCGAGCAGGATGTAGGGTTTTACCTCCATCAAGAGGGCCCGAACCTGGGTAAAACATCGTGTCCCCTGCCTCATATTACCATCCGCCTTAGACGCACAGTTCGGGACCCCCTACCCGAGATCCGCCGGTTTTGACACCGACATTGGTGCTTTCATTGAGAGTTCCTTTATGTCGTCGCCGTTAGGCTCGATGGCTCCTACTATCATCGATAGCGATGCAGTCCAGGGTGAGACTTTTCTCCCCGGATAGATCTTTGTGTTCGGCGGCTTCGCACTACGGGCCAACTCGCTTGGCCATCTGGAGCAAATCGAAAGTTACGCCCCTAGCCACCAGGTCAGGTTTGGAAGCTTAAACTACATGGCCGATATCCGCGGAGATTTGATCTTCGACGGATTCGAGCCCCTGCCTTGTGCGTCACGCGGTCACGATGAGTATGATTTAGCTCTGCCATAGGACAGTGTTCAAGAAATCACACCGGCAGCCGCTCCGACCCTTAATTCGGAGCCAGTTGCACTTCCCATGGACGGGTGGATAGACCCCGCCATAGAGGCCGCATCCCCAACGGTGATCGAGCCGAATATCGATCTTACCCTTCACGAGAGACGTGTTGTTAAACTGCCGGATACTTCTCCGGCCACGGACTCCGAACCGCCTGCGCCCGTTCCTATCGAATCCGGTTGGGCGCCGATCATGGAGTTTACCTCCGCGGATATCTTTCAGCACTCGCCCTTCGGCGACATACTGAATTCATTAAAGTCTCTCTCCTTATCAGGAGAGCCCTGGCCGAAATATGTCCGGCAGGATTGGGATGCGGATGACGAAGAAATTCGCCGCCCACCCACCACCCACTTAGTAGCCACTGTCGATGACTTAACCGACATGCTCGAATCCGACTCCGAAGACATCCATGGTATGGACGACGATGCAGGAGACGAACAGGAACCACCGCCCACAGGGCACTGGACGCCCACTTCATCACATGACGTATACATGGTGGACACACCAAAAGAAGATGACGACTAGGAACGGAAGGACGCAACGAAGGGTTGTCCCCTCGAGAAGCAGTCAAATCGGTGACGTAAGCGCCGCTCCAAATCCCGCCTCGGCAGAAACAACGATCATATAGACCCAGCGTTAGAGCAGGGTGAACCATCGCCGGACCACGGCAACACGGAGAATCAAACCGAACAACCCGACTCTGTCAAAGATAATAGTCCAGACGACGTCACATCGGACAGACACCCAGAGCAACAAAATTCCCATCAAAGGCTCGTTGCCACCGCGAGGAGTCTAAAAAAGCAGAAGTAAAGGCTCAAGGTTGCGCAAGACACGCTCAGAATTAGATGGAGTAAAATTCTCAACACAGCAGCGAAGTACGGCGGTAATCACCCCACCAAGAGTTACCCGAAGCGGAAGTTGCTACCTGAATTCGATGAGGAGGCCTTAGATCCCCCGCAACCAAAAATTAAAACGGCCAACTGGCCAGATAGACGACCTCACGGCCAACATAGAGCGGCAAACAACGCCGCACGTAAGCCAATACGCGATCCACGCGAGGGCTCGCATCAAAAGGACGGCGCAACCAGATCCATCTATGGACCATGCAAGTGCGCTCCAGCATACGATGCAACACAACAAACATCCGAACAACGCGGTACACCCAGATATAGGGGTGCCGCACACCCCCTATGTTTCACCGACGAGGTGCTGGACCATGAATTTCTAGAGGGATTCAAACCCGTAAACATAGAGGCATACGACGGAACAACAGACCCAGGGGTTTGGATTGAGGACTACATCCTCCATATCCATATGGCTTGAGGAGATGATCTCCACGCCATTAAGTATTTACCCCTCAAACTCAAAGGGCCAGCTCGGCACTGGCTTAAAAGCCTCCCCGAAAGCTCCATTGGAAGCTGGGAAGAGCTCGAAGACGCTTTTCAGGCAAATTTTCAAGGGACTTATGTCCGACCTCCGGACGCGGATGATTTGAGTCATATAACTCAACAGCCCGGAGAGTCAGCCCGAAAGCTTTGGAACAGGTTTCTTACTAAAAAGAACCAAATAGTCGACTATCCGGACGCCGAAGCCTTGACAGCTTTTAAGCATAGCGTCCGCATTCATTTTAGTAAGGGCCTATCACCGCAGGGTCCTGCCACTGGTCATCTCAACCGATCGCTTTCGACCATCGGGATTACTCAGCAAGTATCCGGCGTGCAGGATGGGCTGCCTTGGTATTAGACCCAATAATTGACGGATACCATTTCACACGAGTCCTGATGGACGGTGGCAGCAGTCTAAACCTGATATATCAGGACACAATCCGCAAAATGGGGATAGACCCAACGAAAATTTGCCACAGCAATACTACCTTTAAATGAGTAACGCCAGGCCCAGGGGCTCATTGCACGGGCTCCCTGCTACTAGAGGTTATATTCGGCTTCCCCGATAACTTCCGTAGCGAAAATTTAACATTCTACATTTCTCCGTTCCAAAGTGGCTATCAAGCACTACTTGGACGCGAAGCTTTCGCTCTCTTTAATGCAATACCGCATTACGCTTCCCTCATGCTTGAGATGCCCGGTCCACGTGGTATCATTACAGTGAATGGAAAAATTGAGCGATCCTTGCGCGCCGAAGAGAGTGTGACTGCCTTGGCAGCCGCACACTAAAAACGGCCTCACCAACTAAAGCATTTGATAGGTCATCAAGACCACGGACACGGTTAGACGAGTCCGGCGCAACTATATGTAATTCACACAGGTTTGATAGGCCACACCCCTATTACAAATACAAGGGGCTCAACGCGCGCAGACAAGTGGAAACTTTTACTCATCTTGAATTGTACATGATTTCTTTAAACCTACCTTTTTGCACGAAAACTTTTCACCTAAGTTTCTCTCTTTTACAGATGACCATCGTGCTACACCCATCCAGGATACGGCACAACGGAGACACATGCGCAGACGTGCAGCAGGGACCCGTTCCAAGGATTATTTTTAGATTAAGACCCTGCGTAAACCTTTTTTACTGTCTCTTGTTGATACACATCCCTCGGATTCTCAGTACTGTTGAGAAGGATGCTGACGTCTTGGCATGTGGCCACGTCAGAATAATGCAGGTACCTGGACACTAGGGGCTTCTTACAAAGGGCACTGTTTAGGCCCGGTTTATACCATAAAAGACCGAATACCTTAGGGTGTGTTCGGCGTCGCGAGTTTGGCCTTATATGCATCAGCTCCGAATCATGTCTTTGGTCAAATGTTGGGTTTTCCCGGCTCCTGTGTTTTGCTGCCTTACATTCCGCTCGATCGGCTAAGGCGGCACCAGGAGAACTACTGCGATTGTGCCCTAGTTCATCCGGACGAGCACCTCACTAGAGAAAGCCGAAAACTGACTGTCATGATATAGCGTGAGACTAGTCAACCACTCGATGAACTATCGGAATGTTAGAATTCCTCCGCTTTAACGAAGGGCCGTTTCCCGGCCAGGCATGTACGCACCCCGAATTCGGATGAGTGCGGAGCCACCAGGGTCTATATAGTAGCCCCACTGTCAAACTCCTATGGCTAAGTGAAAGTGTTAAAGCATTATAGTCCGGTTGCCTAGTTCGCTGCGCCATCACCTCCTTATTAGGACCAAGACGTTGGATTAAGCGTGAATACGCATCTTCTGCGAACACCCCCACATTATATGCGTGGGGGCTGAAGCCGACGACTGCAATCTTTCAGGTTATACACATGTGTACATAAACGGCCGCACAGGAGGCATCATATTACTTTTAGGCAAAAGTATAAATACAGCCTTAATAAATTTCATAAACACATTGTGTTTACAATGGGAATACATGTCACTCAAACATAATATTCTTCGAGCACTGGGCCTCTATCAAACGAGCGCCCTCAAGTACTTCTTCGAAATAGTGCTCGGCAGCCACTCGGCCTATGGCCGAACCCTGCGTCGCAACAGTGGTAGCATCCAGCTCCGCCCAGTATGCTTTGACACGGGCAAGGGCCATCCGCGAGCCCTCTATACACGCCGACCTCTTCATCACATTGATGCGCGGCACCACTCCAAGGAACTGCTGCACTAAGCTGAAAATAGCTGTTCGGCTTCGGTTTTTCCGGCCACAGATGATCTACGACGGACCTCATGGCGAGTCGGGACAACCTGTTGAGTTCGGCCCATTCGGCTAGCTGATCATTCAATGGAAGCGGATGCTCTGGAACGTTAAACTGCGACCAGAACAGCTAGTCCACTTCACGATCTGTTTGATCTCGGAAGTATTCGGCCGCATCGACAGCGCTCGCCGCCAAGTCCATATATGCGTCTGCCGAACTCCACAGCCGATCCAGAGGGGCATACCGCGGATCTCCGAACTTCCTCCGCAGCAAAAAGGGCTTCCCAGCCGCAATATCCCTGGCTTCACGCAGCTCTTCCTTCTTTGCCCTCATAGCAGAGCGGGTGTCTTTGGTCGCCACCACGGCCTTTTCAAGGTTCGTCGCCTTCGCTCGGTTTTCTTTTTCAAGGAGCTGGTAGCGGTCGGTAGTGTCTTTTAACTTTACAGCCATCTTGGCCATTTTATCTTTGCACTCGCAATGTGCAGCCTTTTCGGCTCTTAACTCTTCAGCCGCCTTTAAAGTGGCTGCATTACTAATTCTCGCTTGTTCCTTGGCTCGGGCAAGTTCCGCCCGAAGGGTCTCCACGGTGGCAGATCCATCTGCAGTCACAACATATTAAAGATACTGGCGTTACGTTGCTCTTACTATGTGACATTCACCAGAAAACATTACTTACCCTGTGCCTCGTCAAGCCGCTTGTTAGCAAGCTCGATGTCGGCATCTGCCGCATCCAGTTGCCGCTTTAGCTCGGCAAACTCATTAGTCCGGCTAGCCACCGGAGCTTCCACCACCTGCACATAAAGGCGGTTTGGTTATTACCTGGGACTACGATCCTCTATTCACCGCCGTTCTCGACGACAACCAGAGTCTCAGGGGCTGCTATCTACACAGGGCACACCTAAAAATGTGTGGTACTATCAAAAAGTATATCATTTCACGCACCTCAAAGCCCGTCAGTAGACTCATAAAGGCTTCATGCAATCCGCTTTTGGCGGACAAAATTCTTTCCATCACTGTACCCATCAACGTACGGTGTTCTTCTGAGATGGCCGCTCGCTCCAACAGCTCCCTCAGTACGTCCGACCGCATACCAGACGATGTCGGACTCCTTTGTTTGCTCTCTTCAAGAGCCGGACGCTGGGGACTTCAGGTGACTATAGGATTATCTTCTGGCCTCACCGGATCCGGAGAGGCCCTCCGCGACGACACTTCAAGGTCGCCCGCTTCTTGAGCGGGGGAGTCCGGGGGAGGCGTTTCACTCTCCATCATCTCCGGAAGAAGATCCCCCTAAGACGAGCTCTGCTGAGAAGGGCTAAGATCCGAACTGCAAGATAAACGCTTCGGTTATTTTCCTCAGAGGTAAGGTAGTATATCTCCACTATTGAAGTACTTTTTGATTACTTACAGCTCGTTGGAGGGCTGATCCTCGCGCGGACCTTGTGCGGCAAAAGCACCCTCCAAGGTAGGACCCTCTGGTGGAGACTTCTTCTCCCGTTTGGATGCCTTGGTTTCCGGATCTTCAGAGGTAGTCCTCTTCCTTCCCCGAAGCGAGAGAAGGTCAGATTCTTCCCCTTGGTTATCCTCCTTCATGGAGGCGCTCATTCCCTCGGTTGGAATTGGTAGCGATGGGGGCCCGCTTTCGATCTCATTATCCCCCCCCCTTTATCTTCCTTTGAGGGCTCCGGGCAAGGTGCTATCTCGAGCATCTTTTCCAGTACCGGATTCTCCAAACCCTCAGGAAGGGGGGCCGAACACCGAATCATCTTCGCCCTCGTTAGCCAGTCCTGGTCAAAGAGCGATTTCTCAGAATGACGTCATGGTAAATGAAAGATGGTGTGTTCGGCTAAAGGATTACTTACTTGGTCGGCGGTACGGTTGCTGCTCAGGCCCACGTCCTCGGTAGTATCCGGACACTCTATTTGGGGTCCAAAGAATGATTTGTACATCTCCTCGTGCGTCAGGACGAGGAAATTCTGAATAGTGCATGGCCCTTCTGGGTTGAACTCCCACATGCGGAGGGGCCGGCGTTTGCAAGGCTGGATTCAACGAACCAGCATGACTTGCACCACCATAACCAGACTGAAATCTCCTTCGAAGAGATCTTGAATGCGGCTCTGCAGTATAGGCACGTCCTTGGCTGGACCCCAGCTCAGTCCTCTGCTAATCCATGACATCAGTTGTGGTGGAGGGCCCGAGCGGAAAGCAGGGGAAGCCACCCACTTGGCACTTCTGGGAGCTGTGATGTAAAACCACTCCCGTTGCCATAATCTGGACACCTCTAGAAAGGAACCTTTTGGCCATGGAGCCCCTGCTATCTTGCTTATTAATGCGCCTCCGCACGCTGCATACTGCCCCTCGACCATCTTCGGCTTCACGTCAAAGGTCTTGAGCCACATGCCGAAGTGAGGGGTAATGCGGTGGAAGGCCTCACACACGACAATGAATGCCGGGATGTGGAGAAAGGAGTCCGGGGCTGGATCATGGAAATCTAGCCCGTAATAGAACATCAAACCCCTAACAAAGGGATCTAGGGTGAGGCCTAGACCTCGGAGGAAGTGGGAGATGAACACAACGTTCTCATTGGGTTCAGGAGTAGGGACGACCTGCCCTCGGGCAGGCAGCCGATGCAAAACCTCGGCGGTCAGGTATCTGGCCTCCCTCAACTTCTTGATATCCTCTTCCGTAACAGAGGAGGGCATCCACCGGCCTTGAAGGCTAGATCCGGACATGATTGAAGGTCCGAAGCACCTGACCTGGGCTTTGGGTGTTAGAACTCGAGGCGGGGGAAGGATTCGATTGAGCACGGGAGGGAAAAAAGTAAAAGCCTTGTCCGTTTATAAAGAGGGTGAATATCAAGCGTCCTCTCCGTAGCCGTTTGGGACTTGCCTATAATCTAGGAGACCTAGACACAGTTGGGTTACCCACGACCGTATTGATGAGAATCCCGTAATTAGGGGAACACGATCTCTGCTTTGACAAGACGTGTCAAGAAACTGCCTCACGTTATGTCTGGAGCTGGTTGAAGAAAAACGGTTGGAATAATCACCGAGCCATGGCATGATGTCATGTTGCCAAAACGTGTCAGCAGATTAAGATTTGTGGAAATATTATTCTCTCTATGGTGGTATGTGGAACTTATTTTGCAGGGTTGGACACTATCCTTGTATTCAAATTCTTCTGTGATGTGTTCGGAGGAGGAACCCTCCTTGCAATGCCGAACACAATACTGCGCGCCGGACTGATCGTCATTGAAAGCCTGGTTCAGGGGCTACTGAGGGAGTCCTGGATTAGGGGGTCTCCGGACAGCCGGATTATATCCTTTGGCCGGACTGTTGGACTATGAAGATACAAGATTGAAGACTTCGTCTCGTGTCCGGATGGGACTCTACTTGGCGTGGAAGGCAAGCTAAGCAGTACGGATATGGATATCTCCTCCTTTGTAACCGACCTTGTGTAACCCTAACCCTCTCTGGTGTCTATATAAACCGGAGCGTTTTAGTCCATAGGATAGAACAATAACATACAATCATACCATAGGCTAGCTTCTAGGGTTTAGCCTCTCCGATCTCGTGGTAGATCAACTCTTGTAATATCCATATCATCAAGAATAAATCGAGCAGGACGTAGGGTTTTACCTCCATCAAGAGGGTCCGAACCTGGGTAAAACATCGTGTCGCCTGCCTCCTGTTACCATCCGCCTTAGATGCACAGTTCGGGACCCCCTACCCGAGATCCGCTGGTTTTGATACCGACACCTACCCGAACACGGGGGAAGACCTTCCTCCTTATATCTTCATGGCCCAACACTCCGACCCATGTCACATAGCCCGGACACCCGAGGACCCCCTAATCCAGGACTCCCTCAGTAGCCCCTGAACCAGTCTTCAATGACGATATATTCGGCACGCGGATTGTCCTCGGCATTGCAAGGCGGGTTCTTCCTCCTGAGTACTTTAAAGCAATCTTCTAAATAAAAGACTATATCTGGCTTTGTATAATTGCGGCAACCCTTTGTCACGAAGGTAAGATACCCAATAAAATAGTGTCTTTTCACTAAGAACTTTTTTTGGCGAAACGCCACATCTGGCCTCTTAACATTTCGAACCGTTTTTACACCTCCTGCTTTGTGTTTCGAGGCACAACCTCCGTTGACATGTCTTGTCAAAACAGAGATCGTGTCCTCCCTTTACGGGATGTTGATGAGGATCCCGTAAAGGGCGGACACGATCTCTGTTTTGACAGGACGTGTCAATGGAGGATGTGCCTCGAAACACGAAGCGGGAGGTGTAAAAACGGTTCGAAATGTTAAGAGGCCGGACGTGGCGTTTCGCCGGAAAAAGTTGTTAGTGAAAAGACACTGTTTTATTGGGTATCTTACCTTCGTGACCAAGGGTTGCCGCAATTAGACAGAGCCGGATATAGTTCTTTTATTTAGAATATTGCTTTGAAGTACTCAGGAGGAAGAACCCGCCTTGCAATGTCGAAGACATTCCGCGTGCCGAACATATCGTCATTGAAGACTGGTTCAGGGGCTACTGAGGGAGTCCTGGATTAGGGGGTCCTCGGGTTTTCGGGCTATGTGACATGGGCCGAACTGTTGGGCCGTGAAGATATAAGGCAGAAGGCCTTCTTCCCCCATGTTCGGGTAGGACTCTCCTATGCGTGGATGGCAAGATTGGTGTCCGGATATGTAATTCCCTTCCTCTATAAACTGACTATGTACAACCCTAGGCCCCTCCGGTGTGTATATAAACCGGAGGGGTTAGTCCGTAGAGGCTATCAGAATTCATAGAGGCTAGACAGCTAGGGTTTAGCCATTACGATCTCAAGGTAGATCAACTCATGTAACCCTTATACTTATCCAATACAATCAAGCAGGACGTAGGGTTTTACCTCCATTAAGAGGGCCCGAACCTGGGTAAACATCGCGTTCCCCCTGTCCCTTGTTACCTTCGATCCTCAGACGCACAGTTCAGTACCCCCTACTTGAGATCGGCCGGTTTTGACACTGACATTGGTGCTTTCATTGAGGGATCCACTGTGTCGTCGGCAGAAGGCTCGATGGCTCGTTCAATCATCAACAACGATGTTGCTTCCGGGGAAACTTTCCTCCCTAGGAAACTTTTTGTGTTCGACGGCTTCGCTCTGCGTGCCAATTCAGTTAGTCACCTTGAATAGATTGATAGCTACGCCCCTGGTCATCAGATCGGGTTCGGAAGCCTGAATTACATTGCTGATATCCGAGGAGACTTGATCTTCGAAGGATTCTCAGCCCCGACCGCTGTTCCTGATCTATAAGGGGGAAACCTATCGGATCCACCATCAGGCTCCGTTCAAGAATCAACTGTCGTTCGTGCCCTGGCCTTAGATCAAGAGCGGACCACCTTGTCCGAAGACGGGAGCATAAGCCCCGTCGGATCCTCTCCAACTATGAAGCTCCCTGCCGGAGACCCAGAGGTGACTATATTACCAACAAGCCTGGAATCAAACAAGACTCCCCTTGTCATCGGGAAGTTGGACGCACCCCTAGATGCTAACTCCGAACTCTCGAGGTCTGCGTCCATTGAGAACAATCAGGTGGTGTTTACCATGCCTAGCTCCCCAAGTCCCCGATCACATGTCCAACCTTTGCTCCTAAATGAGGCTCTGGACTTAATGCGATCTCTTGCCATTACAGAATTATCACTTCCGAACTATGTCCAGCCCGAACTAGGGGCTGAGTGCGGGGAATTTTGCGTCCCACCCACCACCCACTTAGTAGCCACTGTCGAGGACTTAACCGGCATGCTAGACTACACCTCCGAAGACATCAACGGTATGGACGATGATGCCGGACCCGACCCGGGCCAAAACCCGCCTATCACTGGGCGTTGGACGGCCACCTCTACATATGACGTACATATGGTGGATACACCCAAAAAGGACGATGACGATGTCACACAAGATCCGATTGAGGACAAGCCCGTCGAAGCACCACCAAAGCGTCGATGTCAGCGGCGCCGCTCACGATCGTGTCAGGACAAGGACAGTAACACCGGCACCGGAGACAATAACACCGCGGACAACGCCGAAGACTCCGACCGCCTCGTTGAACCCGCTCTCGAGCAGGATGAGTGGGAAGAGGGACAAGTCAACCCAGACGAACCTGTCGATAGCGAGGATTCGGAAGATAGTAATTATCTACTGGTCTCCGAGGAGGATGTCAGCCTTGGCAACGAATATTTCATCGTGCTAGAGGAACCCCTCGAGCAAGAGCGCTTCAAGCGACAACTAATCGCCACCGCGAGGAGCCTAAAAAGAAACAGCAGCAGCTTCAAGCCGAATAGGATACGCTCAACGATAGCTGGATCAAGTTCCTGGCGGCCGAAGAATATGGTCTCGATCGCCCAACAAAGAGTTATCTGAAACGTAGGCTACTACCACAATTTGACGACGAGGCCCTTGAGCCAATACCGTCAAGATATAATCACGCTGACGAACCAGATCGCCCACCACATGGACAAGACAAAACGACTGCTTTTGCCGGACACCAGCCCACACCACCTCGCCATCAAGGCAAAGAGGTAGCAGCTCTGGGCTACACCTATGACTTACGTCAGGACCTGGACAATAGAGCCGGTCAAATGAGATCAATCTATGGATCAAGGGGACGTGCTCCAACATGAGATGACGGCCATCAGGCTTGGCGCGATAAGCATAACCAACCTCAGGCAGAAAACCAAACACGGATGTCATCCGAACTCCGTCGTGATGTTGCCCTATACAGAGGCGCCGCACACCCCTTGTGCTTCATTGATGAGGTAATGCAGCACCAGTTTCCAAAGGGGTTTAAACCCGTAAACATTGAAGCATATGATGGAACGACAGATCCCAATGTATGGATTGAAGACTTTCTTCTCCATATTTGCATGGCTCATGGTGACGATCTCCACGCCATTAAATACCTCCCCCTAAAGCTAAAGGGACCAGCACGACACTAGTTGAATAGCCTCCCAGAGAACTCTATTGGAAGCTGGGAAGACTTGGAGGATGCTTATCGAGACAACTTCCAAGGTACTTATGTCCTGCCACCGGACACAGATGACCTCAGTCACATAGTCCAGCAACCCGGAGAGTCAGCTCGCAAACTCTGGACTCAGTTCTTAATCAAAAAGAACCAAATTGTCGACTGTTAGGACGCTGAAGCCTTAGCGGCCTTTAAGCACAGCGTCCATGATGAATGGCTCGCCCGACACCTCGGTCAGGAAAAGCCGAAGACAATGGCAACTCTTACTACACTCATGACCCACTTCTGCGTGGGCGAAGATAGCTGGTTGGCTCGTAGAAACAATAGTACCAGCGACCCTGGCACTTCGGAGGTCGGGGATGGCAATGGAAGGCCACAACGTAACAAAAACAAGCATCAGAACAACAATGACGAAACTGAAGATACAGCAGTCAACGCCGGATTCAGCGGCTCTAAACCCGGTCAACGGAAGAAGCCATTCAAAGGAAATAGGGATGGTCCATCCAATTTGGAAAAGATACTCAACATGCCTTGCCAGATTCATGGCACCCCCGACAAGCCTGCCGACCATTCCAACAGAAACTGCTTGGTTTTAAAACAAGCCAGTAAGTTAAATACCGAACACAAGGGGAAAGGGCATCAAAGCAAGGACGATGATGAGCCCCGCCCACCGAACACAGGGGGGAAAGAAGAAATTTCCCCCTGGGGTCAAAATATTGAACATGATATACGTCACACATATCCCCAAGAGGGAGCGCAAGTGCGCACTAAGGGACGTCTACGCCGTAGAGCCTGTCGCCCCAAAATTCAATCCATGGTCGGCCTGTGAGGGAGTCCTAGATTAAGGGGTCCTCGGGCGTCCGACCTGTTGGACATGGGCTGGACTGATGGGTCATAAAGATACAAGATAGAAGACTCTCTCCCTTGTCCAGATGGGACTCAAGTTGGCATGGATGGCAAGCCTGGCGTTTGGATATGAAGATTCCTTTATCTGTAACCGACTATATACAACCCTAGCCCCCTCTGGTGTCCATATAAAAAGGAGGTTTTAGTCTGTAGAGGCAATCATAATCATACAGGCTAGACTTCTAGGGTTTTAGCCATTACGATCTCGTGGTAGATCAACTCTTGTAACCCCCATACTCATCAATATCAATCAAGCAGGATGTAGGGTATTACCTCCATCAAGAGGGCCCGAACCTAGGTAAAACTTCGTGTCCCTTGTCTCCTGTTACCATCAACCTTAGACGCATAGTTCGGGACCCCCTACCCGAGATCCGCCGGTTTTGACACCGACATTGGTGCTTTCATTGAGAGTTCCACTGTGTCACCGCCGAAAGGTTCGATGGCTCCATCCATCATCTGCAATGATACTGCCCTAGGGCAGGTTTTTCTCCCCGGCTAGATCTTCATATTCGGCGGCTTCGCACTGCGGGCCAACTCGCTTGGCCATCTGGAGCAGATCGACAGCTACGCCCTAGGTCACCAGATTAGTTTTGGAAACCTGGATTATGTCGCTGATATCCGAGGAGACTTAATCTTCCAAGGATTCACGACCCCAACCTCCGCTCTGGCATTAGAGCCGGAGCGCCTCGCCAGGACCGAAGACGGGATTTCTAAACTCGCGGGACTATCTGTGGCCACTAGGCCCAGTACGGGAGAGCCGGAGGAAGCAGTGTCGCCTACAACCATCACCAAGCCGGACTCTTCCCTGGACGCTAGCTCCAAACTCTTGGAGTCAGCATCGTGTGAGCTCGGCCGAGGAATTCCCTTCCCGCCATACTCCATGGATTCTTTTCTCCCTCGACAAACCTCGCCTTTAAGCGAGGCTCTGGACTTGATGCGATCCCTCATGATTACGGAGGAGCAACGTCTGAACTACGCCCTGCCCAGACTAGGGGCCGAGAGTAGGGAATTTTACGTCCCACCCATCACTCACTTCATCGCCACAGTAGAGGACTTAACTGACATGCTCGGTTATGGCTCCGAAGACATCGGCAGTATGGACAACGATGCCAGAGAGGAGCAAGCTGAGAACCCGCCATTACCGGACGCTGGACGGCCACCTCTTTATATGACGTGTACATGGTGGATACACCCAAGGAGGGTGACAGCGATAATGAGAAAAATCCATTAGAGGATAAACCTCCCGAGATACAACCAAAGTGCCGACGGCGTCGCTCTAAATCACGCCGCAACAAAGACAACAATGTCGGCACGAGAGAAAACAACACTTTGGATGATGCCGAAGACCAAGAAAACCCCGTCGAGCAAAACTCTGAACAAGATGATCGGGAGGATGGGCAAGTTAGCCCTGATGAATAGGCTGCAAACGAAGACTTGGAGGACATTAATTACCTTCCACCCTCCAAGGATGAGGTGAGCCTCGGCGACGAAGACATTATCTTGCCTGAGGAAACTCTCGAGCAGGAGCACTTTAAGCAAAGGCTAATAGCCACTGCAAGGAGCCTGAAAAAGAAGCAGCAACAGCTTCTAGCTGATCAAGATCTGCTCAACGATAGATGGACTAATGTCCTGGTAGCAGAGGAATATAGCCTCGAGCGCCCAACCAAAATTTACCCGAAACGTAAACTGCTACGTCAATTCGATGATGAGGCACTTGAGCCCGTACCATTAGCGCGTAATGCGGCTGATCGACCACCACGTGGCCTAGACAAAATGGCAACTCAAGCTGAACACCAGCCCGTCCTACCTCGCCATAAAGGCAGAGATAAAACAGCTCGGGGATACACGTATGACCTGCGGCAGGACCTGAAGAATAAAGCAGGTCTGGCCAGATCGATCTATGGATCGCGGGGGCGTGCCCTGACGCGCGACGACAGCT